>NC_090032.1:16420109-16755109 GCF_037176765.1 Anolis sagrei
TTTGTGTACACGTTATGCTTTGCTTGATGAATTATTGCGGCTTTGCATCCTTTCCAGCTGGATCGCAATAAAATCAACTCGGTGGCGCTTCCTTCAGCTTTGGTGAGATTCTTTTGGGAACTTCGGGAAATCTTTTAATTGCGGCTTTTCCTTACTTTTGCTCACCAAGGTAGCAAGCCCTCTTTGGTGGGTCCGCGGGGTCTCTCCTTCAGGGCGAGACCCTTTTAAATTCCTCCTCGACTTCAAGGAGATTCTAGTTCAACATTTCTCAACCTGCGGGTTGGGACCCATGGGGGGGGGGTCGCGAGGGGGGTTCAGAGGGGTTGACAAAGACCATCAGAAAACAGTAAGGTGGCCTTTTGCAGATGGCAGATGGTAATTTTGTCAGCACCGATTGTGTTTAAGCGCAGGCCAAGGTCTTTAGGCACTGCACCCAGTGTGCCGATCACCACTGGGACCACCTTGACTGGCTTGTGCGAGAGTCTATTATTATTATTATTATTATTATTATTATTATTATTATTGAACCTTTTTAATGTTGATGGTCTTAAGAACTCCTTTGGCAGAGAAGGCTTAAAGATCTCTCCACCTGTCCTTCTCTTCCTGACCGTAAGAGCTGTTCAAGAGAGGAACTCACTGCCACAAAGTGTAGTAGGGACTCCTTCTTTGGAGGCTTTTGAACAGAGGTTGGATGGCTATCTTTCGGATATGCTTTGATTGTGCTTTTCCTGCCTAACAAAATGAGGTAGGACTGGATGGCCCCTGGGGTCTATGTGATGATAAATGAATCGATTATTCTACTAGCCGTCCCCTGCCACGTGTTGCTGTGGTCCAGTCTGTATATATGTGTTGTGTGTGTGTATATATATGTGTTTATATACATGCAAACACACATATATACACAGATACACAAATGTGTGTTTGCATGTGTGTGTGTGTATATATACAGGTGCATATGTGTGTGTGTAGATGTATGTATGTGTGTGTGTATATTTGTATATGTATATTGTGTATATGTGTGTGCTTGTCTATATGCATATTTGTGTTTTATATATGTGTGCATGTGTATATTTGTGTGTGCAGGTGTATATGTATATATTTGTGTGTATATATATACAGGTGCATATGTGTGTGTGAAGATGTATATATGTGTGTGTGTGTATTTGTATATGTATATTTGTGTGCTTGTCTATATGCATATTTGTGTTTATACATGTGTGCATGTGTGTATTTGTGTGTGCATGTGTATATGTATATATTTGTGTGTATGTAGATGTATGTGTGTTTATATTTGTGTGTGCTTGGGTATATATATACACACGTGTCTATATATGTGTGCGTGTGTATATGTACATGAGTGTGTGTGTGTATTTGCTGTGGCCCAGTCTGTATATATGTGTTTTGTGTGTGTGTATATATGTGTTTAAATATTTGTTTATCTATGTATATATGTGTGTTTGCGCGTATATGTGTGTGTGTGTGTGCATATGTGTGTGTGTGAAGATGTGTATATATGTGTGTATATATTTGTATATGTATATTGTGTATATATGTCTGCTTGTCTTTATGCATATTTGTGTTTATATATGTGTGCATGTGCATATGATGTGTGTGTATGTAGATGTATGTGTGTGTATATTTGTGTGTGCTTGGTTATATATATATATACACATGTGTATGTATGTGTATATGTATATGTGTGTGTGTATGGGTGCATATGTGTGTGTGAAGATGTGTATATATGTCTGTATATATTTGTATATGTATATTGTGTATATGTGTGTGCTTGTCTATATGCATATTTGTGTTTATATATGTGTGCATGTGTATATGTATATGTGTGTGTGTATGTAGATGTATGTGTGTGTATACTTGTGTGTGCTTGGGTATATATATACACATGTGTATGTATGTGTGTATATGTACATGAGTGTGTGTGTATATATATATGGTGTATTTTGGGTTTTTTTTTAAGTCTGTTCTGCTGGTGTTGTTGTTATTGTTGTTGTTGTTTTGTAATTTTAAGGTTGATGAACACTCGTTGGTCTGTTAGGGGTGTACTGTCCAAACTTGGTGTCAATTCATGCAGTGGTTTTTGAGTTCTGTTAACCCCACAAACGAACATTACATTTTTATGTATATAGATTCCTGCTGGCACTCTGGCATAGACACTGAAAACTGAGAAGTCCTGGCCTTTGAGCGCTCCAGCTGGAGGTCAGCTGTGACCAGCAGTGCTGTAGAATTTGCAATGCCCATGGCTCCTTCCTCTTCCTCTGCGAGCATGGCAATGCCAACACTTGTTGTGGCTTGTAAAGGGGCTCTTGGGCTGTGGTTCCACTGGGTGCACCAGTTGCCAACACAGGCATTTGTGTCTACGCAAACTCCCACTGCTTTTCTCTGCGACCGAACATTGCTGGAGTCATTTGTGTGTCAGAGGCAGGAGCCGGGCAGACAAAGGCTCCCATCGCACTGCTGCCACACACAAACACACAGGCACCCATTCTTCTCATGAGGAACAAACCCTTCAGTGTCTTTCGAGCCCAATGGTGTGGCCCGGCAGACATGCCCAGCAGCCAGGGTCTCGCTTGGCACCATATGTCTCGTTCCTTAATTATCAACACAAAGAGACTGCCAGTATGGAGGCCAAAGAGGAGAGTAAGGGTGTTGGATGAATCTCCCGACAGATGGCCATCCAGTCCCTATCAAATCATAGAATCCTAGAGTTGGGAGAGACCCCAAGCAAGGGCCATCTAGTCCCATCCAGGCCACCTCCTTTAAGACATCATCAAATCCCTCCTGACAGATGGCCATCCAGTCTGTGATGGAAGAGACCCCAAGTACCATCCAGTCCACCCCCTTTCTGATAGGCAGGAAGACATCATCGAATCCCTCCTGACAGATGGCCATCCAGTCCCTGATGAATCATAGAATCCTAGAGTTGGGAGAGACCCCAAGCAAGGGCCATCCAGTCCCATCAAGTCCACCTCTTTTAAGACAACATCAAATCCCTCCTGACAGATGGCCATCCAGTCTGTGATGGAAGAGACCCCAAGTACCATCCAGTCCACCCCCTTTCTGATAGGCAGGAAGACATCATCGAATCCCTCCTGACAGATGGCCATCCAGTCCCTGATGAATCATAGAATCCTAGAGTTGGGAGAGACCCCAAGCAAGGGCCATCCAGTCCCATCAAGTCCACCTCCTTTAAGACAACATCAAATCCCTCCTGACAGATGGCCATACAGTCTGAGTTGGAAGAGACCCCAAGTACCATCCAGTCCACCCCTTTCTTTGATAGGCAGGAAGACATCATCGAATCCCTCCTGACAGATGGCCACCCAGTCCCTGATGAATCATAGAATCCTAGAGTTGGGAGAGACCCCAAGCAAGGGCCATCCAGTCCCATCAAGTCCACCTCTTTTAAGACAACATCAAATCCCTCCTGACAGATGGCCATCCAGTCTGAGTTGGAACAGACCCCAAGTACCATCCAGTCCACCCCCTTTCTGATAGGCACGAAGACATCATCGAATCCCTCCTGACAGATGGCCATCCAGTCCCTGCGGAATCATAGACTCATAGAGTTGGGAGAGGCCCCAAGGGACATCCAATCCATCCCCTTTAAGAATCATAGAATCCTAGAGTTGGAAGAGACCTCATGGGCCATCCAGTCCAACCCCCTGCCAAGAAACAGGAATATTGCATTCAAGACATCATCAAATCCCTCCCAGTAGATGCCCATCCAGTCCCTGTTTGAATCATAGACTCATAATGTTGGAAGAGGCACCAATGACCATCCAGTCCATCTCTTTTGTGCCAGGCAGGAAGACATCATCAAATCCCTCCCAACAGATGGTCATCCAGTCCCTGTTGAATCATAGCATCCTAGAGTTGGAAAAGACCCAAAGGACCATCCGATCCACCCCTTTCTGACAAACAGGAAGACATCATCAAATCCCTCCGCTGGACCGGCCATGTTGTCCGGATGCCCGACCACCATCTCCCAAAGCAGTCGCTCTACTCCGAACACAAGAACGGAAAAAGGAATGTTGGCGGGCAGGAAAAGAGATTGAAAGATGGGCTCAAAGCCAACCTTCAAAATTCTGGCATAGACACTGAGAACTGGGAAGCCCTGGATCTTGACCGTTCCAGCTGGAGGTCAGCTGTGACCAGCAGTGCTGCAGAATTTGAAGAGGCACGAATGGAGGGCGAAAGGGAGAAGCGTGCCAAGAGGAAGGCGTGTCAAGCCAACCCCGATCGGAATCACCTTCCAACTGGAAACCGATGCTCTCACTACGGGAGAACATGCAGAGCAAGAATAGGGCTCCACAGCCACATACGGACCCACCAGAATACTGGAAGACAATCCTCCTCGGAAAACGAGGGATCGCCTAAGTAAGTACTATAGATAGAGAAGACTATTGAAAAACTGAGTTATATAGATACAGAAAGAGAGACTTCATTGCTTTATCTCCAGAACTAACCATGAGCATAGATAGGGAAAGACCTGGTCTTTCGAAAAAGTAACAGCTTAGGGTTAGGGTGAAAAGATTCCAGGATCTTCTCTGCCTTTTGGGGAAAAGTTAACTCAGTGACTGGAGGAGAAGGGAAAGAAAGAATATCTCTGTGCTTTCACCTATTGACTGTTCTGTTTGTAACCTTGATAAGCTGTGCCAAGTCTGCAACGACTTTGAAGAATAAATATCCCTTTTTTTGATATTCAAAACCTTTAATAGCCTCAGTTGCGGAGTATCCCAAGCTTCTTAAGAAAGACACCTGCAGTTCACTCAGAAATAGAGAGAAGCACATCTTAGCTTTATTTTTATAACGTCTGGGTGTAACGGCACAATGGTGACGGGGTATAAATAAAGTTTATTACTATTTAATAGCTTGGGTAACCACGGAAAAATTTGGTTCTAAACTCGTTTTGTTTTTAGGGGGCCCTTGTGTTTCGTTTTTTTAAAAATAATTCCAAAATTTTCCTTTAAAAAATTTCAAAATTTACGAAATTTCGTAAAATTACGAATCGATTCGTTAATGGCGGATGAGATTGCGCAATATGCTAAAAAAAACCTCCAAATAGGACAGGAGGAACTTCTGAAGCTTCCCTCTCCCTCTGTTGTTGACTGTTGGTGTGATAAAACAAACAACTATAAAACTTGCACCAGACATGCAAAAATAATTACGAAATAATTACGAAATAATTACGAAATAAATTGAAAAAATTGTTTCGAATCAAATTTACTCCTCACACTATTCCTGCATGGCTCAATATTGGATCGTAAGCTAATTTAAATACGAATTAATAACGAATTACGAAATTAACGAACGAAACCGCCCAAGCCTATTATATAGATATAGAAAGAGAGATTTCATTGCTTTATCTCCAGAACTAACCATGAGCATAGATAGGGAGAGACCTGGTCTTTCGAAAAAGTAACAGCTTAGGGTTAGGGTGAAAAGATTCCAGGATCTTCTCTGCCTTTTGGGGGAAAGTTAACTCAGTGACTGGAGGAGAAGGGAAAGAAAGAATATCTCTGTGCTTTCACCTATTGACTGTTCTGTTTGTAACCTTGATAAGCTGTGCCGAGTCTGCAAGGACTTTGAAGAATAAATATCCCTTTTTTTGATGTTCAAAATCTTTAATAGCCTCAGTTGCGGAGTATCCCAAGCTTCTTAAGAAAGACACCTGCAGTTCACTCAGAAATAGAGAGAAGCACATCTTAGTCTTAGCTTTATTTTTATAACATCTGGGTGTAACGGCACAATGGTGATGGGGTATAAATAAAGTTTATTACTATATAGATATAGAGAGACTTCATTGCTTTATCTCCAGAACTAACCATGAGCATAGATAGGGAAAGACCTGGTCTTTCGAAAAAGTAACAGCTTAGGGTTAGGGTGAAAAGATTCCAGGATCTTCTCTGCCTTCTGGGGAAAAGTTAACTCAGTGACTGGAGGAGAAGGGAAAGAAAGAATATCTCTGTGCTTTCACCTATTGACTGTTCTGTTGTGCCAAGTCTGCAAGGACTTTGAAGAATAAATATCCCTTTTTGATGTTCAAAATCTTTTAATAGCCTCAGTTGCGGAGTATCTCAAGCTTCTTAAGAAAGACACCTGCAGTTCTCTCAGAAATAGAGAGAAGCACATCTTAGTCTTAGCTTTATTTTTATAACGTCTGGGTGTAATGGCACAATGGTGATGGGGTATAAATAAAGTTTATTATTATTTAATATTTTTGTGTCCTCTTGCATGGCAAAAGGGAGTTGGACTAAATGACCTTTGGGGTCCCTTCCAATTCTATGACTCTACAAGACGAGCCATTTCGGGGGAGGCCAAGATAACCGAACACACCAAATGTGATTACTTATTTTAATCCCCGTGCATCAACAGCTCCGAGGGATTTTTCCCGAAAGAGGTAATGGTCTCATTTAGCTCATCTGAGCACATGCGGGCGCATCCCGATCCCACGACACGGCACAATATGCGCATTCCTTCCCATCTGCCGGCCTATTCCGGTTCTGACTTTGCACACCTCGCTCCTCGAGGCGTTCTGTACACATACGTTTGCCTCTGCTCCCGTTTGCACCCTTTTCCGTGGCACATCTGTCCGGCCGCATGCGTGTCGCTCTCGCCCGCACCCTGGGCCAAATATGGCACCCGCCTTCCCTCCCGACACCATCGCCGGCACCACTTTCCCTTCCCTTGTGCAATTTAGGTCAGGGCCTGTCAAACGGGGAGCTGGAGGTTGCTGCAGCGCGGCTTCGGCGGGTGAAAGATTAAAATTTCCAGAAATTAATTCCTTGTGTCTGATGGAGCCGCAGGGAGGGCGGACGTGGGCGGGGTGGGGAGGGGGACAAGGCAGCCACGCAGAGAACAAGAGGATTTCTGAGACGCAGAGGGAGCCCAGCGCATATGCCCCTCGCACGTGCCGGTCAGTGCGTCTCCGGCGCATCCGGGAATTGGGTGGGCTCTTTCACCTGGGCCTTCATATTGGAACAGAAGCCACTGAAAGATGATAGAATCCTAGAGTTGGAAGAGACCCCAAGGGCCATCCAGTCCATCCCAATTAAGATATTATCAAATCCCTCCTGACAGATGGCCACTCAGCCCCTCTTGATTCATTGTTGGAAGAGACCTCAAGGGCCATCCAGTCCATCCCCTTTAAGACATCATCAAATCCCTCTTGACAGATGGCCATACAGTCCCTGTTGAATCATAGACAGCGTTGGAAAAGGCACCAATGGCCATCCAGTCCATCCCCTTTAAGACATCATCAAATCCCTCCTGACAGATGGCCACTCAGCCCCTCTTGATTCATTGTTGGAAGGGACCTCAAGGGCCATCCAGTCCATCCCCTTTAAGACATCATCAAAACCCTCCTGACAGATGGCCATCCAGTCCTTGTTGAATTATCGTTTGAAGAAATCCCAAGGGCCATCCAGTCCACCCCCTTTAAGACATCATCAAATCCCTCCTGACAGATGGCCATCCAGTCCCTGTTGAATCATAGACAGAGTTGGAAGAGGCACCAATGGCCATCCAGTCCACCCCCTTTAAGACATCATCAAAACCCTCCTGACAGATGGCCATCCAGCCCCTGTTGAATTATCGTTGGAAGGGACCCCAAGGGCCATCCAGTTCATCCCAATCAAGACATCCAGTGCCTGTTGAATCATAGAATCCTAGAGTTGGAAAAGACCTCAAGGGCCATCCAGTCCATCCCAATTAAGATATTATCAAATCCCTCCTGACAGATGGTCCCTGTTGAATCATAGACAGAGTTGGAAGAGGCACCAATGGCCATCCAGTCTACCCCCTTTAAGACATCATCAAATCCCTCCTGACAGATGGCCATCCAGCCCCTGTTGAATTATTGTTGGAAGAGACCCCAAGGGCCATCCAGTCTACCCCCTTTAAGACATCGTCAAATCCCTCCTGGCAGATGGCCATTGAGTCCCTGTTGAATCATCGTTGGAAGGGACCCCAAGGGCCATCCAGTCCACCCCCTTTAAGACATCATCAAATCCCTCCTGACTGATGGCCATCCAACCCCTTTTGAATTATCGTTGGAAGAGACCCCAAGGGCCATCCAGTCCACCCCCTTTAAGACATCATCAAATCCCTCCTGACAGATGGCCATCCAGCCCCTGTTGAATCATCATTGGAAGAGACCCCAAGGGACATCCAGTCCATCCCCTTTAAGATATCATTAAATCCCTCCTGACAAATGGCCACTCAGCCCCTCTTGATTCATTGTTGGAAGAGACCTCAAGGGCCATCCAGTCCATCCCCTTTAAGACATCATCAAATCCTCCTGACAGATGGCCATCCAGTCCCTGTTGAATCATAGACAGAGTTGGAAGAGGCACCAATGGCCATCCAGTCCACCCCCTTTAAGACATCATCAAATCCCTCCTGACAGATGGCCATCCAGTCCCTGTTGAATCATAGACTCATAGAGTTGGAAGAGAGCCCAAGGGCCATCTAGTCCCCCCCTTTAAGACATCATAAAATCCCTCCTGACAGATGGCCATCCAGTCCCTGTTGAATCATAGAATCCTAGAGTTGGAAAAGACCTCAAGGGCCATCCAGTCCATCCCCTTTAAGACATTATCAAATCCCTCCTGACAGATAGCCATCCAGTCCCTGATGAATCATAGACTCATAGAGTTGGAAGAGACCCCAAGGACCATCCATTCCACTCCTTTTGTGCCAGGCAGGAAGACCATCAAATTCCTCCCGACAGATGGCCATCCATCCCCTTTGTGCCAGGCAGGAAGACATCATCAAATCTCTCCCGACAGATGGCCATCCAGTCCCTGTTGAATCATAGAATCCTAGAGTTGGAAGAGATCCCAAGGGGCATCTAGTCCACCCCCTTTCTGATAGGCAGGAAGACCAAATCAAATCCCTCCTCACAGATGGCCATCCGGTCCCTGTTGAATCATAGAGTCTATGATTCAATAGAAGATAGAAGAGACCCCATGGGCCATCCAGTTCACCCCCTTTAAGACATCATCAAATCCCTCCTGGCAGATGGCCATCCAGTCCCTGTTGAATCACAGTGTTGGAAGAGGCACCAACGGCCATCCAGCCCATCCCCTTTAAGACATCAACAAATCCCTCCTTACAGATGGACCTGGAACTCACTTGGCACACAGAACCCCTATGTCCAACAAAACATATTGGAGGTATTTGGAGGGATATTTGGGAGTTGTAGTTCATCTATGTCCAGAGCGCACTATGAACCCAAACAATGATGGATCCAGACCAAACTTGGCACGCATACTTAATATGCGCAAATTTGAATACTGGTGGGTTTTGAGGGGAATTGGACTGGACATTTTGGAGTTGTAGGTACTGGGATTTATAGTTCATCTGAAACCAATAAGCACTCTGAACTCCACCAAAGATGGAATTGGACCAAACTTGGCACGCATACTTAATATGCCCAAATTTGAATACTGGTAGGTTTTGAAGGGAATTGGACTGGACATTTTGGAGTTGTCGGTACTGGGATTTATAGTTCATCTGAAACCAATAAGCACTCTGAACTCCACCAAAGATGGAATTGGACCAAACTTGGCACGCATACTTAATATGCCCAAATTTGAATACTGGTAGGTTTTGAAGGGAATTGGACTGAACATTTTGGAGTTGTCGGTACTGGGATTTATAGTTCATCTGAAACCAATAAGCACTCTGAACTCCACCAAAGATGGAATTGGACCAAACTTGGCACGCATACTTAATATGCCCAAATTTGAATCGTGGTGGGTTTTGAGGGGAATTTGACATTTTGGAGTTGTAAGTACTGGGATTTATAGTTCACCTGAAACCAATAAGCACTCTGAACTCCACCAAAGATGGAATTGGACCAAACTTGGCACGCATACTTAATATGCCCAAATTTGAATACTGGTAGGTTTTGAGGGGAATTGGACTGGACATTTTGGAGTTGTCGGTACTGGGATTTATAGTTCACCTGAGACCAATACGCACTCTGAACTCCACCAAAGATGGAATTGGACCAAACTTGGCATGCATACTTAATATGCCCAAATTTGAATAGTGGTGAGTTTTGAGGGGAATTGGCCTGGACATTTTGGAGTTGTCGGTACTGGGATTTATAGTTCACCTAAAAACAAGAAGCACTCTGAACTCCACCAAAGATGGAATTGGACCAAACTTGGCACGCATACTTAATATGCCTGGATTTGAATAGAGGTGGATTTTGAGAGGAATTGGACTGGACATTTTGGAATTGTAGGTACTGGGATTTATAGTTCACCTGAAACCAATACGCACTCTGAACTCCACCAAAGATGGAATTGGACCAAACTTAGCACACAGAGCCAGAAAAAAATGGTGGAGGTCTTTTGGGGAAATTCATATTGGTTTGAGGGAGTTGTAGTTCACCTATATCCACTGTGAACCCAAACACCGAAGGATCTGGACCAAATAAGGACACTGAACCCCAATAAGCACTCTGAACTCCACCAAAGATGGAATTGGACCAAACTTGGTATACAGAGCCAGAAAAAAATGCTGGAGGTCTTTTGGGGAAATTCATATTGATTTGGGGGAGTTGTAGTTCACCTATATCCACTGTGAACCCAAACACCGAAATATCTGAACCAAATAAGGACACTGAACCCCATCCATGATGCATCTAGAGCAAAGTTGCCCAACATAACAAAATTTAAGTACTGATGGGGTTTTTCAGAGTTAACCTGGCATGAGGTGAGCTGTAGTTCACCCACAACCTTATGCATTTTCTACAAGTAAGAAACTGACTTTTTCAAATAACTCGGGGACCCAAGCTAGTAATAGTAATAATTTCCAAATTTGTATCTCAATCAGAGGCGGCCCTAGGTAATTTTCAACGGTAAGCAAACAGTATTTTGCCCCCCCCCCCCCCCCCCCCAACCAATCATTGATATATATTTTCTGTTCGTCGTGGGAGTTCTGTGTGCCATATTTGGTTCAATTCTATCATTGGTGGAGTTCAGAATACTCTTTGATTATAGGTCCCAGTAACTACACTTGCCGCACTTGCTCCCTTGCCTGGCCCGCTTTGGGTCCGGAGGCGTGCATGAAGACCCTGGTGTGTGCACCAAAAGTCACCTCTTCTCCTGACTTTCTCCTCAGCCATTGGGACCTAGAGAGAGAGAGAGAGAGAGAGAGAGAGAGAGAGAGAGGTGGAGATGCCCACCTTTCCTGAAGGTAGGCGCAAAAACAAAGGAGGGAGCGGAGGTGGGAGATACCTCCAGCCGGAGGGGCTCTCTCTCTCTCTCTCTTTTGGTCCCAATGGCTGAAGAGAAAGTCAGGAGAAGAGGCGACTTTTGGTGCGCACGCTGGGGTCTTCAGACACGCCTCCGGACCTGAAGCGGGCCAGGCGCAGCAGCTCCGCCCCTTGGCACACCCGCGGATTGGGGAGAGGAGAGGAGGCGGGTGGAGCGCTGAGGGATCGGGAAAGGGAGCCAGTCATGGGGAAGTCACCTCTTCTCCTGACTTTCTCCTCAGCCATTGGGACCAAGAGAGAGAGAGAGAGAGAGAGAGAGGTGGAGATGCCCACCTTTCCTGAAGGTAGGCGCAAAAACAAAGGAGGGAGCGGAGGTGGGAGGGGCTCTCAGCTGGAGGGGCTCTCTCTCTTTCTCTCTCTCTCTTGGTCCCAATGGCTGAAGAGAAAGTCAGGAGAAGAGGCGACTTTTGGTGTGCACGCTGGGGTCTTCAGACACGCCTCCGGACCTGAAGCGGGCCAGGTGCGGCGGCTCCGCCCCTTGGCACACCCACGGATTGGGGAGAGAGGAGGCGGGTGGAGCGCCGAGGGATCGGGAAAGGGAGCCGGTCATGGGGAAGGGATTGAACGTAGGGAACGATTGAGCGCCGGCTCTGCTCGTGCACCCGGTGGCCGGGTGGAGCAGGAAAGAGAGGGGCTAGGCGAGGCTCAAGGGCCCGGCCCCTTTGGGAAGAGGATCGCCCGGCAGCGAGGCAAGAAAGCCGAGGCTCCCCCCGGACTGCTAGGGCTGTTGTGAGCTGAGGGGGCGCTCCTCAAGTGGTGGTCGAGGGGCTTTTACATAGGCGCCTCTGCACCCCTGGCAAAATAAAAGTGTTCTGCGACCTCTTACTTCACGTAATGGACGAGCCGCCCCTGATCTCACTGCACATTATATGCTAATTAATGTGCAAATTGAGATGCACATTAATTAACATATGCAAATTATCTTTACATGTCTGTCTTTTTCTCTTGGGAATGTGTATGTTGCCCCCAGACCGCAGTTCCCATTATCCACTCCTTCCAGAATGGTTGCTTTGTTTTTCCTCCCTTTTTTCTGTTTGTTTGCTTGCTTATGACAGAATCTCTCGGCCAGATTCCCAGCCAAATCCCAGCCTTCCCAATCGGAACAAAGGAAAAACAGTTTAAAAACCTGCAAACATATTAAACCAGTAAATTTCTTATGGGAGGAAAAGCAAATACTCCCAGCTGAGCAATTGCAAATTCGAGGGAGGGAGGAATAATATGTCTGTGCCTGGTGCTAAGCTAACAGGAAGCTATGGCAATATGACATATCTCTCAGGGCTTGTCTACACTGGTTTAATAATCCATATCCATGTGCGGTCGCTCATGGACGATCCTATGTTGTTCTGAAATGTGCATGTTTATTTTGGCGCAGTGGTTTAAGCTGCGACTAAAATGATCAAGGGTCTGGAGAACAAGCCCTATGAGGAGCGGCTCAAAGAGCTGGGCATGTTCCACCTGAAGAAGAGAAGGCTGAGAGGAGACATGAGAACACATGAAATGCTTCACCACTCGAACAACCACCATGTCAGACTACGCAGAGAAGCCACAATGAAATCCACAATTTCAACAGAAAGGAGGAAACCATGAAGATGAACAAAATCTGGCTACCAGTATTAAAAAAACCTCCAAAATTAGAACAGCACAATAGAGGGGAAACAATCAGGGACATCTAATCACCTCTCAACAAAAGATTCCCCCAGGCACTGCCAGGCCATCAAATGCTAATCAAGGTGGTCAATTGAAACATTCACACCTAGCTCCAGCAGACAAGAGTCCTTTGTCCCACCCTGGTCATTCCACAGATATATAAACCCATTTTCCTAGTTCCAACAGACCTCACGACCACTGAGGATGCCTGCCATAGATGTGGGTGAAACGTCAGGAGAGAATGAAATATATATGTGCTATTGTGATTTTTTTAATGCTTATATTGCTTTGTTAATTTTATGTTTATGTTGTTTACTCTGTATGTACTGATGATGTTACTTAGAAAATGCTCTGAGTCCCCTTGGGAAGATAGAGCGATAAATAAAGTTTTGTTGTTGTTGTTTTTGTTGTCCAGTTCCTCCCAACAAAGGATTACCCCAGGCAGGAATCAGCCAGGCTTTGAAGCTGCAAGGCCACTCAATGCTAATCAAGGTGGCCAATTGCAGCATTCACACTTGCCTCCAGCAGACAAGAGTTCTTTCTCCCACCACGGACAGTCCACAGATATATATAGGATTCCCCCAGGCAGGAAGTAGCCAGGCTTTGAAGCTGCGAGGCCACTCAATGCTAATCAAGGTGGTCAATTGCAGCATTCACACTTGCCTCCAGCAGACAAGAGTTCTTTCTCCCACCCTGGACATTATTCCATAGATATGTATAGAATTCCACGAGGCAGGAAGCAGCCAGGCTTTGAAGCTGCAAGGCCATTCCATGCTAACCAAGGTGGCCAATTGCAACATTCACAGTTGCCTCCAGCAGGCAAGAGTTCTTTCTCCCACCCTAGACAGTCCACAGATATATATAGAATTCCCCCAGGCAGGAAGCAGCCAGGCTTTGAAGCTGCAAGGCCATTCAATGCTAATCAAGGTGGCCAATTGCAACATTCACACTTGCCTCCAACAGACAAGAGTTCTTTCTCCCACCCTGGACATTATTCCATAGATATTTATGGGATTCCCCCAGGCAGGACGCAGCCAGGCTATGAAGCTGCAAGGCCATTCCATACTAATCAAGGTGGCCAATTGCAACATTCACACTTGCCTCCAACAGACAAGAGTTCTTTCTCCCACCATGGATATTATTCCATAAATATGTATAGGATTCCCCCAGGCAGGAAGCAGCCAGGCTTTGAAACTGCAAGGCCATTCAATGCTAATCAAGGTGGCCGATTGCAACACTCACACTTGCCTCCAGCAGGCAAGAGTTCTTTCTCCCACCCTGGACATTATTCCATAGATATGTATAGGATTCCCCCAGGCAGGAAGCAGCCAGTCTTTGAAGCTGAAAGACCATTCCATGCTAATCAAGGTGGCCAGTTGCAACATTCACAATTGCCTCCAGCAGGCAAGAGTTCTTTCTCCCACCCTGGACATCATTCCATAGATATGTATAGGATTCCCCCAGGCAGGAAGCAGCCAGTCTTTGAAGCTGCAAGGCCATTCCATGCTAACGAAGGTGGCCAATTGCAACATTCACACTTGCCTCCAGCAGGGAAGAGTTCTTTCTCCTACCCTGGACATTATTCCATAGATATGTATAGGATTCCCCCAGGCAGGAAGCAGCCAGGCTTTGAAGCTAAAAGACCATTCCATACTAATCAAGGTGGCCAATTTCACACTTGCCTCCAGCAGGCAAGAGTTCTTTCTCCCACCTTGGACAGTCCACAGATATATATAGAATTCCCCCAGGCAGGAAGCAGCCAGGCTTTGAAGCTGCAAGGCCATTCCATGCTAATCAAGGTGGCCAATTGCAACATTCACACTTGCCTCCAGCAGACAAGAGTTCTTTGGACATTATTCTACATATCTATGGACATTCTACATAGAGTTCTACATATCTATGGACATTATTCCATAGATATGTAGAGGATTCCCCCAGGCAGGAAGCAGCCAGGCTTTGAAGCTGCAAGGCCATTCCATGCTAATCAAGGTGGCCAATTGCAGCATTCACACTTGCCTCCAGCAGGCAAGAGTTCTTTCTCCCACCCTGGACATCATTCCACAGATAAATAAACCTCCCTTGCCTAGTTTCCAGCAGACCTCACAACCTCTGAGGGTGCCTGCCATAGATGTGGGCAAAATGTCAGGAGAGAATGCTTCTGGAACATGGCCCGGAAAACTCACAGCAACCCAATGATTCTGGCCATGAAAGCCTTCGACAACACAGTTATTGGTGGATTAGAAAAAGAATTAGATCTATAAGTTGAAAAATTGAAATCGTAAGTAAACCAAAGCCCTCCCGACAGATGGCCATCTAACCTCTGCTTAGAGGAGGGGACTGCCCTCGACCCCAAAGCAGCACATTCCAGCGTTGAACAGCTTTTCCCATCAGGAGGCTGTTCCTATTGTTTGGGGGGGGGGGGGGAATCTCTTTTCCTGCCATTTAAATCCACGGCTTCGTTGTGTCCTAGATTCCGGAGCCGCAGGAAACAAGCTCGCCTTGACATCCTTTCAATTATTTAAACGTGGCCATCATGTTCGCTCTCCGTCTTCTCTTCCCCAAGCTAAACGACTTCGGGAGAGTTTCCTTGTGTCCCAAAAAGGAATCTTGACTAATTCAGAGTTAAGTGGAGTATCCTCCTCTTGGAGTTTTAAAGCAGAGGTTGGATGGCCATCTGTCAGGGGGGCTTTGATTGTATGTTCCTGGACTGGGTGGCTATTGGGGTCTCTTCCAGCAATCTAAAACTGCATTGGACCATCATCCACCACATACCGTCCCTTTGGCCAATCCAGCTCGTTCGGCTTCTCCGGTTTAAAACTGGCTTCTCTGGCTTGAGGCAGAAGTGTGGAAAACAAAAGGAGCAAATTCCTTCCTTCTCTGGTTTAAAACTGGCTTCTCTGGCTTGAGGCAGAAGCGGGGAAAGCAAAGGGAGGAAATTCCTTCCTTCTCCGGTTTAAAACTGGCTTCTCTGGCTTGAGGCAGAAGCGGGGAAAGCAAAGGGAGGAAATTCCTTCCTTCTCCGGTTTAAAACTGGCTTCTCTGGCTTGAGGCAGAAGCGGGGAAAGCAAAGGGAGGAAATTCCTTCCTTCTCCGGTTTAAAACTGGCTTCTCTGGCTTGAGGCAGAAGCGGGGAAAGCAAAGGGAGGAAATTTCTTCCTTCTCTGGTTTAAAACTGGCTTCTCTGGCTTGAGGCAGAAGCAGGGAAAGCAAAGGGAGGAAATTTCTTCCTTCTCTGGTTTAAAACTGGCTTCTCTGGCTTGAGGCAGAAGCGGGGAAAGCAAAGGGAGGAAATTCCTTCCTTCTCCGGTTTAAAACTGGCTTCTCTGGCTTGAGGCAGAAGCGGGGAAAGCAAAGGGAGGAAATTCCTTCCTTCTCCGGTTTAAAACTGGCTTCTCTGGCTTGAGGCAGAAGCGGGGAAAGCAAAGGGAGGAAATTCCTTCCTTCTCCGGTTTAAAACTGGCTTCTCTGGCTTGAGGCAGAAGCAGGGAAAGCAAAGGGAGGAAATTTCTTCCTTCTCTGGTTTAAAACTGGCTTCTCTGGCTTGAGGCAGAAGCGGGGAAAGCAAAGGGAGGAAATTCCTTCCTTCTCCGGTTTAAAACTGGCTTCTCTGGCTTGAGGCAGAAGCGGGGAAAGCAAAGGGAGGAAATTCCTTCCTTCTCCGGTTTAAAACTGGCTTCTCTGGCTTGAGGCAGAAGCGGGGAAAGCAAAGGGAGGAAATTCCTTCCTTCTCCGGTTTAAAACTGGCTTCTCTGGCTTGAGGCAGAAGCGGGGAAAGCAAAGGGAGGAAATTCCTTCCTTCTCCGGTTTAAAACTGACTTCTCTGGCTTGAGGCAGAAGCGGGGGAAGCAAAGGGAGGAAATTCCTTCCTTCTCCGGTTTAAAACTGGCTTCTCTGGCTTGAGAAAGAAGCGGGGAAAGCAAAGGGAGGAAATTCCTTCCTTCTCCAGTTTAAAACTGGCTTCTCTGGCTTTTGAGAAAGAAGTGGGGAAAGCAAAAGGAGGAAATTCAACCTTCTCTGGTTTAAAACTGACTTCTCTGGCTTGTGGCTGAAGTGGAGAAAGCAAAGGGGGGAAATAAAGCCTTCCCTGGTTTAAAACTGGCTTCTCTGGCTTGAGGCAGAAGCAGGGAAAACAAAGGGAGGAAATTCAGCCTTTGCCGGTTTAAAACTGGCTTCTCTGGCTTGAGGCAGAAGTGGGGAAGACCAAACGGAGTAAATTCCTTCCTTCTCTGGTTTAAAACTGGCTTCTCTGGCCTGAGGCAGGAGTGGGGAAAGCAAAGGGAGGAAATTCAGCCTTCCCCGGTTTAAAACTGGCTTCTCTGGCTTGACGCAGAAGTGGGGAAGAGCAAGCGGAGGAAATTACTTCCTTCTCCGATTTAAAACTGGCTTCTCTGGCTTGAGGCAGAAGTGGGGAAAACAAAGGGAGGAAATTCCTTCCTTCTCTGGTTTAAGACTGGCTTCTCTGGCTTGAGACAGAAGCGGGGAAAGCAAAGGGAGGAAATTCAGCTCCTCCTGGTTTAAAATTTGCTTCTCTGGCTTGAGGCAGAAGCAGGTAAAGCAAAGGGAGGAAATTCAGCCTTCCCCGGTTTAAAACTGGCTTCTCTGGCTTGAGGCAGAAGCGGGGAAGGACAAGTGGAGGAAATTCCTTCCTTCTCTGATTTAAAACTGGCTTCTCTGGCTTGAGGCAGAAGCAGGGAAAGCAAAGGGAGGAAATTTCTTCCTTCTCTGGTTTAAAACTGGCTTCTCTGGCTTGAGGCAGAAGCGTGGAAAACAAAGGGAGGAAATTCCTTCCTTCTCTGGTTTAAAACTGGCTTCTCTGGCTTGAGGCAGAAGCAGGGAAAGTAAGCAGAGGAAATTCAGCTTTCCCCGGTTTAAAACTGGCTTCTCTGGCTTGAGGCAGAAGCAGGGAAAGCAAAGGGAGGAAATTCAACCTTCTCTGGTTTAAAACTGACTTCTCTGGCTTGAGGCAGAAGCGGGGAAAGCAAAGGGAGGAAATTCCTTTCTTCCCCGGTTTAAAACTGACTTCTCTGGCTTCAGGCAGAAGTGGGGAAAGCAAAGGGAGGAAATTCAACCTTCCCTGGTCTAAAACTGGCTTCTCTGGCTTGAGGCAGAAGCGGGGAAAGCAAAAGGAGGAAATTCAGCCTTCCCTGGTTTAACTGGCTTCTCTGGCTCGAGCTGAGGCCAGGGACCAGAATAATTTCCAACTCACTTTGTGAGTCAGAAGAAAAATGGCAACACTAGCTTCGGAAGGGCAAAGGGACTTTCTGTTTCCTAAAAAAGTTCAAAATAGCTTTAAAGGGGTAATTTTTCTGAATTTATCCTGAATTACCAAAATTCCAACTGGACCTAACCATACCTACTATTCGGCATACTACATGACGCAGAGAGTTTCTCGCATGCTGCTCGCACAGGGTTTCCCTGTGAGCCCTGGCTGTTGGATGGCCCTTGGGGTCTCTAACAACAATCTACAATGCTGCATTGAACCATCATCCAGCAAATACTTTCTCCTCTAAATTCACAAAATGCACAGTTCCTTTTTTCCCAGCCACCCACCCACCCACACCATCCTCCCGTCTCTTACATGGTCTCGTCGTTCTGAAACTCCACTTTGCCGGCCACCTCCTCGTAATCCTCTCCAGCCTTGGCTGTGCCTTCAATGGTGTGGAAGGGGATGGCCACTCGCCCGCGGGCCCCTGAGGTCCTCAGCACTTTGATGCGCACGGCACCCACGCTCTCGCTCACCCGCATGGAGGCTCCCTCAAAGGTGAAGATGCCGGCGTGGTCGTCATCAAAGATGGTGACGGTCGCCATTTTGGAAGGTCCGAGGCAAGCTTTGGGGGGAGGCTCAGGCCCCGGCTCGGACCAAGCAGCCCTCACGTTGCTGAGGTGGACGTAGAAGTACTCGTCCTCCTCGAAAATGTCGTCGTCGATGATTCCGACGCGCACTTCCTTGTGCGTCTCCCCTGGCTTGAAGAGCAAAGTGCCCTCGGCAAACTCGTAGTCCGAACCAGCGTTGGCCGTCCCGTCCTCTGTGCGGAAGTCTACCCGCAGCGTGACACGGCCGGGGTCCCCTCCACGGCGGGCCACGGTTAGCACCACGGAGCCACAGTTCTCAAAGCACTGGTAATGCGACGGCTCAAAGCCGACTTTGGTCACGGACTCGTCTTCTTCCACGCGCACCTCTTGCATGCTTACTGCTTTGCGGGCTTGGTCGGCGGCGTGTTTCTTGAGGATATTCCCTGCCCCGATCATCATGCGTGTGGCCTGGATGCGGTAGAAGGCTCGGCTTTTCTGTTGCTGGACCAGCACATGATAGTTGGCCATCTCAATCAACTGCTCCATGTCCTTTTCTGGGTGCTTCTGCTTGAGGTCCCTCAAAGTGCGGGCCATGTCTCGTCGGGCTTCGTCGTCTTGGTCCTTCTCCCCATCCACGAGACCTTCTGACCCCTCCTTTAGTGAGTTGTCCATCTCCATGTCCAGTTTTGGGTAACCGGTATCACCTTCGGTCTCGATGATAAGACCCCGGGCTTTGTCCGCGCGGTACTTCTTCTGAACGTACTTGTAGAAGAGCAACCTCCGATCGGCGACCCAAGCCTGAAGGACACAGATCGGAAAGAAGAGGAACGTAAGAAGCCCTTCCCACAACTCGACCACGCCAGGAGAGAACCAGGCCAAGATGAGGTACAGCCAGATGTAGGCGAAGATGCTCCACGCCGCTGTGACAAAGAAGACCCGCAGGTGTTTGATGCGCCGCACCTCGCCTTCAGGGACCACGTGGATGCACACCGCGATAATGATGAACATGTTGAAGGCGGCACTTCCGACAATGGTGCTGGGTCCCATGTCACCGGCGTTGAAGTTGTGCCCCACGATTTCGATGATGGAGAGAAGGATCTCAGGAGCGGAGGAACCCAACGCCATCAGTGTCAGGTTGGAGACGGTCTCGTTCCAGATGCGGATGGTGGTGGTGGTGGTCTCGCCGTTGGGCTTCTTGATGGTGATCTCCTTTTCCTGCGAGGTGATGACTTCGATCGAGGACATGAAGCGGTCCGCGATGATGGACATGCCCAGGAACATATAGATCAACGCCACGAAGTAGACGATGGCCCTCGCCACTTTATCGCCCACGGAAGGGTTCTGGGGAAGCCACACGGGCAGGATGACGCCTTCTTTGCACTCGGTGGCCTCCTCACACTTGGCACTACGGTTGTTGCCATCCGCAGACGCGGCCCCGGTCCCGGGGTAGCCCAGGTGCTCGTCCACGGTCGCCAAGGGCGCGGGGAGGAAGAGAGCCAGAAGCAAGGCTGACGCCTTCAGACGCGACAGACGCGACATGGCGAGGGAAATGAAACCTGTGGGCGAGGAAGCAGAGTGTTAATGAGGTGATGGCACATGCCTCGCATTTTGATCTCTTAAGCACAGTACGCAAAAGGCAGAGACGAGGAGCTTAAATACGAACGGCTGTGGCTCTCTATTGACTGTAACTCCCCATAATCACATCTCCGTGGCATGTTTCACCGCGAAATGCAAGATACTCCACTTTGGCAGGAAAAACGAAATGCAAAGATACAGAATGGGGGACGCCTGGCTCGAGAGCAGTACGTGTGAAAAAGATCTTGGAGTCCTCGTGGACAACAAGTTAAACATGAGCCAACAATGTCATGTGGCGGCAAAAAAAGCCAATGGGATTTTGTCCTGCATCAAGAGGAGCATAGTGTCTAGATCTAAGGAAGTAATGCTACCCCTCTATTCTGCTTTGGTTAGACCACACCTGGAATATTGTGTCCAATTCTGGGCACCACAATTCAAGAGAGATATTGACAAGCTGGAATGTGTCCAGAGGAGGGCGACTAAAATGATCAAGGGTCTGGAGAACAAGCCCTATGAGGAGCAGCTTAGGGAACCGGGCATGTTTAGCCTGAAGAAGAGAAGGCTGAGAGGAGATATGATAGCCACGTATAAATATGTGAGAGGAAGCCACAGGGAGGAGGGAGCAAGCTTGTTTTCTGCTTCCTTGGAGACTAGGACGCGGAACAATGGCTTCAAACTACAAGAGAGGAGATTCCATCTGAACATGAGGAAGAACTTCCTGACTGTGAGAGCCGATCAGCAGTGGAACTCTCTGCCCCGGAGTGTGGTGGAGGCTCCTTCTTTGGAAGCTTTTAAACTGAGGCTGGGTGGCCATCTGTCAGGGGTGATCTTAATGCAATATTCCTGCTTCTTGGCAGAAAGGGGTGGGACTGGATGGCCCATGAGGTCTCTTCCAATTCTTTGATTCTATGATTCTATGATTCTATGACCCCTCAATCCAGTTCCTCATGTTGTGGTGACCCACAACCATAACATTATTTAAATATTAAAAATAGTAAACACCAGTCCTAGTCGATAACAATGATGTAAAAAATAAGCTAGGCTAAAGAGCAAGAGATTCCTAAGCTTCTGCAACAGCGGAGGCCAAAAGGAACTGGGGCAGTAGCCCCGCCCACTGGCTATATACTTTATGGCAGTGTTTCTCAACCTTCCTAATGCCGTGACCCCTTAATACAGTTCCTCATGTTGTGGTGACCCACAACCATAACGTTATTTTCGTTGCTACTTCGTAACTGAAATTTTGATACTGTTATGAATCGTCATGTAAATATCTGAGATGCAGGATGTGTTTTCATTTACTGGACCAAATTTACTGGACCAAATACACAATACGCCCAAATGTGAACACCAGTAGAGTGTGGGAAAAATAGACCTTGACCTTTGCTGGGATTTATAGTTCACCTACAATCAAACAGCATTCTGACTCCCATCAATGATAGAACTGGGCCAAATGTCCCACACAGAACTCCCATGACCAACAGAAAATACTGGAAGGGTTCGGTGAGCATTGACCTTGAGTTTTGGAGTTGTAGTTCACCTACATCCAGAGAGCACTGTGGACTCAGACAATGATGGGTCTGGATCAAATTTGGCACGAATACTCAATATGCCCAAATGTGAACACTGGTGGAGTTTGGGGGAAATAGGCCTTGACATTTGGGAGTTGTAGTTGCTGGGATTTATAGTTCACCTACAATCAAACAGCATTCTGACCCCCACCAACGATAGAATTGGGCCAAACTTGCCACACAGAACTCCCATGACCAACAGAAAATACTGGAAGGGTTTGGTGGGCATTGACCTTGAGCTTGGGAGTTGTAGTTCACCTAAATCCAGAGAGCACTGTGGTCTCAAGCAATGATAGATCAGGACCAAACTTGGCATGAATTATCTGGATTATCTGCTTTCATACTCTGGATTATAGTGCAGTAGGGGCCCCAACTGGTATATGACCAGCAAATAGTGGAGCCTTCCACACTTGATGCACATTGGTCCCGTTGTGCATCTCGTTGCTTGTGCCGTTACTCCAAGACATTATCTTCGCTAAGAATACACAAAAGTTGCATTATGTAAAAGGTGATGTAGCATTCCGGCAATTGAGTTTTGTGACTATAAACACACAAATTAGCATAAGCACATGTTATGTAAATCTTATGCAATCTCCCTGTATTTTATTGCTGTGTGTCACTGGCCACCACAGGGGAGAATGGCTTGACCTGGGGGAGCAGCTAAGATGGGAAGCGACACACTTGGGAAATTGCCTTTCTTTAAGGACAATTCCCAGGACACTGCAATAGTCAATGGTGGATTGTGGGAAGTGTTGCCTAGTATCTATCTATCTTAGTACCTATCTAGCTAGCTATCTACTAGTATCTTTCTAATATCTATCTATCTAGTATCTATCTACTATCTAGCTAGTATCTATTTACTATTTATCTATCTATCTAGTATCTATCTATCTAGTTATCTATCTATCTTGTATCTATCTATCTATCTATCTATCTAGTTATCTACCTATCTTTATTAAGGACTTAGATGAAGGGTGAGAAGGCAGGATCATCAAGTTTGCAGACGACACCAAATTGGGAGGGATAGCCAATACTCCAGAGGACAGGAGCAGGATTCAAAACGATCTTGACAGATTAGAGAGATGAATGGCCAAAACTAACAAAATGAAGTTCAACAGTGACAAATGCAAGATACTCCACTTTGGCAGGAAAAACGAAATGCAAAGATACAGAATGGGGGACAATGCCTGGCTCGAGAGCAGGACGCGTGAAAAAGATCTTGGAGTCCTCGTGGACAACAAGTTAAACATGAGCCAACAATGTGATGTGGCGGCAATAAAAGCCAATGGGATTTTGGCCTTCATCAATAGGAGCATAGTGTCTAGATCTAGGGAAGTCATGCTACCCATGCTCTATTCCGCTTTGGTTAGACCACACCTGGAATATTGTGTCCCATTCTGGGCACCACAATTCAAGAGAGATATTGACAAGCTGGAATGTGTCCAGAGGAGAGCGACTAAAATGATCAAGGGTCTGGAGAACAAGCCCTATGAGGAGTGGCGTAAGGAGCTGGGCATGTTTAGCCTGAAGAAGAGAAGGCTGAGAGGAGATATGATAGCCATGTATAAATATGTGAGAGGAAGCCACAGGGAGGAGGGAGCAAGCTTGTTTTCTGCTTCCCTGGAGACTAGGACGCAATGGAACAATGGCTTCAAACTACAAGAGAGGAGATTCCATCTGAACATGAGGAAGAACTTCCTGACTGTGAGAGCCGTTCAGCAGTGGAACTCTCTGCCCCGGAGTGTGGTGGAGGCTCCTTCTTTGGAAGCTTTTAAACAGAGGCTGGATGGCCATCTGTCAGGGTGATTTGAATGCAATATTCCTGCTTCTTGGCAGAATGGGGTTGGACTGGATGGCCCAGGAGGTCTCTTCCAATTCTTTGATTCTATGATTCTATCTTGTATCTATCTATATTTATCTATCTAGTATCTATCTAGTATCTATCTGTCTAGTATTTATCTAATATCTGTATATCTATCTAATATCTATCTATCTAGAATCTATCTATTTTTCTAGTATCTATATATCTATCTAGTATCTATCCCGTTATCTAACTAGATAGATAACTAGATACTAGATAGGTAGATACTAGATAGATATATAGTATCTATCTAGTATCTATCTATCTATCTACCTACCTTGTATCTATATATCTATATCTAGTATCTATCTTGTATCTATCTATCTATCTATCTATCTATCTAGTATCTATCTATCTATCTATCTATCTTGTATCTATCTATCTATCTAGTATCTATCTATCTATATCTTGTATCTATATATCTATCTAGTATGTATGTATGTATGTATGTATCTATCTTGTATCTATCTATCTATCTATCTATCTACCTTGTATCTATATATCTATCTAGTATCTATCTTGTATCTATCTATCTATCTATCTATCTAGTATCTATCTTGTATCTATCTATCTATCTATCTATCTAGTATCTATCTATCTATCTTGTATCTATATATCTATCTAGTATCTATCTATCTATATTTTGTATCTATATATCTATCTAGTATGTATGTATGTATGTATCTATCTTGTATCTATCTATCTATCTATCTATCTATCTATCTATCTAGTATCTATCTATCTACCTTGTATGTATATCTCTGTCTAGTATCT
This sequence comes from Anolis sagrei, assembly GCF_037176765.1. Classification (NCBI taxonomy): domain Eukaryota; kingdom Metazoa; phylum Chordata; class Lepidosauria; order Squamata; family Anolidae; genus Anolis; species Anolis sagrei. The sequence continues at coordinate 16,444,636 of NC_090032.1, forward strand.
ATCTATCTATCTATCTACCTTGTATCTATATATCTATCTAGTATCTATCTTGTATCTATCTATCTATCTATCTATCTATCTATCTAGTATCTATCTAGTATCTATCTATCTATCTATCTTGTATCTATATATCTATCTAGTATCTATCTATCTAGTATGTATGTATGTATGTATCTATCTATCTATCTAGTATCTATCTATCTACCTTGTATCTATATATCTGTCTAGTATCTATCTATCTATCTATCTATCTACCTCGTATCTATATATCTATCTAGTATCTATCTACCTTGTATCTATACATCTTATCATCTATCTATCTATCTATCTATCTATCTAGAAGTGGACACAATGTCACTTGTATAGCTCAAGACTGATAAATGTAACAGTATCCAAAACTCCCAGGCTCAGCCTGCTCCCCAGGTATCACCTGACCAATCAGTTCCACGCATCTTATTTTACACACTCACTGATTGCTTGAATGTTCCAAGAATTCTTCATCTTCTGTCTCAGATAGTACAAGGCCTTTAAGAAGAAGAAGGATGGGGAACGTCTATAGCACTCCACATGTTCTCCCACTCTAACTCCCATCAGTTAATGGTATTGCGGGTGGTTAGGAGAAATGATGGAAACCATAATGTACCAACTTCTGGAGAATCGAAGTGCCTCCGTGACAGTTTGGGGGATTTGGAATAATCTTTCCTCTCTGTGACTGAGAAGCTTCTCAGACAAGGTGGGCAAAGCCTGGTCTTTGGAAGGCTCTTCTCCCCTCTTTCGACAAGCTTTCGATGGGTGAATTACTCGGGACTATGTCTGTTCTCGTTTTTATTGTATTTTAAAGTTGGTTGTATTGTTTTAATCTACTGCTGTAAACCGCTCCGAGCCAATTTGGGAGTAGTGGTATACAAGTCAAATAAATAAATAAATAAATAAATAAATGTGCTCTTCACCTCAAGAACAGACAAGCATCCCGAGCTCTGAGGATGACCTGGGAAGGAATCCCACTGGAGCATTGCAGCGCACCCAAGTACCTGGGAGTCACTCTGGACTGTGCTCTGACCTACAAGAAGCACTGCCTGAACATCAAGCAAAAAGTGGGCGCTAGAAACAACATCATACGAAAGCTGACAGGTATCACTGTGTCACAACCAGACACAGTGAAGACATCTGCCCTTGCGCTATGCTACTCTGCTGCTGAGTACGCATGTCCAGTGTGGAACACATCTCACCACGCTCTTAATGAGACATGCCGCATTATCACGGGGTGTCTGCACCCTACACCACTGGAGAAATTACACTGCTTAGCCGGTATTGCATCACCTGACATCCTCCGGGAAGTAGCAGCCAATAGTGAAAGGACCAAGGCAGAGACATCTCCAGCTCATCCCTTGTTTGGGTATCAGCCAGCACGTCAATGACTCAAATCTAGAAATAGTTTTCTAAGATCTACAGAGACACTCACTGGAACACCTCAGCAAGCAAGAGTCCAAAAGTGGTAGGCTCAAACCCAATGGCTGATACCAAATGAGGGACTCCCCCCTGGGCACACAGAAAACTGGGAGACTTGGAAAGTGCTGAACAGACTGCGCTCTGGCACCACGAGATGCAGAGCCAACCTCAAGAAATGGGGCTACAAAGTGGAATCCACGACATGCGAGTGCGGAGAAGAGCAAACTACAGACCACCTACTGTAATGCAACCTGAGCCCTGCTACATGCACAATGGAGGACATTCTTGCGGCAACACCAGAGGCACTCCAAGTGGCCAGATACTGGTCAAAGGACATTTAATCAACTACCAAGCTTGCAAATTTTGTGTTTTGTTTGTTTGTTTGTTTTGTTCTGTTAGAAATATAATACAATTTACTAGTTGCCCTGACATGACAAATAAAAAATAACCACAACACGAGGTTATTAACATGAGGGGTCAGGGTGTTAGAAAGGTTGAGAATCACTGATCTAGACACTATGCTCCTATCAGAGGTGGCCCTAGGTAATTTTCAACGGTAAGCAAACAGTATTTTGCCCCCCCCCCCCCCAACCAATCACTGATATATATTTTCTGTTTGTCGTGGGAGTTCTGTGTGCCATATTTGATTCAATTCCATCATTGGTGGAGTTCAGAAGGCTCTTTGATTGTAGGTGAACTATACATCCCAGTAACTACAACTCGCATATGTCAAGGTCTATTTTCCCCCAAAAGCGCCTCAAGAGCGCCCCTGGGCAACATCAACTATACTGCAAAGTACTTTGCGTATGGGTTGAGCCGCCCCTGGCTCCTCTTGATGCAGGCCAAAATCCCATTGGCTTTTTTTGCTGCCGCATCACATTGTTGGCTCATGTTTAACTTGTTGTCCATGATGACCCCAAGATCTTTTCCACACGTCCTGCTCTCAAGCCACGCATCGCCCATTCTGTCTCTTTGCATTTCCTTTTTTTTCTGCCTAAGTGGAGTCTCTTGCATTTGTCCCCGTTGAACGTCATTTTGTTAGTTTTGGCCAATCATCTCCCCAATCTGTCAAGATCGTTTTGAATTCTGCTCCCCAGAGATAAAGAGAGAGATGCTTGTCTGCAAACTCGTTTGAGCCTGAAACGGTTTCCGTGTTCCATGCTTTTCGGATGGCAAAAATCTGGAGCACAGAACGGCATCTCCAAAAGAGAGCCTTTTCCTCGCTGCGGCCTCCTCCCTCTTTCACGCCTTTTCTGCAAAGAGGAGAAGGCTGCCTCCCGCTCTGCACCAGCCGAGGCTGATAAATATATCCCATCTTTCTCCAAACCCTCCCAATCCCAGGAATAGAAAGCAGAAGGTATGAGCTGCATCTCCTAAACACATACAAACCGATGGCGCAAATGCAAGAGCAGACCGATGTGTCCACATGCATTCATCTATATACATAAAAATGTAATGTTCGTTTGTGGGTTTTTTTTCGGGCTATAGGGCCATGTTCTAGAGGCATTTCTCCTGACATTTCGCCTGCATCTATGGCAAGCATCCTCAGAGGTAGTGAGGTCTGTTGGAAATAGGACAATGGGTTTATATATCTGTGGAATGGCTGGGGTGGGGCAAAGAGCTCTTCTCTGCTGGAGCTAGGTGTGAATGTTTCAGCTGACCACTGTCATTAGCATTTGAAGGCCTTGCTGAGCCTGGGAAAATCTTTTTGTTGAGAGGTGTTAAGATGTGCCTGGTTGTTTCTTCTCTGCTGTTTTGCACACCTCTCAACAAAAGGTTTTCCCAGGCTCAGGCAGGCCTTCAAAGCCTGGCTGCTTCCTGCCTGGGGGGATCCTATATATATCTGTGGACTGTACAGGGTGGTAGAAAGAACTCTTGGTTGTTGTAGGTTTTTTTGGGCTATATGGCCATGTTCTAGAGGCATTTCTCCTGACGTTTCGCCTGCATCTATGGCAAGCATCCTCAGAGGTAGTGAGGTCTGTTGGAAGTAGGAAAAATGGGTTTATATATCTGTGGAATGGCTGGGGTGGGGCAAAGGGCTCTTCTCTGCTTGAGCTAGGTGTGAATGTTTCAGCTGACCACCTTCATTAGCATTTGAAGGCCTGCCTGAGCCTGGGAAAACCTTTGGTTGAGAGATGTGCAAAACAGCAGAGAGGAAACAACCAGGCACATCTTAACACCTCTCAACAAAAGATTTTCCCAGGCTCTGCTGGAGCTAGGTGTGAATGTTTCAGCTGACCACCTTCATTAGCATTTGAAGGCCTGGCTGAGCCTGGGAAAACCTTTGGTTGAGAGGTGTGCAAAACAGCAGAGAGGAAACAACCAGGCACATCTTAACACCTCTCAACAAAAGATTTTCCCAGGCTCTGCTGGAGCTAGGTGTGGATGTTTCAGCTGACCACCTTCATTAGCATTTGAAGGCCTGGCTGAGCCTGGGAAAACCTTTGGTTGAGAGGTGTGCAAAACAGCAGAGAGGAAACAACCAGGCACATCTTAACACCTCTCAACAAAAGATTTTCCCAGGCTCTGCTGGAGCTAGGTGTGAATGTTTCAGCTGACCACCTTCATTAGCATTTGAAGGCCTGGCTGAGCCTGGGAAAACCTTTGGTTGAGAGGTGTGCAAAACAGCAGAGAGGAAACAACCAGGCACATCTTAACACCTCTCAACAAAAGATTTTCCCAGGCTCTGCTGGAGCTAGGTGTGAATGTTTCAGCTGACCACCTTCATTAGCATTTGAAGGCCTGGCTGAGCCTGGGAAAACCTTTGGTTGAGAGGTGTGCAAAACAGCAGAGAGGAAACAACCAGGCACATCTTAACACCTCTCAACAAAAGATTTTCCCAGGCTCTGCTGGAGCTAGGTGTGAATGTTTCAGCTGACCACCTTCATTAGCATTTGAAGGCCTGCCTGAGCCTGGGAAAACCTTTTGTTGAGAGGTGTGCAAAACAGCAGAGAGGAAACAACCAGGCACATCTTAACACCTCTCAACAAAAAGGTTTTCCCAGGCTCAGCCAAGCCTTCAAATGCTAATGACGGTGGTCAGCTGAAATGTTCACACCTAACTCCAGCAGAGAAGAGCTCTTTGCCCCACCCCAGCCATTCCACAGATATATAAACCCATTGTCCTATTTCCAACAGACCTCACTAACTCTGAGGATGCTTGCCATAGATGCAGGCGAAACGTCAGGAGAAATGCCTCTAGAACATGGCCATATAGCCCAAAAAAACCTACAACAACCAAGAGTTCTTTCTACCACCCTGTACAGTCCACAGATATATATAGGATCCCCCCAGGCAGGAAGCAGCCAGGCTTTGAAGGCCTGCCTGAGCCTGGGAAAACCTTTTGTTGAGAGGTGTGCAAAACAGCAGACCAGGCACATCTTAACACCTCTCAACAAAAAGGTTTTCCCAGGCTCAGCCAGGCCTTCAAATGCTAATGAAGGTGGTCAGCTGAAACATTCACACCTAGCTCTAGCAGAGAAGAGCTCTTTGCCCCACCCCAGCCATTCCACAGATATATAAACCCATTGTCCTAATTCCAACAGACCTCACTACCTCTGAGGATCCTTGCCATGGATGCAGGCGAAACGTCAGGAGAAATGCCTCTAGAACATGGCCCTATAGTCCGAAAAAACCCACAAGAACCTAGTGATTCCAGCCATGAAAACCTTCAACAATGCAATGTCATGTTCGTTTGTGGGATTAACAGAACTCAAAAACCACTGGACGAATTGACACCAAATTTGGACACAAGACACCTAACAACCCAATGTATGTCCTTCACTCAAAAATTTTGATTTTCTCATTTGGGAGTTGTAGTTGCTGGGATTTATAGTTCACCTACAATCAAAGAGCATACTGAACACCACCAATTATGGAATTGAACCAAACGTGGCACACAGGACTCCCATGACCAACAGAAAGCACTAGAAGGGTTTGGTGAGCATTGACCCTGAGTTTGGGAGTTGTAGTTCACCTATATCCAGAGAGCACCATGGACTCAAACAATGATGGATCTAGAACATGGCCATATAGTCTGAAAAAACCTATAACAACCCAGTGATTCCGGCCATGAAAGCCTTCGACAATACAATGATGGATCTAGACCAAACTTGGCACAAATATTCAATATGCCCAAATATGAACACAGATGGAGTTTGGGGGAAATAGACCTTGATATTTGGGAGTTGTAGTTGCTGGGATTTATAGTTCACCTACAATTACAGAGCATTCTGAACCCAACCAAAATTGGAATTGAACCAAACTTGGCACACAGTTCTCCCATGACCAACAGAAAATACTGGAGGAGTTTGGTGGGCAGTGTCCTTTGGTTTTGGAGTTGTAGTTCACCTACATCCAGAGATCACTGTGGACTCAAACAATGGTGGATCTGGACCAAACTCTACACGAGTACTCAATATGCCCAAATGTGAACACTGGTCAAGTTTGGGGAAAATAGAATCTTGACATTTGGGAGTTGTAGTTGTTGGGATTTATAGTTCGCCTACAATCAAAAAGCATTCTGAACCCCACCAACGATGGAATTGAACCAAACTTGGCACACAGAACTCCCACGGCCGACAGAAAATACTGGGTTTGGTGAGCATTGATCTTGAGTTTGGGAGTTGTTACTTACTTACTTACTTACTTACTTACTTACTTAGGCAATCCCTCGTAGTCCGAGGATGTATAGTTAACCTACAATCAAAGAGAATTCTGAACTCCACCAACGATGGAATTGAACCAAACTTGGCACACAGTTCTCCCATGACCAACAGAAAATACTGGAAGGGTTTGGTGGGCAGTGTCCTTTGGTTTTGGAGTTGTAGTTCACCTACATCCAGAGATCACTGTGGACTCAAACAATGGTGGATCTGGACCAAACTCTACACGAGTACTCAATATGCCCAAATGTGAACACTGGTCAAGTTTGGGGAAAATAGAATCTTGACATTTGGGAGTTGTAGTTGTTGGGATTTATAGTTCGCCTACAATCAAAAAGCATTCTGAACCCCACCAACGATGGAATTGAACCAAACTTGGCACACAGAACTCCCACGGCCGACAGAAAATACTGGGTTTGGTGAGCATTGATCTTGAGTTTGGGAGTTGTTACTTACTTACTTACTTACTTACTTAGGCAATCCCTCGTAGTCCGAGGATGTATAGTTAACCTACAATCAAAGAGAATTCTGAACTCCACCAACGATGGAATTGAACCAAACTTGGCACACAGTTCTCCCATGACCAACAGAAAATACTGGAAGGGTTTGGTGGGCAGTGTCCTTTGGTTTTGGAGTTGTACTTCGCCTACATCCAGAGATCACTGTGGACTCAAACAATGGTGGATCTGGACCAAACTCTACACGAGTACTCAATATGCCCAAATATGAACACTGGTCAAGTTTGGGGAAAATAGAATCTTGACATTTGGGAGTTGTAGTTGCTGGGATTTATAGTTCACCTACAATCAAAGAGCATTCGGAACCCCACCAACGATGGAATTGAACCAAACTTGGCACACAGAACTCCCAGGACCAAGAGAAAATACTGGAAGGGTTTGGTGGGCATTGAGCTTGAGTTTGGGAGTTGTAGTTCACCTACATCCAGAGAGCACTGTGGACTCAAACAATGATATATCTGGACCAAACTCTACATGAATACTCAATATGTCCAAATGTGAACACTGGTAGAGTTTGAGGGAAATTGATTTTGTCATTCGGGAGTTGTAGTTGCTGGGATTTATAGTTCACCTACAATCAAAGAGCATTCGGAACCCCACCAACGACGGAATTGAACCAAACTTGGCACACAGAACTCCCATGACCAAGAGAAAATACTGGAAGGGTTTGATGGGCATTGACCTTGAGTTTGGGAGTTGTAGTTCACCTACATCCAGAGATCACTGTGGATTCAAACAATGGTGGATCTGGACCAAACTCTACACGAGTACTCAATATGCCCAAATGTGAACACTGGTCAAGTTTGGGGAAAATAGAATCTTGACATTTGGGAGTTGTAGTTGTTGGGATTTATAGTTCACCTACAATCAAAGAGCATTCTGAACCTCACCAACGATGGAATTGAACCAAACTTGGTACACAGAACTCCCACGACCGACAGAAAATACTGGGTTTGGTGAGCATTAATCTTGAGTTTGGGAGTTGTTACTTACTTACTTAGGCAATCCCTCGTAGTCCGAGGATGTATAGTTCACCTACAATCAAAGAGCATTTGGAACCCCACCAACGATGGAATTGAACCAAACTTGGCACACAGTTCTCCTATGACCAACAGAAAATACTGGAAGGGTTTGGTGGGCAGTGTCCTTTGGTTTTGGAGTTGTAGTTCACCTACATCCAGAGATCACTGTGGACTCAAACAATGATGGATCTGGACCAATCTCTACATGGATACTAAATATGTCCAAATGTGAACACTGGTGGAGTTTGGGGAAAATAGAATCTTGACATTTGGGAGTTGTAGTTGTTGGGATTTATAGTTCACCTACAATCAAAGAGCATTCCGAACCCCACCAACGATGGAATTGAACCAAACGTGGCACACAGTTCTCCCATTAATAACAGAAAATACTGGAAGGGTTTGGTGGGCGTTGACCTTGAGTTTGGGAGTTGTAGTTCACCTACATCCAGAGATCACCGTGGTCTCAAACAATGATGGATCTAGACCAAACTTGGCAAACCGGCTGTTAGGAATTGTGGGTGTTGAAGTCCAAAACTTGGGAGGGCCCAAGTTTGTGCATGCCTGATCTAGATCTTTCCTCTGATCCAGCAAAGCCTATCCCTCTCGTATTGCTTTACTCTGGCCTCTTGGGATAAATATCCTAGATTTTTTGGTGACCTTGGTGCATCTATGAAGCATTGTTCTTGTTTTGTCTCCAAATGAGAGTCTTCTCTGCCAAGTCTGCCGAGCAAAGGGCAGGCCCGCTTCGCCCCTGATGCGCAGACCTTTTCCATGCGCGGGGATGCGAAATGCCAGGGCACTGATCGCCTTCCTCCCATCTCCCCCCTCCCTCCCTTCAGCTCTGTACTAAATATCACTGGATCTGCGGCAGGATTAAGCATTCTTAAAGCGTTCTATTATTTTTTGGGTGTGGGCGTTTCTCATGGGAAGCAGGGCCAGGATACTAATGCGTTTGCTCCTTCCTTCCGAGCATACAAGGCAGAGGGTGGTATTAGGCAGAGAGCGCATCTGTAGAATCAAAGAATCAAAGAGTTGGAAGAGACCTCATGGGCCATCCAGCCCAACCCCATTCTGCCAAGAAGCAGGAATATTGCATTCAAAGCACCCCTGACAGATGGCCATCCAGCCTCTGTTTAAAAGCTTCCAAAGAAGGAGCCTCCACCACGCTCCGGAGCAGAGAGTTCCACTGCTGAACGGCTCTCACAGTCAAGTTCAGATGGAATCTCCTCTCTTATAGTTTGAAGCCATTGTTCTGCGTCCTAGTCTCCAGGGCAGCAGAAAATAAGCTTGCTTCCTCCTCCCTGTGGCTTCCTCTCACATATTTATACATGGCTCTCATATCCCCTCTCAGCCTTCTCTTCTTCAGGCTAAACATGCCCAACTCCTTAAGCCACTCCTCATAGGGCTTGTTCTCCACACCCTTGATCTCCTCCCTCATCCCTATGGCTTCCTCTCACATATTTATACATGGCTATCATATCTCCTCTCAGCCTTCTCTTCTTCAGGCTAAACATGCCCAACTCCTTAAGCCGCTCCTCATAGGGCTTGTTCTCCACACCCTTGATCTCCTCCCTCCTCCCTGTGGCTTCCTCTCACATATTTATACATGGCTCTCATATCCCCTCTCAGCCTTCTCTTCTTCAGGCTAAACATGCCCAACTCCTTAAGCCACTCCTCATAGGGCTTGTTCTCCACATCCTTGATCTCCTCCCCCCTCCCTGTGGCTTCCTCTCACATATTTATACATGGCTATCATATCCCCTCTCAGCCTTCTCTTCTTCAGGCTAAACATGCCCAGCTCTTTAAGCCACTCCTCATAGGGCTTGTTCTCCACACCCTTGATCTCCTCCCTCCTCCCTGTGGCTTCCTCTCACATATTTATACATGGCTATCATATCTCCTCTCAGCCTTCTCTTCTTCAGGCTAAACATGCCCAACTCCTTAAGCCGCTCCTCATAGGGCTTGTTCTCCACACCCTTGATCTCCTCCCTCCTCCCTGTGGCTTCCTCTCACATATTTATACATGGCTCTCATATCCCCTCTCAGCCTTCTCTTCTTCAGGCTAAACATGCCCAACTCCTTAAGCCACTCCTCATAGGGCTTGTTCTCCACATCCTTGATCTCCTCCCCCCTCCCTGTGGCTTCCTCTCACATATTTATACATGGCTATCATATCCCCTCTCAGCCTTCTCTTCTTCAGGCTAAACATGCCCAGCTCTTTAAGCCACTCCTCATAGGGCTTGTTCTCCACACCCTTGATCTCCTCCCTCCTCCCTGTGGCTTCCTCTCACATATTTATACATGGCTATCATATCCCCTCTCAGCCTTCTCTTCTTCAGGCTAAACATGCCCAGCTCTTTAAGCCACTCCTCATAGGGCTTGTTCTCCACACCCTTGATCTCCTCCCTCCTCCCTGTGGCTTCCTCTCACATATTTATACATGGCTCTCATATCCCCTCTCAGCCTTCTCTTCTTCAGGCTAAACATGCCCAACTCCTTAAGCCACTCCTCATAGGGCTTGTTCTCCACACCCTTGATCTCCTCCCTCCTCCCTGTGGCTTCCTCTCACATATTTATACATGGCTATCATATCCCCTCTCAGCCTTCTCTTCTTCAGGCTAAACATGCCCAGCTCCTTAAGCCGCTCCTCATAGGGCTTGTTCTCCACACCCTTGATCTCCTCCCTCCTCCCTGTGGCTTTCTCTCACATATTTATACATGGCTATCATATCCCCTCTCAGCCTTCTCTTCTTCAGGCTAAATATGCCCAGCTCTTTAAGCCACTCCTCATAGGGCTTGTTCTCCACACCCTTGATCATTTTAGTCGCCCTCCTCTGGACACATTCCAGCTTGTCGATATCTCTCTTCAATTGTGGTGCCCAGAACTGGACACAATATTCCAGGTGTGGTCTAACCAAAGCGGAATAGAGCATGGGGAGCATGACTTCCCTAGATCTAGACACTATGCTCCTATTGATGCAGACCAAAATCCCATTGGCTTTTTTTGCCGCCACATCACATTTCTGGCTCATGTTTAACTTGTTGTCCACGAGGACTCCAAGATCTTTTTCACATGTACTGCTCTCGAGCCAGGCGTCCCGATAGGGAGTTGTAGTTGCTGGGATTTATAGTTCACCTACAATCAAATAGCATGATAGAATTGAACCAACCGGGGCATACAGGACTCCCATGACCAACAGAAAACACTAGATGGGTTTGGTGAGCATTGACCTTGAGTTTGGGAGTTGTAGTTCACCTACATCCAGAGACTACCATGGACGCAAACTATGATGGATCTGGACCAAACTTGGCACGAATATTCCATATGCCTAAATATGCACACAGATGGAGTTTGGGGAAAATAGACCTTGACATTTGGGAGTTGTACTTACTGGGATTTATAGTTCACCTACAATCAAATAGCATGATAGAATTGAACCAACCGGGGCATACAGGACTCCCATGACCAACAGAAAACACTAGATGGGTTTGGTGAGCATTGACCTTGAGTTTGGGAGTTGTAGTTCACCTACATCCAGAGACTACCATGGACGCAAACTATGATGGATCTGGACCAAACTTGGCACGAATATTCCATATGCCTAAATATGCACACAGATGGAGTTTGGGGAAAATAGACCTTGACATTTGGGAGTTGTACTTACTGGGATTTATAGTTCACCTACAATCAAATAGCATGATAGAATTGAACCAACCGGGGCATACAGGACTCCCATGACCAACAGAAAACACTAGATGGGTTTGGTGAGCATTGACCTTGAGTTTGGGAGTTGTAGTTCACCTACATCCAGAGACTACCATGGACGCAAACTATGATGGATCTGGACCAAACTTGGCACGAATATTCCATATGCCTAAATATGCACACAGATGGAGTTTGGGGGAAATAGACCTTGACATTTGGAAGTTGTAGTTACTGGGATTTATAGTTCACCTGCAATCAAATAGCATGATATAATTGAACCAACCAGGGCATACAGGACTCCCATGACCAACTGAAAACACTAGAGGGGTTTAGTGAGCATTGACCTTGAGTTTGGGAGTTGTAGTTCACCTACATCCAGAGACTACCATGGACGCAAACAATGATGGATCTGGACCAAACTTGGCACGAATATTCCATATGCCCAAATATGCATACAGGTGGAGTTTGGGGGGAATAGACCTTGACATTTGGGAGTTGTACTTACTGGAATTTATAGTTCACCTATAATCAAATAGCATGATAGAATTGAACCAACCGGGGCATACAGGACTTCCATGACCAACAAAAAACACTAGAGGAGTTTGGTGAGCATTGACCTTGAGTTTGGGAGTTGTAGTTGACCTACATCCAGAGTTTGGGAGTTGTAGTTGACCTACATCCAGAGTTTGGGAGTTGTAGTTGACCTACATCCAGAGACTACCATGGATGTAAACTATGATGGATCTGGACCAAACTTGGCATGAATATTCCATATGCAGACAGATGGAGTTTGGGGGAAATAGACCTTGACATTTGGGAGTTGTACTTACTGGGATGTATAGTTCACCTACAATCAAATAGCATGATAGAATTGAACCAACCGGAGCATACAGGACTTCCATGACCAACAGAAAACACTAGAGGGGTTTGGTGAGCATGGACCTTGAGTTTGGGAGTTGTAGTTCACCTACATCCAGAGACTACCATGGACGCAAACAATGATGGATCTGGACCAAACTTGGCACTAATATTCCATATGCCCAAATATGCACATAGATGGAGTTTGGAGGAAATAGACCTTGACATTTGGGAGTTGTAGCTACTGTGATTTATAGTTCACCTACAATCAAAGAGTGTTCTGAACCACAGCAACGACAGAATTGGGCCAAACTTCCCACACTGAACCCCCATGACCACTAGAAAATACTTAAGGCCATCGAGTCCCACTCCCTTCACCTGGGCAAGAAAACATAATCAAAGCCCTCCTGACAAAGAGCCATCCAGCCATAGATATAGATAGATATGAGTCACATACAGAGATATAGTATCCTAGATTTGAAAGACGGACAATGATATGTTGCACGTTCCAGAGTAGGCAAACCAGACACTCTCCACATCAACGCTGACAAAGAAACAGCAAGCAGAAAGGCATTACATATATTAGAAACCAACACTTTCTCATTACTTGGATGGCCATCTCTTGGGAGGGCTTTGATGGTGTGCATATAGGTATGCACTCTGAAACTGAATCAGCCTATAGCGTTACAGGCAGGGAGGTTTGGCATAACGGTGCCTCTTGAATGGATGAGCGAGGCAGCGAGATGGATGGGGATTTGCAGCTTTGCCTTCAGGAGCAAACATCCCCAGGTTGCAAAGCTAATAAGCCCGTTCCATCCGGAATATGCCGTTTAACGGCTGCTCCTCATTAGGCATGGAAAGCAGATGAGAGGAATCAAAGCGGCATCGTTAAAACCTAATGGCTGCCATAACACTCTGGGCAGGGCTTGCCATTCCTAAGCACAGCCATCGTTGACCAGGGCCATGTACTCACCTTCACAACGGGCGCTAATATTAATTTAACAATTAATTTAATTTAATAGAATCATAGAATCAAAGATTTGAAAGAGACCTCACGGGCCATCCAGTCTAACCCCATTCTGCCAAGAAGCAGGAATATTGCATTCAAAGCACCCCTGACAGATGGCCATCCAGCCCCTGTTTAAAAGCTTCCAAAGAAGAAGCCTCCACCACACTCCGGGGCAGAGAGTTCCACTGCTGAACGGCTCTCACAGTCAGGAAGTTCTTCCTCATGTTCAGATGGAATCTCCTTTCTTGTAGTTTGAAGTCATTGCCCCATTGCTTCCTAGTCTCCAGGGAAGCAGTAAACAAGTTGCTCCCTCCTCCCTGTGGCTTCCTCTCACATATTTATACATGGCTATCATGTCTCCTCTCAGCCTTCTTTTCTTCAGGCTAAACATACCCAGCTCCTTAAGCCGCTCCTCATAGGGCTTGTTCTCCAGACCCTTGATCATTTGAGTCACCCTCCTCTGGACACATTCCAGCTTGTCAATGTCTCTCTTGAATTGTGGCGCCCAGAATGGGACACAATATTTATTTATTTATTTGCTGCATTTGTTAACCGCCGCTCTCAGCCCTAGGGCGACTCGCGGCGGTATTCCAGGTGTGGTCTAACCAAAGCAGAATAGAGCATGGGGAGCATGACTTCCCTAGATCTAGACACTATGCTCCTCTTGATGCAGGCCAAAATCCCATTGGCTTTTTTGCCGCCACATCACATTGTTGGCTCATGTTTAACTTGTTGTCCACGAGGACTCCAAGATCTATTTCACACGTATTGCTCTCGAGCCAGGCATCGTCCCCATTCTGTATCTTTGCATTTCGTTTTTCCTGCCAAAGTGGAGTATCTTGCCTTTGTCCCTGTTGAACTTCATTTTGTTAGTTTTGGCCAATCATCTCTCTAATCTGTCAAGATCGTTTCGAATCCTGCTCCTGTCCTCTGAAATGTTGGCTCTCCCTCCCAATTTGGTGTTGTCTGCAAACTTGATGATCCTGCCTTCTCGCCCTTCATCTAAGTCATTAATAAAGATGTTGAACAGGACCGAGCTTAGGACGGAACCCTGCTTGTGGCACTCCACTTGTCACTTCTTTCCAGGATGAAGAGGAAGACTTGGAGAGAATCACCCTCTGTGTTCGTCCACTTAACCAATTCCAGATCCACCTCACCGTAGTTTTGCCTCGCCCACATTGGACTAGTTTCCTTGCCAGAAGGTCGTGCGGGACCTTGTCAAAGAAGGCCTTCCTGAAATCCAGGTACGCCACATCCACGGCATTCCCCGCATCTACCCAGCTTGTAACTCTCTCGAAAAAAGAGATCAGATTAGTCTGGCATGACTTGTTTTTGATAAATCCATGTTGACTATTAGCTTTTGGCCCTTTGCATACTCTGGACAGCAACTCTCCCAACTCCACGCTGTTCCCAATGTCTCCTTTACTTAACACCATCCTTTGTTCCGGCTTGTCGGATCTATTTGCTGTTCCTGGAGCCTCAAGAGTGACTGACAGAAGCGACGGTGCCTCTAAGCACATTCCCACAATCCATTTGGAGTCAGAAATCCATACCGATCCATTGCAATGACATATAGAGAGGGTTACCTTCTGCCCTGCTCTGTGAAAGACCGGTAAGGATGGCTATGGGAAATTTTTACAGCACAGGAGCTCATCTACACAATTACCTTTTGCTCGGAAAAAAATTAGCAGAATTGGGTTTTCCATCTTCGCAAGGAGAGGTCTTTTGCGACACGAATATGTACAAAAAGCTATCATACTGTCGTTCAAATAAACGTGGACTGTCTACAGACGTCACATGCAACTCCTCAAACAATTCCATCAGTGTTGCCTAATGTCAATTTAAGATGTGTATACTTTGACACTTAAATACAACACCGCCTGAGCTCTGCAAGTACAGCTTTTTTCCGAATGAAGCAGAGAGTGTTTGAGAACCGGGCCATCCGCAGGGATACCAAGTTGCTTGTTTATAAAGCTATTGTCCTCCCAACCCTGCTATACGCCTGCGAGACGTGGATTGTCTACAGATGTCAACATTGACACTGAAATACAACACCGCCTGAGCTCTGCGAGTGCAGCATTTTTCCCAATGAAGGAGAGAGTGTTTGAGGACCGGGACATCCACAGGGATACCAAAGTGCTTGTATATAAAGCTATTGTTCTCCCAACCCTGCTATACGCCTGCGAGACGTGGATTGTCTACAGATGTCAACATTGACACTGAAATACAACACCGCCTGAGCTCTGCGAGTGCAGCTTTTTTCCAAATGAAGCCGAGAGTGTTTGAGGACCGCGACATCCGCAAGGATACCAAGGTGCTTGTTTATAAAACTATTGTCCTCCCAACCCTGCAATACACCTGCGAGACGTGGACTGTCTACAGATGTCAACATTGACACTGAAATACAACACCGCCTGATCTCTGCGAGTGCAACATTTTTCCAAATAAAGCAGAGAGTGTTTGAGGACCGGGACATCTGCAGGGAGACCAAGGTGCTTGTTTATAAAGCTATTGTCCTCCCAACCCTGCAATACGCCTGCGAGACGTGGACTGTCTACAGATGTCAACATTGACACTGAAATACAATACTGCCTGAGCTCTGCAAGTGCAGCTTTTTTCTAAATGAAGCAGAGAGTGTTTGAGGACCGGGACATCTGCAGGGATAACAAGGTGCTTGTATATAAAACTATTGTCCTCCCAACCCTGCTATATAAAACCGCTCCAAGCCAAATTGGGAGTGGCGGTATACAAGTCAAATAAATAAAATAAATAAATAAATAAATGCGAGGCGTGGACTGTCTACAGATGTCAACATTGACACCGAAATTCAACACTGCCTGAGCTCTGCAAGTGCAGCATTTTTACGAATAAAGCAGAGAGTGTTTGAGGACCAGGACATCCGCAGGGATACCAAGGTACTTATTTATAAAGCTATTGTCCTCCCAACCCTGCTATACACCTGCGAGACGTGGACTGTCTACGGACGTCACATGCAACTCGTAAAATGATTCCATCAGCGCTGCCTCTGAAAAATCCTGCAAATCTCTTGGGAAGACAAGCGGACAAACGTCAGCGTGCTGGAAGAAGCAACGATCACCAGCATTGAAGCGATGGTCCTCCGCCATCAACTCCGCCTGACGACCATCTCCCAAAGCAGTTGCTCTACTCTGAACTCAAGAACAGAAAACAGAATGTCGGTGGGCAGGAAAAGAGATTGAAAGATGGGCTCAAAGCCAACCTGGCATAGACACTGAGAACTGGGAAGCCCTGGCCCTTGAGCGCTCCAGCTGGAGGTCAGCTGTGACCAGCAGTGCTGCAGAATTTGAAGAGGCACGAATGGAGGGCGAAAGAGAGAAACGTGCCAAGAGGAACATACGACCCCCCTCTTAAAGCAGCTCAATTGGCTACCAATTTGCTTCCAGTTCCAAATCAAAGTGCATTTGTATTACCTACAAAGCCCTATACGGCTTGCGTCCTGCCTATTTACGTGACCTTATCTCTCCTTATGAACCTGTTTCGGCCTTAAGATCAGCTGGGGAATCCATTATCACAGGATGTTTACGCCCTACTTTGCTGGAGAAATTATACTGTTATACCACCTGTTATCCCCAAGGAAGTAGCAGGCAGTAATGAAAGGACCAAAAGGTTGATATCTCCGGCCCATTCTCTGTTCGGAAATCAGCCAGGAAGCCAATACTTTAAATTGAGAAACAGCTTCCTAAGATCGACAGAGATACTCGCAGGAACACCTCAGCAAGTGAGAGTCCAAAAGTGGCAGGCGAAAACCCAGCACCTCGATCCATGGGTGGATGACTATGAATTGATGTATGGATGGGGATGGTTGCATTATAGATAGATGCTAGATAGATGGGTGGAGGATGGCTAATCAGTAGCTGATAGACACACAAATGGATGATAGATAGATGGATAATGTATGGTTGTTGGATGGATTAATTGATGAATGGATGGATGGATGATGGATGGATAGATGATGGATAGATGGGAAGATTGGTAGAGGATGGATGGATAGATGATGGGTGACTGATAAGCATATAGAGAGATGGATGATAGATGAATGGATTAATAGAAAACGGGTGGATAGATGGGAGGATGGATGAGGGTAGATGGATGGATGGGGATGGGTGGATAATAGATAGATGCTAGATGAATGGATGAATGGACAATGGCTAATGGATGGTTGATAGACAGATGGATGATAGATGTATGGTTGATGGATGCATGAATTGATGAATGGATGGGAGGATGGATAGAGGATGGATGGATAGGAGGATAGATGGATGGATGGTAGATGATGGATAGAGGATGATAGATGGATGGATGGATGGATGATGAATGGGAGGATGTGTAGAGGATGGAATGAAGATAAATTAATAGGAGGATGGATGGATGAATGGGGATGGGTGGATAATAGATAGATGCTAGATGGATGGATGGATGGACAATGGCTAATGAATGGCTGATGGATGATAGATGGATGGGTGATGGATGGTGGATGGATGGATAGAGGATGGATGGATGAATGGATGGTAGATGATGGATGGATGGAGGATGGATGGATGAAGGATGGTGGATAGATGGATGGATTAATGAGCATGGATGGATGGATGGAGGATGGAGGATGAATGGATGGGAGGATGGATTAATGAGGATGGATGGAGAGGAGGATAGATGGGAGGATATGTAGAGGACGGATGAATGAAGACAAATTGATAGGATGGATGGATGGATGGATGGTAGATGAGAGGGTGGGTTAATGAGGATGGATGGATGCAGGATGGAGGATGGATGGATGGGAGGATGGATTAATGAGAATGGATGGAGAGGAGGATGGAGGGATGGGTGGATGGAGGATGGATGGATAGATTATGGATGGGATGATGTGTAGAGGATGGATGAATGAAGATAAATTTATAGGAGGATGGATGGATGGGGATGGGTGGCTAATAGATAGATGCTAGGATGGATGAATGGACAATGGCTAATGGATGGCTGATAGATGGATAATAGACGGATGGGTGATGTATGTTTGATGGATGGATGGATGGATAGAGGATGGTTGGGAGGATGGATGGATAGGAGGATGAATGGATGGTAGATGATGGATGGATGGAGGATGGATGGTTAAATGATGGTTGAGAGGATGGATTAATGTGGATGGATGGACAGGAGGATGGATGGAGGATGGATGGATAGATGATGGATGGGAGGATGTGTAGAGGATGGATGAATGAAGATAAATTGATAGGAGGATGGATGGATGGATGGATGGGAATGGGTGGATAATAGATAGATGCTAGATGGATGGTTGAATGGACAATGGCTAATGGATGGCTGATAGACAGATGGATGATAGATGGATGGGTGATGTATGGTTGATGGATGGACGAATTGATGGATGGATGAATGGATGGATGGATGCGAGGATGGATAGAGGATCGATGAATGAGGATGGATGGATAGGAGGATGGATGGATGGATGGATGGATGGTAGATGATGGATAGCTGGAGGATGGATGGATGGATAGATGGTGGATGGGAGGATGGGTAGAGGATGGATGAATGAGATGCAAACCTTAAGAAATGGGGCTTCAAGGTGTAGTCCACAACATGCGGGTGTGAAGAAGAGCAAACCACAGACCACCTACTACAATGTGGCCTGAGCCCTGCCACATGCACAATGGCGGACCTTCTTATGGCAACACCAGAGGCACTCCACGTGGCCAGCTTCTGATCAAAGGAAATTGAGTACAATGCCAAGTTTTTAATTTTGTTTGTGGTTTTTGTATGCATTATAACTGTATTCTCAATTTGCTTCTAACACGATAAATAAATCCTTCCTCCCCGCCACCCTTCTTATTCTCTGTCCAGAGCACTAAGAGCAGACCGGAAAGGGGGGAACTCCTTTGGTGATGGACCAGAACTCCCATTATCTCTCCGCAGTTGCTTTGCGGGTGAGGGAAGACCAGAGTTGCCGCTCAGCCAGATTCCTGTGTGTCTTTTATAGGGCAGACAATCCTGCTTCCAGAAACGAGGGCAACGTCTTGGTTTCCTAGTCACAGTCTGAATATGCGACAGCGTGTGTGCTGGGAAAGTAAAAAATGTGCAGGTAGTCGGGCGGATTGTAACAGTAATGTATAATTAATGCCACTATTTAAAAACCGTTTCATCTGAGATCAACCTCGTCCAAAACAGATGGGTCGGACGACAAGTCCCATTCTCCCTCCATCGGCGTCTGGATAGGACAACGTCAGGGTAGCCGACCGTACGTCATCACAGCCACCCATCCTATCCAGTTGCCTTCTGGAGTGAAGATTCAAAGGATTCCACTATGGAGAAATGTGAATTGGGATCTCTTGTCTAACAGCTGACCTTCCCGGTATGTATGGGTCTCAACCTGGGGGTCGCGAGCCCTAGGGGGGTTGCTGGAGGGTGGCTTGTGCCAGAGAGTCCCTTCAAGGCATGGGGGTTCTTTGTGGGAAGTTTGGCCCAATTCTATCGTTGGTGGGGTCCAGAATGCTCTTGGATTGTAGGTGAACTATAAATCCCAGCAACTACAACTCCCAAATGTCAAGGTCTATTTTCCCCAAACTCCACCAGTCTTCTCATTTGGGTGTACTGAATATCCATGCCAAGTTTGGTCCAGATCTATCATTGTTTGAGTCCAGAGTGCTCTCTGGATGTAGGTGAACTACAACTCCAAAACTCAAGGTTAATGCCCACCAAACTCTTCCAGTATTTTCTGTTGGTCATGGGAGAACTGTGTGCTAAGTTTGGCCTAATTGTATCATTGGTGGGGTTCAGAATGCTTTTTGATTGTAGGTGAACTATAAATCCCAGCATCTACAACTCCCAAATGTCAAGGTCTATATTCCCCAAACTCCACCAGTGTTCACATTTGGGCATATTGAGCATTTGTGCCATGTTTGACCCATCATTGTCTGAGTCCACAGTGCTCTCTGGATGTAGGTGAACTACAACTCCAGAACTCAAGGTCAATGCCCATTAAACCTTTCCAGCATTTTCTGTTAGCCGTGGGAGTTCTGTGTGCTAAGTTTGGTTCAATTCCATAGTTGGTGGAGGTTCAGAATGCTCTTTTGATTGTAGGTGAACTATAAATCCCAGCAACTACAACTTCCAAATGACAAAATCACACCCCCTCCCAACCTCACCAGTATTCAATTTTGGACGTATTGGGTATTTGTGCCAGAAGTGGTCCAGTAAATGAAAATACACTCTGTTTGTGGGGTTCAGAATGCTCTTTGATTGTAGGGGAACTATAAATCCCAGCAACTACAACTCCCAAATGACAAAATCAACCCCTGGCGCCAACCCTACCAGTATTCAAATTTGGGCATATCGGGTATTTGTGCCAAATTTGTACCCCCAGCACCGGGATTGTGGTGCAGCTGGCTGAGTGTCAGTCACATTAAGATCACTCTGACCAAAAGGTCATGAGTTCGAAGCCAGCTTGGGTTGGAGTGGGTTTCCAACCAATTGTGTGTAGCCTGTTGTCGACCTTTGCAACCCGAAAGACAGTTGCATCTGTCAAGTAGGAAAATTAGGTACCACCTTAAAGTGTGGGGAGGCTAAATTAACTGATTTATGAGGCCATAAAGAAGACGCCAGCAAAGCATTCCAGCGGGGAAGCATGCGGGGAGTGCGGAAGTGCTTCATCAGCGTCGCAGATGGACGATGAAAGCGACAGCTCCCCTGTGTATGTCTGTATATGTTTGTGTATCAAAAATTGGCATTGAATTGGCATTGAATGTTTGCCATATATGTGTACACTGTAATGACGCGGCATTCGGAAAGTTGAGAAACACTGGTTTAGGAGATTGTCAAACCGCGACGAGAGAAGCCTACGATTAAGACGAGAACAAAGGTGGGGCATTTCTAAGCTGGGTGTTCTGGACGTTAGCACATAAGCGGCCCGGAGGCGCTCCAATCCCCGGCTTGCCCCCGCGTTCTCCTTCCCACCTTCCTTCCCAACACATCTCTGTCCTAAATCGGCCCTTGCGACCATTTGTCTGGGCAATCTGGCAGATTGTAATCCCCGCTCGTAATCCCGCAGCCCGCTTGCCCTGGGCTGGAGGAAGGAGGCATGATCTCTCATTATTCTCCTTCTGTTTGCCCTCCTCCTGGGAGGTCACCGAGCCGGCCTTTCCTTCGTCGCCTCTCCCCTCTCCCAACATGCCCGTTCGAAAAATATTAACTCAGTGATGTGCAAAGTGGCATGGATTTCAGCAGAAGGGATGTGACGAAGACAACGCCATTCATGCAGTCCGGTAATTTAGAATCTAGACTTAATGGTGTTATGGTGAAGGTGGTAAGTCGGGAGGATGTGGGATCTCTTGCCTAAAGCCCCCTGTGCTGGCACGGCTGTGCCAGGCGATTTGATTCTTTTTCTTGCACTGTTAGTTTGCATGAATCCATTTCGGCCATGCATTTTGCAATTGGGTAGCTTTCCCCAGGTTGCAGTCATAGGGCCAACAACCAATCAATCATCATTAGAGCCTTTAGATCCGCCCCTTTCCCCAGGTTTGGAGGGAAATTTTATTTATTTATTTATTTACTGTGCTTATATACCGCTGTTCTCAGCCCGGGGGCGACTCACAGCGGTGTACAACATAGAAGGGACAGGGTGCAAATTACAAGACACAATCTAAAATCAATCTAGCAATAACAAAAGCATCGACATCAACAACATCAACAATATCAATAATACAAAAAGCCATTCGCATCATCTCATCGTTAAACCACAATCCAGTACCATTTTCCGTTGTTCCATTCCTGTCGTCATTACCAATTATTGCACTTCTTGTTCGAACGCCTTCTTGAACAGCCACGTCTTTAATTTCCTGCGGAATATAATCAGAGAAGGGGCCAGTCTGATGTCCACGGGAAGGGTGTTCCACAGCTGAGGAGCCAGCACCGAGAAGGCCCTGTCCCTCGTCCCCGCCAGACGTGCCTGTGAGGCAGGAGGGATCGAGAGCAGGGCCTCCCCTTCTGGGCTCATAGGCCGAGAAGCGGTCAGATAGGTATCTTGGGCCGGAACCGTTTAGGCCTTTATAGGCCAATGCCAGCACCTTGAATTGAGCCCGGTAGCAAATCGGCAGCCAATGGAGCTGGTACAACAAGGGCGTTGTATGCTCCCTGCGTCCCGCTCCTGTTAGTAACATGGCTGCTGCACGCTGGACCAGTTGAAGCTTCCGGGCCATCTTCAAGGGCAACCCCATGTAGAGAGCGTTGCAGTAGTCTAAGCGGGATGTAACCAGAGCGTGGACTACCATGGCCAAGTCAGACTTCCCAAGGTACGGGCGCAGCTGGCGCATGAGCCTAAGCTGTGCAAATGCTCCCCTGGTCACCGCCGAGACCTGGGGCTCCAGGCTCAACGATGAATCCAGGATCACACCCAAGCTGCGAACCTGCGCCTTCAAGGGGAGTGCGACCCCATCCAGCACAGGCTGTAACCCTATGCCCTGTTCGGCCTTGCGACTGACCAGGAGTATCTCTGTCTTTTAGTTCAGTCTCACTGTGCTGACATGCGCTGCACCTATAGGAATTGTCTTTTAAAACAGGACGTGCTCTTTGTGTCCAGCAGGACGCCGGGGTGCCTCGGCTGAGAGGCCCTATGGATTTTATTTATTTAATTATTTATTGTTCAAACTTATATGCCGCCACTCCCCTGGGGCTCGGAGCGCCTTACAAGAACAGGCTAAAATCTAACACAATTTAAAAACAGCAATATCAGAGATCAAAGTCCTGTCAAAACAGGTATGTCTTACATGCCCTGCAGAAAGTCCCGCAAGGCACGGACTTCAGGTGGCAGAGTATTCCAGAGTGATGGTGCCACTGCTGTAAAGACTTTGCGTCTGGTTGCTGTTAGACGCAAGGTCTTGACACTGGGAATTTCCAATAGATCTTGCTCCTCAGAACGGAGGGATCTCTGGAGTTGGTAGGGGTTGAGGCGGTTCCTCAGGTACATCGGCCCCAGACCATGCAAGGCCTTAAAGGTGAGTACCATCACTTTGAAAGTGATCCGGTGCTCAATCGGTAACCAATGCAGCTGCAGTAAGATTGGTGTTATGTGGCATCTCATCGGAATTCCCACAAGAAGCCAAGCAGCTGCGTTTTGTACCAGCTTGAGCTTCCGGATCACCAACAGAGGAAGGCCAATGTAGAGGGCGTTACAGTAGTCCACTCCTGAGATGACCGTAGCCTGGATTGCCAGGTTGTCCCTGGACAGGGAGGGGGCCAGCCATCTAGCCTGCCGCAGGTGAAAGGAGGTGGTTCTGCTCACAGCGGAGACCTGGGCCTCCATCGTCAGCAGAGGGTCCAAAAGGACTCCCAGACTCTTTACCAACGGTGACAGGCGTAGCGCCTTGCCATCCAGGGTAGGCAGCTGGATATCCCCACTGCCCGGTCGACCCAGCCATAGGATCTCCGTCTTTGCTGGATTCACCCTCAACCTGCTGGCACGCAGCCATCCAGTAACAGCCTCGAGGCACTGATGGAAACAATCGGGTACAGAGTCCGGTCTGCCCTCCATCCTCAGCAACAGCTAAGTGTCATCGGCGTACTGGTAACACTCAAGCCCGAAACCTCGAACCAGCTGAGCAAGTGGTCGCATAGAGATGTTAAACAACAGAGGGGAGAGAATGGCCCCCTGAGGATCCCCACAAGGTAGAGGGGACCTCTCAGAGACCAGGCCTCCCCTCTCCACTCGCTGTCCATGATTGTGAAGAAAGGAGGACAGCCAGTTTAAAGCTCTCCCCTGACTCCAGCAACAGCAAGGCGGTGGGTCAAAAGATTGTGGTCAACTGTGTCAAATGCTGCTGTGAGATCCAATAACACGACCTGCCCTGGTCAAGCTGGCATTGAAGGTGATCCGTGATGGAGACCAGCACAGTCTCTGTCCCATGCCCCACATAGAAGCCGGACTGGAAGGAATCTAGTCCGGCTGTGTCGTTTAGGAATTGCTGCAACTGCTCCGCTGCTGCCCTCTCAATCATCTTGCACATTTAGAAACTTGGAAAGTTTAACAAAGTTCTTTATTATTGCTTAGATCTTCAACAAAACACACAAACTCTTCTTAACTTGCCCACAAAGGACAGGAGGCTTGCTTTGTGAACTATTTCTTTCTTTTACAAGGAAAACCCTCTGACCCCTCCCTGGGCAATCTGTCTTTAGGCAGATAGGTGTGGGACCTTACTCCCAGTTCCAATCTGCTTTTTGGGTACCTGAGTAAACCTTGCTGGCCAGAATTTTAGAGATTTTCCAGCTGGAGACCTTTGGATCTGTAAAACTGTTTTCTTCAGAAGCTTTAGGGCTGTCTTCCCCTGTCTTCCCCAGAAACTTTGGGACTATTTCCCCCCAGAGCTTTGTAAGAAATGGAGCTTCTCTACAGGTGGGAAAGCTCTCACGTCCTGTAACTGAGCTTCCAAACTGTAAGACTGAACTAAAAACTTTCTTTTCCCTCCCAGAACCCTGGGGAAAGGGGCGGAGCTAAAGAACTTAACGATGATAGGCTGGTGGTTGGCCCTATGGCTGCAGTCTGGAAGGAACAACCCAACTGCAAAATGCATGGCCAAAACAAACACATGCATAGAAAGGAAATTTAGGCTTCTGGTACAGCTGTACCAGCACACTCACAGTTTGGAGCCTTACATCAGGGCATGTGGGCTTTCTCTGTCCCACCTGTAAAAAGCTTCACTTCTTACAGCTTTGCTGGGGGAAAAGGAAAACCTCTATAGCAGTGGTTCTCAAGCTCCCTAATGCTGCGACCCCTTCATACATTTCCTCATGTTGTGGTGACCCCCCAACCATAAAATTATTTCCATTCCTACTCATAACTATAATTTTGCTACTGTTATGAATCATAATGTAAATATCTGATACTCAGAATGCATTTTTATTCACTGGACCAAATACCGATACGCCCAAATTTGAATACTGGTAGAGTTGGGGGGATTTATAGTTCACCTACAATCAAAGAACATTCTGAACTCGACCAATGATGGAATTAAACTACCTTGGCACACAGAACTCCCATGGCCAATAGAAAATACTGGAAGGGTTTGGTAGGCATTGACCTTGAGTTTGGGAGTTGTAGTTCACCTACATCCAGAGAGCAGTGTGGACTCAGACAATGATGGGCCTGGACCAAACATGGAACGAATGCTCAATATGCCCACATGTAAACACTGATGGAGTTTGGGGGAAATAGAGTGATATTTGGGAGTTGTAGCTGCTGGGATTTATAGCTCACCTACAATCAAAGAGTATTCTAAACCCCACCAATAACAGAATTGGGCCAAACTTCCCACATAGAAACCCCATGACCAACAGAAAATACTGTGTTTTCTGGTGGTCTTTAGTGACCCCCTCTGACACTCCTGCATGATCCCTTCAGGGGTCCTTGTCAGTATTAATTGAGTTATGTATGTGTTTTAAATGTGCTTCTATGTATTGCAAATATGGATGCCACTGTGAACTGAAAATGCTGTGCAGAAATGTTTAGAATTGAAGCTGTGATTAAGTGAACTTGAGAAAGGAAGATAAGCTTTGTTCTGGTGAGAACTGAAGGGAGTTGCCAGCTTCAAGCAAGAGAAGATAAGCAGATGTGAAGAAGTGTTTTGGCTTTCGGTTTTTGACTAGTTCTCTTCCTGAATGCCGCTCGCTACAGAAAGATGTGTTTGCTGTGTGTGCTTAGTAAAACTTAGTTTTCTTTTGTAACTCAAAGCTTGCAGAGTCCTTACTTGCAACTCAGAGTCTGTTCGATCTAGCATTCTTTCCGCTGGGCAGCGTCAATCTCTGACAGTCTGGTTATGGGCCCAAACACCCAGTAACTTGGAATTGCTATTGATCCAGACCTGAAAGCTAGGTGACCAGAACCGGAGTTGACCCAGTTGACTCGGAGGTGTGGAGAAACTGGAACGGCTGGACTACAGCGGACCGACCCCTAGGGTCTCGGGGGCACAGTTTTGTTGCGGCTCCGGTCCTTCCTGGAGGGACGAACCCAGATGGTGAAGCTGGGAGATGTCTGCTCGGACCCCTGGCCTTTGACCTGTGGGGTCCCGCAAGGCTCTATTCTGTCTCCCATGCTTTTTAACATCTACATGAAACCGCTGGGAGAGGTCATCCGGAGTTTTGGAGTTGGGTGCCATCTCTACGCAGATGACACACAACTCTACTACTCTTTTCCACCTAACTCCAAGGAGGCCTCTCGGGTGCTGGACGAGTGCCTGGCCGCTGTGTCTATCTGGATGAGGAGGAACAAGCTGATCAATCCTGAGAAGTCAGAGGTCCTCCTGGTCGATCGCAAACCGGATCGGGGTATAGGGTGGCAACCTGTGCTGGACGGGGTTACACTCCCCCTGAAGCCACAGGTCCGCAGTTTGGGAGTTGTCTTAGACTCATCGCTCACACTTGAGGCTCAGGCGTCGGCGGTGTCCGGGAGGGCCTTTGCACAACTGAGACTCGTGCGCCAGCTGCGACCGTACCTCGCGAAGGCTGATCTGGCCGGGGTGGTCCATGCCTTGGTCACCTCTAGATTGGATTACTGCAATGCACTCTACGTAGGGCTGCCCTCGAAAACGGCTCAGAAATTCCAACTGGTCCAACGGGCAGCAGCCAGGATGTTAACCGGGGCTCCTTACAGAGAGAGGTCAACCCTCCTGTTCGAGGAGCTCCACTGGCTGCCGTTTATTTTCCGAGCCCAATTTAAGGTGCAGGTGCTTACCTACAAAGCCCTGAACGATTTGGGACCACCCTACCTGCGTGACTGCATCTCCATCTACGAACCCACATGTTCACTTCGGTCATCTGGAGAGGCCCTGCTCGTGATCACACCCGCGTCGCAAGCGCGCTTGGTGGGGACTCGAGACAGGGCCTTTTCTGTGGTGGCCCCCCGACTCTGGAATGCCCCCCCCAAGAGATCTTAGACAGGCCCCTACACTGGCAGTCTTCAGAAAGAACTTGAATACCTGGCTGTTCCGATGTGCCTTCTCAGATTAGGAATCTCCAATACCAAGTCCTGGAAGCACTTTAGTAGAATCTAAGACCGCTGCACACCGCACACTGCACTTACTTATAATCCTACATACCTTTTGCCACATCAGCACTTTTAATCTTGTACCCATTACTATGGCCCGGCCCAGTTTTATAGTGTCTCGATGTATTGTTTATTGTTTATTCTGCTTAACTGTTTTTAATTTGCTTTAGGTATTGTATTGTTGTGTTGTGTTGTGTTTTGAGGCCTTGTCCTATGTAAGCCGCATCGAGTCCTTCGGGAGATGCTAGCGGGGTACAAATAAAGTTATAATAATATAATAATAATAGGTTGAGAACCATTGTAAAGGTAACGAACAAGTGTGCTCGTTCTTCAGCCTAGGGATGCATCCCGCAGTCTAAGCGTGCTGGAATTCACTCGGAAACAAACAACAACAGTGAACCTTCAGGAGTGGCAATCCATCATTGAAATAGGTTGCACTGCATCTGTGTACAGCTTGATATTAAAAAAAGGAAAAGCAACCTAAGCAGAAGTCTTTTGGCAGTCGATGGAACAGGAATTTGGACTTCCAATTTGCTGCACTGCCTCTCCTGCTTTGGTTCCTGACTCGTAAGCATCCCTCTTGAATTTGCATCTGTTTATCCCTGTTTATCGGATTCAGGAAGCCTGCTGGCACTCAGGGTGTCTCACCAAACGTGCAGTGTCCGTTTTATTACGTGTGCAATGGGGATGCACAGCCTCCGATATACCCAGATAGTGAGAAAACAGAGGCACTCGGTCCATTGGGAAGCTGAAACACCAAAGCACAAGGCAGGATTGGGGCAAAGCTGTGTACCAAGGCAAGGGGAGCGCCGGATAGCGGGCATCAGGTTGACATAAAGGGGGAAAACGTCCACTATGGTTTTGGAAAGGCTCGTCTTTTCCATCCGCATGAACTTGGCGATAAATCAGCGCTCTCGCATTCTCTCTCGGCAGCGAATGGTTGAGGGTCACATGGGCGACGGAACAGAAAAGGGTAGCGGGGCTGAAACGCCGCTAACAAGGCAGCCTTTCCAAAAATGCGTGGCTGGGAAAGGCCGACCATGTGCAAGGTGCACCCATGCACGACTAACAGCCAGCCGCAGCAAGGATCTTCTCCCCCGTTACATATCTCACAATGTTTGGGTGTGAAAGCTGCAAAAAGCAACTTAACCAGGAGGACTGCGTTTTAAGGGGATATGTTTTAAGGCAGTGTTTCTCAACCTGGGGGTCGCGGCCCCTGGGGGGGTCGTGAGGGGGTGTCAGGAGGGTCACCAAAGACCCTCAGAAAACACAGTATTTTCTGTTGGTCAGTGGGGGTGCTGTGTGGGAAGTTTGGCCCAATTCTATCATTGATGGGGTTCAGAAGCAGGGAGAGGGGAGCAGGCATGGTAGCATGATGCGCATGCGCCAGTGAGGAAGAGCGTGCAAGGCTGGAGGAAAGCTCGCACCAGTGATTCACTTCTGTGTGAGAGGTTTGTCCCAATTCTATCGTTGGTAGGGTTCAGAAACAGGGAAAGGAGAGCAGGCATGTCAGCATTGTGCGCATGCGCCAGTGAGGAAGAGCGTGCAAGGCAAGAGGGAAGCTCTCACCAGTGATTCACTTCTGTGTGGGAGGTTTGGCCCAATTCTATCGTTGGTGGGGTTCAGACGCAGGGAGAGGAGAGCAGGCATGGCAGTGTGGTGCGCATGCGCTGGTGAGGAAGAGCATGCAAGGCTGGAGGGAGGCTCACACCAGTGATTCCCTTCAAGGCATGAGGTTTCTGTGTAGGAGGTTTGGCCCAATTCTATCATTGGTGGGGTTCAGACGCAGGGAGAGGAGAGCAGGCATGGCAGTGTGGTGCGCATGCGCCGGTGAGGAAGAGCATGCAAGGCTGGAGGGAGGCTCGCACCAGTGATTCACTTCAAGACATGGAAGGTCTGTGTGGGAGGTTTGGCCCAATTCTATCATTGGTGGGGTTCAGAAACAGGGAGAAGAGAGCAGGCATGGCAGCATAGTGCGCATGCGCCAGTGAGGAAGAGTGTGCAAGGCTGGAGGAAGGCTCGCACCAGTGATTCACTTCAAGACATGGAGGTTCTGTGTGGGAGGTTTGCCCAATTCTATCGTTGGTGGGGTTCAGATGCAGGGAGAGGAGAGCAGGCATGGCAGTGTGGTGCGCATGCGCCGGTGAGAAAGAGTGTGCAAGGCTGGAGGGAGGCTTGCACCAGTGATTCATTTCAAGGCATGGGGTTCTGTGTGGGAGGTTTGGCCCAATTCTATCATTGGTGGGGTTCAGAAGCAGGGAGAGGAGAGCAGGCATGGCAGCGTGGTGCACATGCGCCAGTGAGGAAGAGCATGCAAGGCTGGAGGAAGGCTCGCACCAGTGATTCACTTCAAGACATGGAGGTTCTGTGTGGGAGGTTTGCCCAATTCTATCATTGTGGGGTTCAGAAGCAGAGAGAGGAGAGCAGGCATGGCAGCATGGTGTGCATGCGCCGGTGAGGAAGAGCATGCAAGGCTGGAGGGAGGCTCACACCAGTGATTCCCTTCAAGGCATGGGGTTTCTGTGTAGGAGGTTTGGCCCAATTCTATTGTTGGTGGGGTTCAGAAGCAGGGAAAGGAGAGCAGGCATGTCAGCATGGTGCGCATGTGCCAATGAGGAAGAGCGTGCAAGGCTGGAGGGAGGCTCGCACCAATGATTCACTTCAAGGCATGGGATTTCTGTGTAGGAGGTTTGGCACAATTCTATCGTTGGTGGGGTTCAGAAGCAGGGAGAAGAGAGTAGGCATGGCAGCATGGTGCGCATGCGCCAGTAAGGAAGAGTGTGCAAGGCTGGAGGGAGGCTCGCACCAGTTATTCACTTCAAGGTGTGGGAGGTTTGACCCAATTCTATCCTTGTTGGGGTTCAGAAGCAGGGAAAGGAGAGCAGGCATGTCAGCATGGTGCGCATGTGCCAGTGAGGAAGGGCATGCAAGGCTGGAGGGAGGCTCGCACCAGTGATTCACTTAAAGGCATGGGGGCTCTGTGTGGGAGGTTTGGCCCCATTCTATCCTTGGTGGGGTTCAGAAGCAGGGAGAGGAGAGCAGGCAACGCAGCATGGTGCGCATGCGCCGTTGAGGAAGAGCATGCAAGGCTGGAGGGAGGCTCGCACCAGTGATTCACTTAAAGGCATGGGGGTTCTGTGTGGGAGGTTTGGCCCCATTCTATCCTTGGTGGGGTTCAGAAGCAGGGAGAGGAGAGCAGGCAACGCAGCATGGTGCGCATGCGCCGTTGAGGAAGAGCATGCAAGGCTGGAGGGAGGCTCACACCAGTGATTCAACTTAAAGGCGCGCCAGTGAGGAAGAGCCTGCAGAGATATTTCTGCCAAATTTGATCCAGTGAATGAAAATATCAGATATTTACATGACGATTCATAACAGTAGCAAAATTACAGTTACCATGACCAACAGAAAACACTAGAAGGGTTTGGTGAGCACTGATCTTGAGTTTGGGAGTTGTAGTTCACCTACATCCAGAGAGCACTGCGGATTCAAACGATGGATATGGACCAAACTTGGCACAAATACTCCATATACCCAAATATGAACACAGATGGAGTTGGGGGGGAATAGGCCTTGATATTTGGGAGTGGTAGTTACTGGGCTTTATAGTTCACTTATAATCAAAGAGCAGTCTGAACTCCACCAATGATGAAATTGAACCAAACTTGGCAAACAGGACTCCCATGACTGACAGAAAACACTAGAAGGGTTTGGTGGGCATTGGTCTTGAGTTTGGGAGTTGTAGTTCACCTACAGAGAGCACTGTGGATTCAAACAATGGATATAGACCAAACTTGGCACGAATATTCCATATGCCCAAATATGAACACAGATGGAGTTTGGGGAAAATAGCCCTTGATATTTGGAATTTATAGTTCACCTACAATCAAAGAGCATTCTGAACTCCACCAATGTTGAAACTGAATCAAACTTGGCACCCAGGACTCCCAACAAAAAACACTAGAAGGGTTGGTGAGCATTGACCTTGAGTTTGGGAGTTGTAGTTCACCTACATCCAGAGAGCGCTGTGGACTCAAACAATGATGGATCTGGACCAAACTTGGCACGAATATTTCATATGCCCAAATATGAACACAGGTGGAGTTTGGGGGAACACAGATGGAGTTTGGGGAAAGTAGACCTTGATATTTGGGAGTTGTAGTTACTGGGGTTTATAGTTCACCTACAATCAAAGAGCATTCTGAACTCCACCAATGTTGAAACTGAATCAAACTTGGCACCCAGGACTCCCATGACCAACAGAAAACACTAGAAGAGTTTGTTGAGCATTGTCCTTGAGTTTGGGAGTTGTAGTTCACTTACATCCAGAGACTACCATGGACTCAAACAATGTTGGATCTGGACCAAACTTGGCACAAATATTTCATATGCCCAAATATGAACACAGATGGAGTTTGGGGACAATAGACCTTGACATTTTGGAGTTGTAGTTACTGGGATTTATAGTTCACCTATAATCAAAGAGCATTCTGAACGTCATCAACGATAAGATTGGGGCAAACTTCCCACACAGAACCCCGATGACCAACAGAAAATACTTAAGGCCATGCATTCCACCAGGGCAAGAAAACGTAATCAAAACCCTCCTGACAAAGAGCCATCCAGCCATAGATATAGATATAGATTGATATGATTCACACACACAGAGATATAGTATCATAGATTTGAAAGGGACCCCTAAAGAAGGACAATGATATGTTGCATGTTCCAGAGTAGGCAAACCAGACTCTCTCCACATCAACACTGACAAAGAAACAGCAAGAAATACTGTTTACCCACAAGCAGAAAGAAATTACATATATTACAAATCAACACTTTCTCATTGTTTTCCAAATCATCAGACTGGGCCACAGCAACGCCTGGCAGGGGACAGCTACTTGACTATGGAAATAGATTGTGCATCGCATATGCCTGCAGAATATCAGTCCCGTTCCGTTGTAACCTGCTGTTTGTATCGTAATGCGCGTATCATTGTCCTCTTCCCACAACGCTGCTCTGGTTCTTGTCCAACCGAGGCTCTGACAGTCTCCTGTGCCAAAGGGGGCATGAGCAGGCAATCCCGTGCCAGGCGTTGGCATCCCGAGAAGTCTTCCGGGAGCGAGGGAAGGGACATATGCCCAGGGTCCCTTGGCAGAACGAGAAAGCCTTGGCAGGGACGCCACTGGCTGGGGCAAGGCCAGCAATGCTTCCCTCCATCCCGCCCCAGGACACGTGGGTTTAGCTTGCACCGAAGCACCAGGCACGGCCGAGATCTCTATTGACCCTTCGAAACCATCCTTTGTTTATACATGCAGCATCTCGACTGTCCCTTCATCCTGACTCCTTCGAAGTCATGCCATCAATGTCAACATGGGACACATACCTGTCATGTTATGGGTTAAAGTAGTGGTTCTCTACCTTCCTAAGGCTGAGACCCCTTAATACAGCTCCTCATATTGTGGTGACCCACAACCATAACACTATTTGTGTTGCTACCTTGTAATTTTGCTATTGTATGAATCGTCATGTAAATATCTGATATGCAGGATGTATTTTCATTCCCTGGACCAAATTTGGCACATATACACCATACTGGTGGGGTTGGGGAAGGGGTGGATTTTGTCATTTGGGAGTTGTTGTTCCTGGGATTTGTAGTTCACCCACAATCCAAGAGCATTCTGAACCCCACCAACAATGCAACTGAACCAAACTTGGCACACAGAACTCCCATGACCAACAGAAAATACTGGAAGGGTTTGTTAGCATTGAGCTTGAGTTTGGGAGTTGTAGTTCACCTACATCCAGAGAGCACTGTGAACTCAGACAATGATGGGTCTGGACCAAACTTGGCATGGATACTCAATATAACCAAACTTAGCACACAGAGCTCCCATGACCAACAGAAAATACTGGAAGGGTTTGTTGGCATTGACCTTGAGTTTGGGAGTTGTAGTTCACCTTCATCCAGAGAGCACTGTGGACTCAGACAATGATAAATCTGGACTAAACTTGATACAAATACTCAATATGCCCAAATGTGAACACTGTGGAGTTTGGGGGAAATAGACCTTGACATTTGGGAGGTGTAGCTGCTGGGATTTATAGTTCACCTACACTCCGGCCCAGGAGGTCTCTTCCAACTCTTTGATTCTATGATTCTATGATTCTATGATTCTGAACCTCAACAACAATGGAATCGAAAATACTGGAAGGGTTTGTTGGCATTGACCTTGAGTTTGGGAGCTGTAGTTCACCTACATCCAGAGAGCACTGTGGACTCAGACAATTATAAATCTGGACCAAATTGCCAATATGCCAAAATATGAATACTTGTAGGGTTAAAGAGGGATTGATTTTGGCATTTGGGAGTTGTAGTTTCTGGGATTTATAGCTCACATACAACTCCCCTAACAATGGAATTGAACCAAACTTGGCACACATAACTCCCAAGACCAACAGAAAATACTGGAAGCATTTGGTGGGCATTGATTTTGAGTTTGGGAGTTGTAGTTCACCTACATTCAGAGAGCATTGTGGAGTCAGACAATGATAAATCTGGACTAAACTTGACACAAATACTCAATATGCCCAATGTGAACACTGGTGGAGTTTGGGGGAAATAGGCCTTGGCATTTGTGAGTTGTAGTTGCTGGGATTTGTAGTTCACCCACAATCCAAGAGCATTCTGAACCCCACCAATAATGGAATCGAACCAAACTTGGCACACAGAACTCCCAAGACCAACAGAAAAGGGTTTAATGGAAGGGTTTAATGTATTGTCGAACGCTTTCATGGTCAGAATCACTGGGTTGTTGTAGGTTTTTCCGTGCTATATGGCCATGTTCTAGAGGGATTTTCTCCTGATGTTTCGCCTGCATCTATGGCAAGCATCCTCAGAAGTAGTGAGGATGCTTGCCATAGATACAGGCGAAACGTCAGGAGAAAATCCCTCTAGAACATGGCCATATAGCACGGAAAAACCTACAACAACCCACTGGAAGGGTTTGTTGGCATTGACCTTGAGTTTGGGAGTTGTAGTTCACCTACATTCAGAGAGCACTGTGGACTCAGACAATGATAAATCCGGACCAAACTTGACACAAATACTCAATATGGCCAAATGTGAACACTGGTGGAGTTTCGGGGAAATAGGCCTTGACATTTTGGAGTTGTAGTTGCTGGGATTTGTAGTTCACCCACAATCCAAGAGCATTCTGAACTCTACCAACGATGGAATTGAACCAAACTTGGCACACAGAACTCCCATGACTAACAGAAAATACTGGAAGGGTTTTGTGGGTATTGACCTTGAGTTTGGGAGTTGTAGTTCACCTACATCGAGAGAACACTCTGGACTCAAACAATGATGGATCAGGACCAAACATGGTACAAATGCTCAATATAATCAAATGTGAACACTGGTGGAGGTTGGGGAGAATAGACCTTGACATTTGTAGTTGCTGGGATTTATAGTTCACCTAAAATCCAAGAGCATTCTGAACCCCACCAACGATAGAATTGGGCCAAA
Organism: Anolis sagrei; assembly: GCF_037176765.1. NCBI lineage: Eukaryota > Metazoa > Chordata > Lepidosauria > Squamata > Anolidae > Anolis > Anolis sagrei. The sequence goes on from NC_090032.1 coordinate 16,479,460, forward strand.
CTTTCCACACAGAACCCCCTTGACAAACAGAAAATACTGTGTCTTCTGATGGTGACCCCTCTGACACCCCCCTCACGCCCCCCCCCCCCCCCCCCCGGGGTCCCAACCCCAGATTGAGAAAGACTGGGCTATAGAGTAACATACAGAGCTTCAAGGCAGACCAAACATTCAAGGGAATCCAAGAATGGAGGAAACCACCAAAGACTGTTTACATCAGAGATTGAGATGCATGATCAATAAACCATCGAACTGGATGTGCATCCGTTTGAACGCAGCGGGCCTTTGATAAACCTCCATCCCGACGACGCATGCCATGTGGAGTTTGCTTTGGCCTCGTTTCCAACAGACCTCCCAACCTCTGAGGATGCCTGCCATAGATGTGGGCCAGTTAACACCTCCCAACAAAGGATACCCCCAGGCAGGAAGCAGCCAGATCTTGAAGCAAGGCTTTGCAATGCTAATCAAGGTGATTAATTGCAACATTCACACCTGACTCCAGCAGGCAAGAGTTCTTTCTCCCACCCTGGACATTATAAACCCCACTTTCCCAGTTTCCAAGTGCCAGCTAACACCTCCCAACAAAGGATTCCCCCAGGCAGGTTTTGAAGCTGCAAGGCCATTCAATGCTAATGAAGGTGGCCATTTGAAACACTCACACCAACCTCCAACAGACAAGAGTTCTTTCTCCCACCCTGGACATTCCACAGATATATAAACCTCCCTTGTCTCGTTTCCAATATACCTCACAACCTCTGAGGCATCTGCCATAGATGTGGGCGAAATGTCAGGAGGGAATGCTGCTGCAACATGGGCAGACAGCCCCGGAAAACTCACAGCAACCCATTTGCTTTGGCCGTGTGTTATCCCGTAAAGTATTATCTGCAAAACGGTGAGCGAGGTCTCGCTTGCGGGCTGGCCCAGCACAGATCCAAAGGCATTGTGTGCCGACATAGCGATGCCAACATGATGTGTTTAGTATGCTGCCAAGGCCAATCGGACGACAGCGCGCTGACACTCACACTCCATGCGCAGTGCCAATTTCACATACTTCCAAGCAAAAGGAGAGGAGGAAGGATGGGGATGGTAATATTAATGAAAGAATCGCAGAAATATAGAGTTGGAAGAGATCCCAAGGGCCATCCAGACCAACTCGCAGCCATGCCAGGAAAGCAAAATGAAAGCACCCTATTGAATTATAATAATAATAATAATAATAATAATAATATTGTTATTATTATTATTTCTTATTATTAATTTAGTATTTATTTATTGTTATTTATTAATTATTCAAAATTACTAGTTATTAATGATTAGTAATGATTTACTAATCATTACTAATCATTAATAACTAGTAATTTTGAATAGTAATGATTAGTAATTTGTTATGCTATTGTTTTATTGAGGCCTTGGCCTTTGTAAGCCACATCGAGTTCTTCGGGAGATGCTAGCGGGGTACAAATAAAGTTAATAATAATAATGATAATAATAATAATAATAATAAATAATTAGTAATAATTAGTAATTATTATTTACTAAGACTAGTATTAGTATTATTTCTTATTACTAATTTAGTATTTATTTATTGTTATGTATTAATTACTAATAATTACTATGTATTAATTATTAGTAATTATTAGTAATTATTATTTATTAAGAGTAGTATTAGTATTATTTTTTATTATTAATTTAGTATTTATTTATTGTTATGTATTAATTACTCATAATTACTATTTATTAATTATTAGTAATTATTATTTATTAGTAATTATTATTTATTAAGAGTAGTATTAGTATTATTTCTTATTATTAATTTAGTATTTATTTATTGTTATTTATTAGTTATTCATAATTACTATTTATTAATTATTAGTAATTATTTTAATAATAATAATATAATATATTATAATATTAATAATATAATATATTTTAATAATAATATAATAATATAATATATAATAATAATATGTTATAATAATATTTTAATAATCGTTTAAATAGTTATTAAATAATTATATATATTATTATAATATATAATAATAATATAATAATTAATATTATATATTATTAATAATATCTAATATGATATAATAATATTATATTATATATAATATATAATTATATATTATTAATAATATTATACATTATTATAATAATAATATAATAATAATATTATATATTATAATAATAATATAATATATTATAATAACAATATTTTTAATAGTTGTTAAAATAGTTATTAAATAATTATTAAAATAGTAATTATTATTAATTACTATTTTTATTAATAATAATTAATTGTTATTAATTTATATTATTATTATTATATTAGCATTATGTATTTCCTCTTGCACTGAGAAGGGAAGAAGGACCCTCCCTGGTTAAAACCCTTGCATTCAAAGATCCTCTGGCCGCATCATCATCATCATCATCCTGTTTCTTAACTTCACAACATTAAAAAAAGCAATTTAGAACACACAACGTACAAATATTCAACGAGAATTAAACAAACCACTCCATTAAAATCCATCCAAACTCTTCCAAAGTACAAAAATAAACCAAATACCCTGCAACGCCTCCCTGGCTCGCTCGGACGGACCTCCTCCTGCCGTAAACACCTCCCTGAATAAAATGGATTTGCGCCTGTTGTGTTTGTGTTTGTCGAGAATTGATTCTTGGAGAGCAGAGGAGAGATGCAGGAATCATCCAGAAGAAGACAGAAATCTGCAAAGGAGGGTCTGAATGAGGAAGAAATGGGGCCAATGGGGCCACTAGAGTCCAAAGAGACCCCTCCAGGACCACCCAATCCAACCCCATTCTGCCATAAAGAAGGGCACCATCAAAGACCTCCCAACAGATGGCCATCCCGTCGGTGAATAACAGAATCATAGACTTGGAACGGAGGAGTCTAGGGACCATCCATCCCAACCCTCTTCTTCCATGCACCATCAAAACCCACCTGAGAGATAGCCGTCCAGACTCTGCTTCAGAGGAGGAGACTCACTCATCATCATCATCATCACCATCACCATCAAAGACCTCCCAACAGATGGCCATCCCGTCGGTGAATAACAGAATCATAGACTTGGAACGGAGGAGTCTAGGTAACATCCATTCCAACCCTCTTCTTGCATGCAGGAAGACACCATCAAAACCCACCTGAGAGATAGCCATCCAGACTCTGCTTCACTCATCATCATCATCATCACCATCACCATCAAAGACCTCCCAACAGATGGCCATCCCGTCGGTGAATAACAGAATCATAGACATGGAACGGAGGAGTCTAGGGACCATCCATCCCAACCCTCTTCTTCCATGCACCATCAAAACCCACCTGAGAGATAGCCATCCAGACTCTGCTTCAGAGGAGACTCACTCATCATCGTCATCATCATCATCACCATCAAAGACCTCCCAACAGATGGCCATCCCGTCGGTGAATAACAGAATCATAGACTTGGAACGGAGGAGTCTAGGGACCATCCATCCCAACCCCCTTCTGCCATGCAGGAAGACACCATCAAAACCCACCTGAGAGATAGCCATCCAGACTCTGATTCAGAGGAGACTCACTCATCATCGTCATCATCATCATCACCATCAAAGACCTTCCACCAGATGGCCATCCCGTCGGTGAATAACAGAATCATAGACTTGGAACGGAGTAATCTAGGTACCATCCATTCCAACCCCCTTCTTCCATGCAGGAAGACACCATCAAAACCCACCTGAGAGATAGCCATCCGGACTCTGCTTCAGAGGAGACTCACTCATCATCATCATCATCATCATCACCATCAAAGCACTCCCGACAGATGGCCATCCAGTCTCTGCTTCAAAACCTCCAGAGGAGGTGACTCAATCATTATTGTCATAATCATCACTATTATTACTATTATCAAAGATGATGGTGATTGACTCCCAAAGTTGGGAGAAGTCTGACCTACTTCTGCCATAGGAGGACACCATCAAAGCACTCCTGACAGATGGCCATCCAGTCTCTGCTTCAAAACCTCCAGAGGAGGTGACTTAATCATTATTGTCATAATCATCACTATTATTACTATTATCAAAGATGATGGTGATTGACTCCCAAAGTTGGGAAGAGATCACCCAGTCTAATCTACTTCTGCCATAGGAGAACAGAACACCATCAAAGCACTCCCGACAGATGGCCATCCAGCCTCTGCTTCAAAACCTCCAAAGGGGGAGACTCCATCATCATCGTCGTCGTCGTCGCCATCACCATTATTATTATAATTATCAAAGATGATGGTGATTGACTCCCAGAGGATCAGACTTCATCATCATCATCATCATCATCATCATCACCACCACCATTATTATTATTATTATTATTATTATTATTATTATAAAAGATGATGGTGATTGACTTCCAGAGTTGGGAAGAGACCACCCAATCCAACCCCTTTCTGCCATAGGAAGACACCATCAAAGCACTCCCGACAGATGGCCATCCAGCCTCCGCTTCAAAACCTCCAGAGGAGAAGACTCAATCATCATCATCGTCACCTTTATTATTATTATTATCGAAGATGATGGTGATTGACTCCCAAGAGTTGGGAAGAGACTATCCAGTCCAACCCACTCCTGCAATAGGAAGACACCATCAAAGCACTCCCAACAGATGGCCATCCAGGCTCTGATTCAAAACCTTCAGAGAAGGAGATTCCATCATCATCATCGTCACCACCACCTTTATTATTATGATCAAAGATAATGGTGATTGACTCTCAGAGGAGGAGACTGCATCATCATCATCATCATCATAATCGCCATCACCATTACTATCACTATTATTATTAACATTATCAAAGATGATGGTGATTGGCTCCCAGACTCCATCATCATCATCATCGTCACTATTATTATTATTATTATTATTATTATTACTATTATTATTATTATCATTATCATTATCAAAGATGATGGTGATTGGTTCCCAGATTCCATCATCATCATCGTCACCATTATTATTATTATTATTATTATTATTATTATTATCGTTATCAAAGATGATGGTGATTGACTCCCAGAGGAGGAGACTCCATCATCATCATCATCATCATCACCACCACCATTATTATTACTATTATTACTATTATCGTTATCAAATATCATGGTAATTGACTCCCAGAGAAGGAGACTCCATCATTATCAATATCATCATTATCATCATCACCACCATTATTATCATTATTATTATTAACATTATCAAAGATGATGGTGATTGACTCCCAGAGGAGGAGACTCCATCATCATCATCATCATCATCATCATCATCATCATCATCACCATTATTATTATTATTATTATTATTATCGTTATCAAAGATGATGATGATTGGCTACCAGAGGAGGAGACTCCATCATCATCACCACCACCACCACCACCATCATTATAATATTATTATTATTTTTATTATTATCATCATCATTATCATTATCAAAGATGATGGTGATTGACTCCCAGAGGAGGAGACTCCATCATCATCGTCACCATTATTATTACTACTATTATTATTGTTATTATTATCGTTATCAAAGATGATGGTAATTGATTCCCAGAGAAGGAAACTCCATCATCATCATCACCATCATCATTGTCACCATTATTATTATTATGATCAAAGATGATGGTGATTGACACCCAGAGGTGGAGACTCCATCATCACCACCACCACCACCACCATCATTATAATATTATTATTATTATTTTTATTATCATCATCATCATTATCATTATCAAAGATGATGGTGATTGACTCACAGAGGAGGAGACTCCATCATCATCGTAATCATCGTCACCATTATTATTATTATTATTATTATTATTATTATCGTTATCAAAGATGATGGTAATTGACTCCCAGAGAAGGAAACTCCATCATCATCATCACCATCATCATTGTCACCATTATTATTATTATTATGATCAAAGATGATGGTGATTGACACCCAGAGGAGACTCCATCATCATCATCATCACCACCATTATTATTACTATTACTATTATCATTATCAAAGATGATGGTAATTGACTCCCAGAAGAGGAGACTCCATTATCATCATCACCACCATTATTATTATTATTATTATTATTATTATTATTATTACTATTATCGTTATCAAAGATGATGGTAATTGACTCCCAGAGGAAGAGACTCCATCATCCCCATCACTATTATTATTATTATTATTATTATTATTATTATTATTATTAAACCGTCCTGAGTCGCCTTCGGGCTGAGAAGGGTGGTATATAAGTGTAGTAAATAAATAAATAAATAAATTATCAAAGATGTTAATGATTGACTCCCAGGGGAGAAGACTCCATCATCATCATTATTATCACCACCATTATTATTATTATTATTATTATTATTATTATTATTATCAAAGATGATGGTGATTGATTCCCAGAGGAGGAGACTCCATCATCATCATCATCATCATCATCATCATCATCATCATTGTCGCCATTTATTACTATGATCAAAGATGATGGTGATTGACACCCAGAGGAGGAGACCCCATCATCACCATCACCATCACTATTATTATTATTATTATTGTTATTATTATTGTCGTTATTAAAGATGATGGTAGTTGACTCACAGAGGAGACCCCATCATCATCATCATCATCATTGTCACCATTATTACTATGATCAAAGATTATGGTGATTGACACCCAGAGGAGACCCCATCATCATCATCACCATCACTATTATTATTATTATTGTTATTATTATTATTATCGTTATCATTATGGTGATTGACTCCATCATCATCACCTTCATCATTGCCACCATTATTATTACTATGATCAAAGATGATGGTGATTGACACCCAGAGTTGAGAAGAGACCATCCAGTCCAACCATCGTCTGCCATAGGACGACACCATCAAAGCACATCAGAACCTTCAGAGGAGGAGATTCCACCATCATCCCCATCCCCAATACGATTATTGTCAAAGATGATGGTGATTGACTCCCAGAGTCAGTAAGAGACCCCAAGGGCCATAAAGGAAGACCCCATCCAGTCCCTCCCAGCAGGTGACCATCAGATGACCAGCAGGACAACACCATCAAAGCACATCAGAACCTTCAGAGGAGGAGATTCCACCATCATCCCCATCCCCAATACGATTATTGTCAAAGATGATGGTGATTGACTCCCAGAGTCAGTAAGAGACCCCAAGGGCCATAAAGGAAGACCCCATCCAGCCCCTCCCAGCAGATGACCATCAGATGACCAGCAGGACAACACCATCAAAGCACATCAGAACCTTCAGAGGAGGAGATTCCACCATCATCCCCATCCCCAATACGATTATTGTCAAAGATGATGGTGATTGACTCCCAGAGTCAGTAAGAGACCCCAAGGGCCATAAAGGAAGACCCCATCCAGCCCCTCCCAGCAGATGACCAGCAGGAGAAGCATGTTCCTCCATGAAGTCCATCCCTGGAGGTGAGAAGGACGGGGTAGAAATGCCCTAAATAAATAAACAAAGAGCTCTTCCAGCTAGGAAGTTCTTCATAATTTGAGTGGCATCTCCTTCCCAGGGCTGTATGGTGTCCTAGTCTCTGGGGCATCCTTTCCAATCGATTCCAACCTTTGATATCAAGCCTACCTTTCCTCCAAGCCTTCCCATCTCCAAATCTAGGATCATGTTGGGTTCCTCCTGCAATTGCTTTGCCCCAGAACTGGACACCTCTTTCCCAGGGCTGTATGGTGTCCTATTCTCTGGGGCATCCTTTCCAATTGATTCCAACCTTTGATATCAAACCTATATTTCCTCCAAGCCTTCCCATCTCCAAACCTAGGATCATGTTGGGTTCCTCCTGCAATTGCGTTGCCCCAGAACTGGACACAACAACCAACCGAGCAAGCAAGTCTTTGAATCCCAAGTGAGCAAAGCAGGAGAGAATGAATGAGAGGACTGGCTTCTCTAAGGATGCAAACCCCCCCTTGCTACTCACCTGGGGGGTCTTCCTGCTCTTCTCTTCTTGGGAGGAGGATGCAGATGGGTCTTCACTTGCCTCCAATACCTGGTCCCCTTCCTTTTCCTCTTCCTTTTCCTTCTCCCGGCGCCCTTTGGGCCCCCTTCCTCCGGCAAAACATGAAAAGAGATGGTGGGGGGAGATGCAAATCTCTTTGAGGGGGGGCACAAAAAAAGAGTCTTCCCCAACCTCTCTTCTCTTTCTCTCTCTCACTCTCTCTCCCTTCTTTCCCCTGGCAGATGCGCCCAGGCTCTGGCTTTGGAGAAGATGCTGCTAGCTCCACCCTGGGAAAGAGAGAGAGAGAGAGAGAAAGAGAGGGAGGGAGAGAAAGAGAGAGGGGAAAGGAGGGAGGGAAACAAGCAAAGCAAGCAAAGGACCGCGTGCTGCTCCTGCATTGAAGCAGGCGGGGGGGGGGGGGGGGAAGCAGGGGGGAGCAGGGGGGGTTACTCTGCTTCTCCAACTCCCTCCTTTTATTTAAAGGACCCCCTTTGGTCCTCTTCTCTTCTTTCCAAGCATCCTCTTTGCAGCATCCCCAGGAGGACCTTGGTTCTCATAGAAAAGGGAAGGATGGAGGTCTTGCTTTCCTCAAACTATGGCCCGGGGGCCGGATACAGCCCTCCACGGTCATATACCCGGCCCTCGCTCAGTGTCAACCTAGGTCTGACATGACTTGAAACAGCAACAACAACAATCCTATCTCATCAAAGCCCTCTCGACAGAAGGCCACCCAGCCTGTATCTACGAGGGTTGAACGAAAAGGGAAGGATGGAGATAAACTGCAATAGGGATACCTTCCCCCCATTCCCATTCCATTAGGGCAGGGGTCCTCAAACTACAGCCCGGGGGTCAAATACGGCCCTCCACGGTCATTTACCCGGCCCTCGCTCAGGTCTGATATGACTTGAAAGCACACAACAACAATAACAACAACAACAGGGACTGCGACCTGGCCCTCTCTTTAAAAAATTTGAGGACCCCTGCGCAATATAAAGGGCAGCACATGGCTCAGAGGCTCATTGTGAGCCCAGGAAGGGAAGGGAGAAGGGAAAGGGAAAGGGTTGAATGAAAAGGGAAGGATGGAGGTCTTGCTTTCCTTTTAGGGGGAGATAAAGTGCAAAAGGGATACCTCCCCTTCCCATCCCTATTCCATTAGGGCAGGGGTCCTCAAACTACGGCCCGGGGGCTAGATACGGCCCTCCACGGTCATTTACCCGGCCCTCGTTCAGGTCTGATATGACTTGAAAGCACACAACAACAACAACAATCCTATCTCATCAGCCAAAAGCAGGCCCACACTCCCCCCCCCATCCCCATTCCATTAGGGCCACCCAACCCTAATGGACCATCAAAGCCCTCTCGACAGAAGGCCATCCAGCCTGTATCTACGAGGGTTGAATGAAACGGGAAGGATGGAGGTCTTGCTTTCCTTTTAGGGGGAGATAAAGTGCAATAGGGATACCCGCCCACCACCACCATCCCCATTCCACAGCACATGGCTCAGAGGCTCATTGTGAGCCCGGGAAGAGAAGGGAGAAGGGAAAGGGAAAGAGAAAGGGTTGAATGAAAAGGGAAGGATGGAGGTCTTTCTTTCCTTTTAGGGGGAGATAAAGTACAAAAGGAATACCTCCCCTTCCCATCCCCATTCCATTAGGGCAAGGGTCCTCAAACTACGGCCCGGGGGCCGGATACGGCCCTCCACGGTCATATACCCGGCCCTCACTCAGTGTCAACCTAGGTCTGACATGACTTGAAAGCACACAACAACAACAACAACAACAATCCTATCTCATCAAAGCCCTCTCGACAGAAGGCCACCCAGCCTGTATCTACGAGGGTTGAGCGAAAAGGGAAGGATGGAGATAAAGTGCAATAGGGATACCTTCCCCCCATCCCTATTCCATTAGGGCAGGGGTCCTCAAACTACGGCCCGGGGGCCGGATACGGCCCTCCACAGTCATTTACCCGGCCCTCACTCAGGTCTGATATGACTTGAAACACACAACAACAACAACAACAACAACAACAGGGACTGCGACCTGGCCCTCTCTTTAAAAAGTTTGAGGACCCCTGCGCAAGATAAAGGGCAGCACATGGCTCAGAGGCTCATTGTGAGCCTGGGAAGGGAAGGGAGAAGGGCAAGGGAAAGGGTTGAATGAAAAGGGAAGGATGGAGGTCTTGCTTTCCTTTTAGGGGGAGATAAAGTGCAAAAGGGATACCTCCCCCACCCCCACCCCCATTCCATTAGGGCAAGGGTACTCGAACTACGGCCCGGGGGCCGGATACGGCCCTCCACGGTCATTTACCCGGCCCTCGCTCAGTGTCAACCTAGGTCTGACATGACTTGAAAGCACAAAACAACAACAACAACTACAACAATTCTATCTCATCAGCCAAAAGTAGGACCACACTCCCCCCCCCCCCATCCTCATTCCATTAGGGCCACCCAAACCTAATGCACCATCAAAGCCCTCTCGACAGAAGGCCACCCAGCCTGTATCTACGAGGGTTGGATGAAAAGGGAAGGATGGAGGTCTTGCTTTCCTTTTAGGGGGAGATAAAGTGCAATAGGGATACCTCCCCCTCCTCTCATCTCCATTCCACAGCACATGGCTCAGACGCTCATTGTGAGCCCGGGAAGGGAAGGGAAAGGGAAAGAGAAAGGGTTGAATGAAAAGGGAAGGATGGAGGTCTTGCTTTCCCTTTAGGGGGAGATAAAGTGCAATAGGGATACCTCCCCCGCCATCCCCATTCTGTTAGGGCCATCCAACGCTAATGCACCATCAAAGCCCTCTCGACAGAAGGCCACCCAGCCTGTATGAGGGTTGAGTGAAAAGGGAAGGATGGAGGTCTTGCTTTCCTTTTAGGGGAGATAAAGTGCAATAGGGATACCTCCCCTTCCCCCATCCCCATTCCACAGCACATGGCTCAGAGGCTCATTGTGAGCCCGGGAAGGGAAGGGAGAAGGGAAAGGGAAAGAGAAAGGGTTGAATGAAAAGGGAAGGATGGAGGTCTTGCTTTCCTTTTTACGGGGAGATAAAGTGCAAAAGGGATACCTCCCCTTCCCATCCCCATTCCATTAGGGCAAGGGTCCTCAAACTATGGCCCGGGGGGCAGATACGGCCCTCCACGGTCATTTACCCGGCCCTCGCTCAGTGTTAACCTAGGTCTGACATGACCTGAAAGCACACAACAACAACAACAATCCTATCTCATCATTGCCCTCTCGACAGAAGGCCACCCAGCCTGTATCTACGAGGGTTGAATGAAAAGGGAAGGATGGAGGTCTTGCTTTCCTCAAACTATGGCCCGGGGGCCAGATACGGCCCTCCACAGTCATTTACCCAGCCCTCGCTCAGTGTCAACCTAAGTCTGACATGACTTGAAAGCACACAACAACAACAACAACAACAACAACAATCCTATCTCATCAAAGCCCTCTCGACAGAAGGCCACCCAGCCTGTATCTACGAGGGTTGAATGAAAAGGGAAGGATGGAGGTCTTGCTTTCCTCAAACTACGGCCCGGGGGCCGGATACGGCCCTCCACGGTCATATACCCGGCCTTCGCTCAGTGTCAACCTAGGTCTGACATGACTTGAAAGCACACAACAACAACAACAATCCTATCTCATCAAAGCTCTCTCGACAGAAGGCCACCCAGCCTGTATCTACGAAGGTTGAATGAAAAGGGAAGGATGGAGGTCTTGCTTTCCTCAAACTATGGCCCGGGGGCCAGACACGGCCCTCCACAGTCTTTTACCTAGCCCTCGCTCAGTGTCAACCTAGGTCTGACATGACTTGAAAGCACACAACAACAACAACAATTCTTTCTCATCAAAGCCCTCTCGACAGAAGGCCACCCAGCCTATATCTACGAGGGTTGAATGAAAAGGGAAGGATGGAGGTCTTGCTTTCCTCAAACTACGGCCCGGGGGCCGGATACGGCCCTCCACGGCCATTTACCCGGCCCTCGCTCAGTTTCAACCTAGGTCTGACATGACTTGAAAGCACACAACAACAACAACAACAACAACAACAACAATCCTATTTCATCAAAGCCCTCTCGACAGAAGGCCACCCAGCCTGTATCTACGAAGGTTGAATGAAAAGGGAAGGATGGAGGTCTTGCTTTCCTCAAACTACGGCCCAGGGGCCGGATACGGCTCTCCACGGTCATATACCCGGCCCTCGCTCAGTGTCAACCTAGGTCTGACATGACTTGAAAGCACACAACAACAACAACAATCCTATCTCATCAAAGCTCTCTCGACAGAAGGCCACCCAGCCTGTATCTACGAGGGTTGAATGAAAAGGAAAGGATGGAGGTCTTGCTTTCCTTTTAAGGGGAGATAAAGTGAAATAGGGATACCTCACCCCATCCCCATTCCCTTAGATAAAGGGCAGCACATGGCTCAGAGGCTCATTGTGAGCCTAGGAAGGGAAGGGAGAAGGGAAAGGGAAAGGGAAAGAGAAAGAGAAAGGGTTGAATGAAAAGGGAAGGATGGAGGTCTTGCTTTCCTTTTAGGGGGAGATAAAGTGCAAGAGGGATACCTACTCCCATCCCCATTCAATTAGGATCACCCAACCCTAATGCACCATCAAAGCACTCTCAACAGAAGGCCACCCAGCCTGTATCTACGAGGGTTGAATGGAAAGGGAAGGATGGAGGTCTTGCTTTCCTTTTAAGGGGAGATAAAGTGCAATATGGATACCTCCCCCCCATCCCCATTCCATTAGGGCAGGAGTCATTAAACTACGGCCCGGGAGCCGGATACAGCCCTCCACGGTCATTTACCTGGCCCTTGCTCAGGTCTGACATGACTTGAAAGTACACAACAACAACAACAACAACAACAACAACAACAACAACAACGGGGACTGCGATCTGGTCCTCTGGTACACGACAAAAGGTTTGAGGACCCCTGCGCAAGATAAAGGGCAGCTCCTTGTGAGCCCGGAAAGGGAAGGGAGAAGGGAAAGGGAATGACCTCTCCTGATGATCGAAGAGATCGAGTGGGATCGTAAACAGAAATGCGGTCATGCAGGTAGGTGAGTCCCAAACCGTTCAGGGCTTTGTAGGTAAGAACCTGCACCTTGAATTGGGACCCGAAAATGAACGGCAGCCAGTGGAGCTCCTTAAACAGGAGGGTTGACCACTCCTTGTAAGTTGCTCCAGTTAGTAATCTGGCTGCTGCCCGTTGGACCAATTGAAATTTCCGAGCTGTCTTCAAGGGCAGCCCCAGGTAGAGTGCATTGCAGTAGTCCAATCTGGAGGTGACTAAGCCGTGGACCACCCTGGCCAGATCCAACTTCACGAGGTACGGTCGCAGCTGGCGCATGAGTTTTAGTTGTGCGAAGGCCCTCCCAGGCACCGCCGACGCCTGGGCTTTAAGCATTAGCGATGAGTCTAGGAGGACACCCAAGCTGCGGACATGTATCTTCAGGGGGAGTGCAACCCTGTCCAGCACAGGTTGCCACCCAATACCCCGATCCGGTTTACGATCGACCAGGAGGACCTCTGTCTTGTCGGGATTGATCCTCAGCTTGTTCCTTCTCATCCAGACAGCCACAGCGGCCAGGCACTCATCCAGCACCTGAGGAGCTTCCTTGGAAGTAGGTGGAAAGGAGTAGTAGAGTTGGGCGTCATCTGCATAGAGATGGTACCCAACTCCAAATCTCCGGATGACCTCTCCCATATGTTTTAAATCCGGTCAAATTTAATCTGTGTATGCCATTATGACATTGTTAGTTGAGTTGTGATGTTTTTTTGATTTTGTCGTTATGTATTATGTGTTATGTTTTCGTCTTGCTTGCTTGTATATTTATTTGTTGTAAGCCTCCCCAAGTCCTTTTAGAGAGAGGGTGGGATATAAATAAAGTATTATTATCATTGAATGCATAACAAGATTAGTACACACAAAACAAGATCACTATGCTGGCTTTTGCATTTGATCACACTTCCCAAATACGAAAGCCAGCACGGTGATCTTGTTTGCTGTGTACTAATCTTGTTAGGTATCAAATGAATTATTATTATTATTATTAATAGAATCATAGAATCATAGAGTTGGAAGAGACCTCATGGGCCATCCAGTCCAACCCCCTGCCAAGAAGCAGGAAAATTGCATTCAAAGCACCCCTGACAGATGGCCATCCAGCCTCTGTTTCAAAGCTTCCAAAGAAGGAGCCTCCACCACACTCCAGGGCAGAGAGTTCCACTGCTGAACAGCTCTCACAGTCAAGGGCCATCCAGTCCAACCCCATTCTGCCAAGTAGCAGGAATATTGCATTCAAATCACCCCTGACAGATGGCCATCCAGCCTCTGTTTAAAAGCTTCCAAAGAAGGAGCCTCTATTATTATTATTATTATTATTATTATTATTATTATTATTATTATATTCAAAGCCCTTCCAACGGATTGCTATCCAGCCTGTATATAATATTATATTAGAGGGTTGCTGTGAATTTTTCAGGCTGTATGTAGCATTCGCTCCTGACGTTTCACCCGCATCTATGGCAGGCATCCTCAGAGGTTGCGAGGTCTGTTGGAAACTAGGCAAGTGGGGTTTATATATCTGTGGAATAATGTGTTGTCAAACACTTTGGTGGCCGGAATCACTGGGTTGTTGTGAGTTTTGCAGACTGTGTGGCCATGTTCCGGAAGCATTCTCTCCTGACGTTTTGCCCACATCTATGGCAGGCATCCTCAGAGGTTGCGAGGTCTGTTGGAAACTAGGCAAGTGGGGTTTATATATCTGAGGAATAATGTGTTGTCGAAGGCTTTGGTGGCCGGAATCACTGGGTTGTTGTGAGTTTTGCAGACTGTGTGGCCATCTTCTGGAAGCATTCTCTCCTGACGTTTCTCCCACATCTATGGCAAGCATCCTCAGAGGTTGTGAGGTCTGTTGGAAACTAGGCAAGTGGGGTTTATATATCTGCGGAATAATGTGTTGTCGAAGGCTTTGGTGGCCAGAATCACTGAGTTGTTGTGAGTTTTGCAGACTGTGTGGCCATCTTCCGGAAGCATTCTCTCCTGACGTTTTGCCCACATTTATGGCAGGCATCCTCAGAGGTTGTGAGGTCTGTTGGAAACTAGGCAAGTGGGGTTTATATATCTGCGGAATAATGTGTTGTCGAATGCTTTGGTGGCCGGAATCACTGGGTTGTTGTGAGTTTTGCAGACTGTGTGGCCATGTTCCGGAAGCATTCTCTCCTGACGTTTTGCCCACATCTATGGCAGGCATCCTCAGGGGTTGTGAGGTCTGTTGGAAACTAGGCAAGTGGGGTTTATATATCTGTGGAACAATGTCCAGGGTGGGAGAAACAACTCTTGCCTGCTGGAGGTAAGTGTGAATGTTGCAATTGACCACCTTGATTAGTATTGAATGGCGTTGCAGCTTTACAGCCTGGCTGCTTCCTGCCTGGGGGAATCCTTTGTTGGGAGGTGTTAGCTGGCACTTGATTGATGACAATCTGGAATTCACTGTTTTTGAGTGATCACACATCGGACACTTCCCAAGTGTTTAAGACTGTGCGATGTATGCATGCAGATCCCAGTAAGGTGGCCTTTTGCGGATGGCAGATGATCATTTTGTCGGCGCTGATTGTTTTTAAGTCCAGGCCAAGGTCTTGAGGCACTGCACCCAGTGTGCTGATCACCACTGGGACCATCTTTCCTGACTTGTGCCAGAATCTTTGCAGTTCGATCTTTAAATCCTCATATCATTATTATTAATATTATTATTATTATTTGAAACACAACAAGATGAGTCCACAGCAGACACTCTGCTGGCTGTTGAATTGGATCATACGTCGGACACTTCCCAAGTCTAGGACACTGTGATGTACTGGCGAATGATGCATGCAGATCCCAGTAAGGTGGCCTTTTGCGGATGGCAGATGATCATTTTGTCGGCGCTGATTGTTTTTAAGTCCAGGCCAAGGTCTTGAGGCACTGCACCCAGTGTGCCAATCACTCCTGGGACCATCTTTCCTGGCTTGTGCAGTTCGATCTTTAAATCCTCATATTATTATGATTAAAATCCTATTATTATTATTATTATTATTATTATTATTATTTGCTTGGAACAGTTCCATATTTAAATTCTATCTTCGTGTTTATGTATTGTAGGTTGTTGAATGATGGATTGAGTTTGAGGTTTTGCTTTAAGAGTGGGATCATCATCCTCATCATAACAAGAGAGGCAGCTGCCTTGTCCCGCACATCTTACTTGTCATCCTTGATTCCCAGGGACAATAGTCCTCATCAGGGACCGAAATAACTTGCTTGGCCTGAAGTCATATGGACCTTGACTCAGGGAGGTGGGAAATAAGGGGGGCACTCTTTCGTTCATAATAAAAATGATGCCTCCAAGACTGATAGGGAAGGAATTCTCTTCCCCAATAATCTTCCAGACCGGTCCATTAGACAAGAGAAGGGCCATTTCCCAAAATCAGGGCTCCTTCCTTCCCTCTGAGAAAGTATTATTCTGGGCATGCAGCTCTTCTTGGCCGCCTTTCCCTGCCAAGTTGGGGAAGGAAGGAAGGAAGGAAGGAAGGAAGGAAGGAAGGAAGGAGGGAGGGAAGGAGGGAAGGATGCTAACTTTGCAATGGCCTGCTCCTTGCTGCTCCTCTCTTTTGCTTCCCATGTCTGGAGAGTCTATCTGCCTTCTTCCTTTCTTCTTTCCTTCCTTTCTTCTTTCCCTCCTTCTTCCCTTCCTCCCTTCCTTCCCTTCTTCTTTCCTTCCCCCTTCCTCCCTCCCTTCCCTTCCCTTCCCTTCCCTTCCCTTCCCTTCCCTTCCCTCCCTCCCTCCCTCCCTCCCTCCCTCCCTCCCTTCCTTTTTTCTTTCCTTCTTTCCTTCTTTCTTTCCTCCCTCTCTCCTTCCCTTCTTCTTTCCTTCTCCTTTCCTCCCTCCCTCCCATCCTGCCTTCATTCCCTTCCTTCCTTCCCTCTCATCCTCCCTCCTTCCTCCTTCCTTCTCTCTTTCCTCCCTCTCTCCCACCCCTCCATTCCCCTCCACCCTTCCTTTTTTCTTTTTTCTTTCTTTCTTTCCTTCCTCCCTTTCTTCCCTTCCCTTCTTCTTTCCTTCTCCTTTCCTCCCTCCCTCCCTCTCTTCCTCTTCCTTTTCTTTCTTTCTTTCCTTCCATCCTCCCTCCCTTTCTTCTTTCCATCCTTCCTTTTTTCTTCCTTCCTTCCTTCCTTTTCTTCTTTTTTCCTTTCCTCCCTCCTTTTTTTCCTTCTTCCCTCCCTCCCTATCTTCCTGTTTTCTTTTCCTTTCTCCCTTCCTTTTTTCTTCCTTTCTTCCTTTCCTTCCTCCCTTCCTCCCATCCCTTCTTCCTTCCTTCCTTCCTTCCTTCCTTCCTGCCTGCCTGCCTGCCTGCCTGCCTGCCTGCCCTCCTTTTCTCTTCTATGCGTCCTTCCTTCCTTTTCTTCTTTTTTCCTCCCTCCCTCCTTTCCTTCCCTTCCCTTCCCTTCTTTCCTTCCTTCCTCCTTCCCTCCCTCTTTTTCTACCTTTTTTCTTTTCCTTCCTTCCTTTCCTTCCTCCCTTCCTCCCGACCCTTCTTCCTTCCTTCCTGCCCTCCTTTTTTCTTCTATGCGTCCTTCCTTCCTTTTCTTCTTTTTTCCTCCCTCCCTCCTTTCCTTTCCTTTCCTTTTCCTTCCTTCCTTCCTCCTTCCCTCCCTCTTTTTCTACCTTTTTTCTTTTCCTTCCTTCCTTTCTCCCTCCTCCCTCCCTCCCTTCCAACTCCCAAATGTCAAGGTCAATTTCCCCCAAACTCCATCTGTGTTCATATTTGAGCGTATTGAGTGCCTGTGCCAAGTTTGGTCCAGATCCATCATTGTTTGAGTCCATGGTAGTCTCTGGATGTAGGTGAACTACAACTCCCAAACTCAAGGTCAATGCACACCAAACCCTTCTAGTGTTTTCTGTTGGTCATGGGAGTCCTGTGTCCCAAGACTGGTTCAATTCCATCACTGGTGGAGTTCAGAATGCTCTTTGATTATAGATGAACTATAAATCCCAGTAACTATAACTTCCAAATGTCAAGGTCTATTTCTCCCAAATTCCATTCTATATTCATATTTGGGCATATGGAATATTTGTGCCAAGTTTGGTCCAGATCCATCATTGTTTGAGTCCATGGTAGTCTCGATGTAGGTGAACCACAACTCCCAAACTCAAGGTCAATGCCCACCAAACCCTTCCAGTGTGTTCTGTTGGTCATGGAAGTCCTGTATGCCATGTTTGGTTGAATTCCATCATTGGTGGAGTTCAGAATGCTCTTTTATTGTAGGTGAACTGTGAACCCCAGTAACTACAACTCCCAAATGTCAAGGTCTATTTCCCTTAAACTCCCTTTGTGTTCATATTTGGGCATATGGAATATTCATGCCAAGTTTGGTCCAGATCCATCATTGTTTGAGTCCACAGTGCTCTCTGGATGAAGGTGAACTACAACTCCAAAACTCAAGGTCAATGCCCAGCAAACCCTTCCAGTATTTTCTGTTGGTTATGGGAGAACTGTTTGCCAAGTTTGGTTCATTTCCATCGTTGATGGAGTTCAGAATGTTCTTTGATTGTAGGTGAACTATAAATCCCAGCAACTACAACTCCCAAATGTCAGGGTCTATTTCCCCCAATCTCCATCTGTGTTTATATTTGGGTATATGGAATATTCGTGCCAAGTTTGGTCCAGATCCATCATTGTTTGAGTCCACAGTGCTCTCTGGATGTGGGTGAACTATAATTCCCAAACTCAAGGTCAATGTCCACCAAACCCTTCCAGTATTTTCTGTTGGTCATGGAAGTCCTGTATGCCATGTTTGGTTGAATTCCATCATTGGTGGAGTTCAGAATGCTCTTTGATTGTAGGTGAACTATAAATCCCAGTAACTACAACTCCCAAATGTCAAGGTCTATTTCCCTTAAACTCCCTCTGTGTTCATATTTGGGCATATGGAATATTCGTGCCAAGTTTGGTCCAGATGCATCATTGTTTGAGTCCACAGTGCTCTCTGGATGAAGGTGAACTACAACTCCAAAACTCAAGGTCAATGCCCACCAAACCCTTCCAGTGTGTTCTGTTGGTCATGGAAGTCCTGTATGCCATGTTTGGTTGAATTCCATCATTGGTGGAGTTCAGAATGTTCTTTGATTGTAGGTGAACTATAAATCCCAGTAACTACAACTCCAAAACTCAAGGTCAATGCCCACCAAACCCTTCTAGTGTTTTCTCTTGGTCATGGGAGAACTGTGTGCCACGTTTGGTTCAATTCCATCATTGGTGGAGTTCAGAATGCTCATTGATTGTAGGTGAACTATAAATCCCAGCAACTACAACTCCCAAATGACAAAATCATAATTTTTTGAGTGATGGTCACTTGTTGTGTTGTAAGATATCTTTTTTTTTTTGCCAAATTTGGTGTGATTTCGTTCATTGGTTCTTTCGTTATTTAAGGTACTCATTACGCACAGAGCATTTATATATATATAGATAACTGTACCCTCAAAACTATAAATCATCCTCCATTGCTCCCTAGTGTCCCAGTCTCCGGCTATCTTACAGCATGTCCCTCCCTTACTCTCCCCATCACCGATTCGCCTAAACGGTGGCTCGTGATGCTCTCTGGCGGCTCCCGCTTGCCATTGCTGGTGGCAACCTTCCAGCTCTTTTTGGAGTTTTTAGTGCACCGCCTGCAATTTTCTGCTTTGTTGGCAAGAGAGAAAAGAGAGGGGATCTGCTGCCAAAAGTATTAAACTTACGCAACCTGTCAATTCCGTGTCAGATGCTTATTTTATTGGAAGGACAACTTCGCTCGGCGGCGCCAAGTCCTTCACGCGGAACGTTAATTTTGTGAAAGGGGAATAATCATAATAATCGGGGAGAATTGCATTAGCCGGGACAACGGGCCCACGAGGCCTTCCAAGAAATCCCAGTACCTACAACTCCTTGATTGCAGGTGGACTATAAATCCCAATACCAACAACTCCTTGATTGCAGGTGGACTATAAATCCCAGTAACTACAACTTCTTGATTGCAGGTGGACTATAAATCCCAGTACCTACAACTCCTTGATTCTAGGCGAACTATAAATCCCAATACCAACAACTCCTTGATTGCAGGTGGACTATAAATCCCAGTACCTACAACTTCTTGATTGCAGGTGGACTATAAATCCCAATACCAACAACTCCTTGATTCTAGGTGAACTATAAATCCCAATACCAACAACTCCTTGATTGCAGGTGGACTATAAATCCCAGTACCTACAACTTCTTGATTGCAGGTGGACTATAAATCCCAGTACCTACAACTCCTTGATTGCAGGTGGACTATAAATCCCAATACCAACAACTCCTTGATTGCAGGTGGACTATAAATCCCAGTAACTACAACTTCTTGATTGCAGGTGGACTATAAATCCCAGTACCTACAACTCCTTGATTCTAGGCGAACTATAAATCCCAATACCAACAACTCCTTGATTGCAGGTGGACTATAAATCCCAGTACCTACAACTTCTTGATTGCAGGTGGATTATAAATCCCAATACCAACAACTCCTTGATTCTAGGTGAACTATAAATCCCAATACCAACAACTCCTTGATTGCAGGTGGACTATAAATCCCAGTACCTACAACTTCTTGATTGCAGGTGGACTATAAATCCCAGTACCTACAACTCCTTGATTGCAGGTGGACTATAAATCCCAATACCAACAACTCCTTGATTGCAGGTGGACTATAAATCCCAGTACCTACAACTTCTTGATTGCAGGTGGACTATAAATCCCAGTACCGACAACTCCTTGATTGCAGGTGGACTATAAATCCCAATACCAACAACTCCTTGATTCTAGGTGAACTATAAATCCCAATACCAACAACTCCTTGATTGCAGGTGGACTATAAATCCCAATACCAACAACTTCTTGATTGCAGGTGGACTATAAATCCCAGTACCTACAACTCCTTGATTGCAGGTGGATTATAAATCCCAATACCAACAACTCCTTGATTGCAGATGGACTATAAATCCCAATACCTACAAGTCCAAAATGTCCAGCCCAATTCCCCTCAAAACCCACCAGTATTCAAATTTTGGACATATAAGGTATGCATGCCAAGTTTGGTCCACATCCATGTTTGTTTGGGTTCACAGTGCGCTCTGCATGTAGGTGAACTACAACTCCTATAAATCCCTCCAAAGACCTCCAGTATTTTTTGCTGGTCATGGGGGCTCTGTGTGTCCAGTTTGGTCCAATTCCTTCTTTGGTGGAGTTCAGTGTGCTCAGGTGAACTATAAATCCCAATACCAACAACTCCTTTATTGCAGGTAGACTATAAATCCCAATACCAACAACTCCTTGATTCTAGGTGAACTATAAATCCCAGTACCTACAACTTCTTGATTGCAGGTGGATTATAAATCCCAATACCAACAACTCCTTGATTGCAGGTGGACTATAAATCCCAGTACCTACAACTTCTTGATTGCAGGTGGACTATAAATCCCAGTACCTACAACTTCTTGATTGCAGGTGGACTATAAATCCCAGTACCTACAACTTCTTGATTGCAGGTGGACTATAAATCCCAGTACCTACAACTCCTTGATTGCAGGTGGATTATAAATCCCAATACCAACAACTCCTTGATTGCAGGTGGACTATAAATCCCAATACCTACAAGTCCAAAATGTCCAGCCCAATTCCCCTCAAAACCCACCAGTATTCAAATTTTGGACATATAAGGTATGCATGCCAAGTTTGGTCCACATCCATGTTTGTTTGGGTTCACAGTGCGCTCTGCATGTAGGTGAACTACAACTCCTATAAATCCCTCCAAAGACCTCCAGTATTTTTTGCTGGTCATGGGGGCTCTGTGTGTCCAGTTTGGTCCAATTCCATCTTTGGTGGAGTTCAGTGTGCTCAGGTGAACTATAAATCCCAATACCAACAACTCCTTTATTGCAGGTGGACTATAAATCCCAATACCAACAACTCCTTGATTCTAGGTGAACTATAAATCCCAGTACCTACAACTTCTTGATTGCAGATGGACTATAAATCCCAGTACCTACAACTTCTTGATTGCAGGTGGATTATAAATCCCAATACCAACAACTCCTTGATTGCAGGTGGACTATAAATCCCAGTACCTACAACTTCTTGATTGCAGGTGGACTATAAATCCCAGTACCTACAACTTCTTGATTGCAGGTGGACTATAAATCCCAGTACCTACAACTTCTTGATTGCAGGTGGACTATAAATCCCAGTACCTACAACTCCTTGATTGCAGGTGGATTATAAATCCCAATACCAACAACTCCTTGATTGCAGGTGGACTATAAATCCCAATACCTACAAGTCCAAAATGTCCAGCCCAATTCCCCTCAAAACCCACCAGTATTCAAATTTTGGACATATAAGGTATGCATGCCAAGTTTGGTCCACATCCATGTTTGTTTGGGTTCACAGTGCGCTCTGCATGTAGGTGAACTACAACTCCTATAAATCCCTCCAAAGACCTCCAGTATTTTTTACTGGTCATGGGGGCTCTGTGTGTCCAGTTTGGTCCAATTCCATCTTTGGTGGAGTTCAGTGTGCTCAGGTGAACTATAAATCCCAATACCAACAACTCCTTTATTGCAGGTGGACTATAAATCCCAATACCAACAACTCCTTGATTCTAGGTGAACTATAAATCCCAGTACCTACAACTTCTTGATTGCAGATGGACTATAAATCCCAGTACCTACAACTTCTTGATTGCAGGTGGATTATAAATCCCAATACCAACAACTCCTTGATTGCAGGTGGACTATAAATCCCAGTACCTACAACTTCTTGATTGCAGGTGGACTATAAATCCCAGTACCTACAACTCCAAAATGTCCAGCCCAATTCCCCTCAAAGCCCACCAGTATTCAAATTTGGGCATATCAGGTATGCATGCCAAGTTTGGTCCGGATCCATCAGTGTTTGGGTTCACAGTGCGCCCTGGATATAGGTGAACTACAACTCCTATAAATCCCTTCAAAGACCTCCTGTATTTTTGCTGGTCGTGGGGTCCTGTGTGCCAATTTAGTTCCAGGTCCATCTTTGGTGGAATTCAGAGTGCTCTTAGATTGCAGGGGAACTATACATCCCAGAAGCTTGAGTCGCCTCTGGCTGAGAAAGGTCAATCATTGGTGCAGTTCAGAGTGCTCTTAGAATGCAGGGGAACTATACATCCCAGTATCTTGAGTCGCCTCTGGCTGAGAAAGGTCAATCATTGGTGGAGTTCAGAGTGCTCTTAGATTGCAGGGGAACTATACATCCCAGTAGCTTGAGTCGCCTCTGGCTGAGAAAAGTCAATCATTGGTGGAGTTCAGAGTGCTCTTAGATTGCAGGGGAACTATACATCCCAGTAGCTTGAGTCGCCTCTGGCTGAGAAAGGTCAATCATTGGTGGAGTTCAGAGTGCACTTAGATTGCAGGTGAACTATACATCCCAGAAGCTTGAGTCGCCTCTGGCTGAGAAAGGTCAATCATTGGTGGAGTTCAGAGTGCTCTTAGAATGCAGGGGAACTATACATCCCAGTAGCTTGAGTCGCCTCTGGCTGAGAAAGGTCAATCATTGGTGGAGTTCAGAGTGCTCTTAGATTGCAGGGGAACTATACATCCCAGTAGCTTGAGTCGCCTCTGGCTGAGAAAAGTCAATCATTGGTGGAGTTCAGAGTGCTCTTAGATTGCAGGGGAACTATACATCCCAGTAGCTTGAGTCGCCTCTGGCTGAGAAAGGTCAGTCATTGGTGGAGTTCAGAGTGCACTTAGATTGCAGGGGAACTATACATCCCAGAAGCTTGAGTCGCCTCTGGCTGAGAAAGGTCAATCATTGGTGGAGTTCAGAGTGCACTTAGATTGCAGGGGAACTATACATCCCAGTAGCTTGAGTCGCCTCTGGCTGAGAAAGGTCAATCATTGGTGGAGTTCAGAGTGCTCTTAGATTGCAGGGGAAGTATACATCCCAGTAGCTTGAGTCGCCTCTGGCTGAGAAAGGTCAATCATTGGTGGAGTTCAGAGTGCTCTTAGATTGCAGGGGAACTATACATCCCAGTAGCTTGAGTCGCCTCTGGCTGAGAAAGGTCAATCATTGGTGGAGTTCAGAGTGCACTTAGATTGCAGGGGAACTATACATCCCAGTAGCTTGAGTCGCCTCTGGCTGAGAAAGGTCAATCATTGGTGGAGTTCAGAGTGCTCTTAGATTGCAGGGGAACTATACATCCCAGTAGCTTGAGTCGCCTCTGGCTGAGAAAGGTCAATCATTGGTGGAGTTCAGAGTGCACTTAGATTGCAGGGGAACTATACATCCCAGTAGCTTGAGTCGCCTCTGGCTGAGAAAGGTCAATCATTGGTGGAGTTCAGAGTGCTCTTAGATTGCAGGGGAACTATACATCCCAGTAGCTTGAGTCGCCTCTGGCTGAGAAAGGTCAATCATTGGTGGAGTTCAGAGTGCACTTAGATTGCAGGGGAACTATACATCCCAGTAGCTTGAGTCGCCTCTGGCTGAGAAAGGTCCATCATTGGTGGAGTTCAGAGTGCTCTTAGATTGCAGGGGAACTATACATCCCAGTAGCTTGAGTCGCCTCTGGCTGAGAATTTGGTAAATAATTTGGTAAATAAATAACTAATAAATACCTATTGTGGGAGTTGAAATCCAAAACACCTGGACGGCCCAAGTTTTCCCAAGCCAGGTCTACACCTTCCAGATGTATCACAACTCCCATCAGCTCTAGTCGTTCCTTAGACATCTTTCTTGGAAGGCCTCGTGGGCCCGTTGTCCCGGCTAATGCAATTCTCCCCAATTATTATGATTATTCCCAGGCAAATTAATAATATTCCCAGGCAAATTAATAATAATAATAATAACAATAACAATAATAACAATAATTTGATAATGATGATGATGGAGACTTCTTCTCTGGAAGTCTTTAAGCAGAAACTGGATGGCCATCTGTTAGGAGGGCTTTGATGGTGTCTTCCTGCCTAGCAGTAGAGGATTGGACTAGATGGCCCTTGGGATCTCTACCAACTCTAGGAATCAATAATAATAGTGGAATCTCCTTCTTTGGATATCTTTAAGCAGAGGCTGGATGGCCATCTGCTAGGAGGGCTTTGATTGTGTCTTATTGTATGATAGAATGGGGTTTGGACTAGATGGCCCTTGGGATCTCTATAAACTCTGGGAGTCAATAATTGTAATGGGCTCTCCTTCTTTGGACATCTTTAAGCAGAGGCTGGATGGCCATCTGCTAGGAGGGCTTTGATTGTGTCTTCCTGCCTAGCAGTAGAGGATTGGACTAGATGGCCCTTGGGATCTCAAACTCTGGGAGTCAATAATAGTAATAGAGTCTCCTTCTTTGCACGTCTTTATGTAGAGGCTGGATGGCCATCTGTCAGGAGGGCTTTGATTGTGTCTTATTGTATGATAGAATAGGGTTGATGGTGTCTTCCTGCCTAGCAGTAGAGGGTTGGACTAGATGGCCCTTGGGATCTCAAACTCTGGGAGTCAATAATAATAATGGGTTCTCCTTCTTTGAACATCTTTAAGCAGAGGCTGGATGGCCATCTGCTAGGAGGGCTTTGATTGTGTCTTCTTGCCTAGCAGTAGAGGATTGGACTAGATGGCCCTTGGGATCTCAAACTCTGGGAGTCAATAATAGTAATAGAGTTTCCTTCTTTGCACGTCTTTATGCAGAGGCTGGATGGCCATCTGTCAGGAGGGCTTTGATTGTGTCTTATTGTATGATAGAATGGGGTTGATGGTGTCTTCCTGCCTAGCAGCAGATGGGTTGGACTAGATGGCCCTTGGGATCTCTACCAACTCTAGGAATCAATAATAATAGTGGAATCTCCTTCTTTGGATATCTTTAAGCAGAGGCTGGATGGCCATCTGTTAGGAGTGCTTTGACTGTGTCTTCCTGCCTGGCAGTAGAGGGTTGGACTAGATGGCCCTTGGGATCTCTACCAACTCTGGGAGTCAATAATAGTAATAGAGTCTCCTTCTTTTGACATCTTTAAGCAGAGGCTGGATGGCCATCTGCTAGGAGGGCTTTGACTGTGTCTTCCTGCCTGGCAGTAGAGGGTTGGACTAGATGGCCCTTGGGATCTCTACCAACTCTATGGAGTCAATAATAGCAATGGACTCTCCTTCTTTGGATGTCTTTATGTAGACGCTGGATGGCCATCTGTCAGGAGGGCTTTGATGGTGTCTTATTGTATGATAGAATTGGTTTTGACTGTGTCTTCCTGCCTAGCAGTAGAGGATTGGACTAGATGTCCCTTGGGATCTCAAACTCTGGGAGTCAATAATAATAATGGGTTCTCCTTCTTTGGACATCTTTAAGCAGAGGCTGGATGGTCATCTGTTAGGAGGGCTTTGACTGTGTCTTCCTGCCTGGCAGAAGAGGGTTGGAATAGATGGTCCTTGGGGTCTCTACCAACTCTAGAAATCAATAATAATAGTGGAGTCTCCTTCTTTGGATATCTTTAAGCAGAGGCTGGATGGCCATCTGTTAGGAGGGCTTTGATTGTGTCTTATTGTATGATAGAATGGGGTTGATGGTGTCGTCCTGCCTAGCAGCAGATGGGTTGGACTAGATGGCCCTTGGGATCTCTACCAACTCTGGGAGTCAATAATAATAATAATGGAGTCTCCTTCTTTGGATATCTTTAAGCAGAGGCTGGATGGCCATCTGCTAGGAGGGCTTTGACTGTGTCTTCCTGCCTGGCAGTAGAGGGTTGGACTAGATGGCCCTTGGGATCTCTACCAACTCTGGGAGTCAATAATAGTAATGGGTTCTCCTTCTTTGGACATCTTTAAGCAGAGGCTGGATGGCCATCTGTCAGGAGGGCTTTGATTGTGTCTTTCTGCCTGGCAGTAGAGGGTTGGACTAGATGGCCCTTGGGATCTCTAGGAATCAATAATAGTAATGGAATCTCCTTCTTTGGACGTCTTTATGCAGAGGCTGGATGGCCATCTGTTAGGAGGGCTTTGATGGTGTCTTATTGTATGATAGACTGGGGTTGGGCTAAATGACCCTCTTGCCCAACATTGGAACCACTCCACTTGGAAAACAATGGCATGTCCTCTTGGAGGCCTACCTCACAGGGTTGTTGTTGTTGTACTTTGTTTCGAAAACATTTCCCCTCAGTATGTTTTCAAATTGTTTCAAAACGGAAGTCTTGCTTTCTTCCCCCCCTCACCCCCCGCGAATAGATGGTATCGCCCAAAGGCAGAGAAGCCACCTATCATCAGGGCTATTCCATATTCATAAAAGAGGGGGAGGGAGCGAGATGGAATGTATCCCCCCCGCGAATAGAATGTATCACCCAAAGGCAGAGAAGCCACCTATCATCAGGGCTATTCCATATTCATAAAAGAGGGGGAGGGAGCGAGATGGAATGTATCCCCCCCGCGAATAGATGGTATCGCCCAAAGGCAGAGAAGCCACCTATCATCAGGGCTATTCCATATTCATAAAAGAGGGGGAGGGAGCGAGATGGAATGTATCCTCCCCCCGCGAATAGATGTTATCACCCAAAGGCAGAGAAGCCACCTATCATCAGGTCTATTCTATATTCATAAAAGAGGGGGGGAGCGAGATGGAATGTATCCCCTCCCGCGAATAGATGGTATCGCCCAAAGGCAGCGAAGCCACCTATCATCAGGGCTATTCCATATTCATAAAGGAGGGGGGAGCGAATGCAAAAGAAAGAGCGCATGCGCAAGCTCGTCTGTTTGAGGGAAAAGGGAAACTCGCTTCTTCCTGGCGCAAGCGTCCTCCTCTCTCTCGAGGCCCCGCCCCCTTTCGCTCCTCCTCGCGCTCCTATTGGACGGCGCCTCCTGTCCATCTCCGCTCCGGCGCCCGCCTCCTGTAGCGCGTCTACACGTTGTTGAGACAACATGAAGCGATCGGAGCGGGAGATTCCGAAGTCATGGTAAGAAGAATGGCGCCCCACCTCCACACCCCGCCCAAAGAAAGGCCGGAGCCTATTATCTCATTGCCTGTGAGCCATGGCAGCTAAAGTGGGATCAAACTGCGTTAAGTGTCCAGTGTAGATGCACCCCTGGAGACTGATGGGAGCGGGGAGTGAAAACTCCTTCTCCAATGTATGGATGTAGGTAGTTGTGTATGCACGTTTGTCTCACAAAGGCTGTTGCTAGGTGAAGTGGCCCTGGGAGGTCACTGGACCAGCTGTTGTTAGGGTGGAGTGGCCCTCTCTGTGGTGTCACTGGACTGGCTGATGTTAGAGTAAGATGGCCCTCTGTGATGTCACTGGATTGGCTGACGTTAGAGTAAGATGGCCCTCTGCGGTGTCACTGGACTGGCTGATGTTAGAGTAAGATGGCCATCTGTGATGTCACTGGATTGGCTGTTGCTAGGTAGAGTGGCCCTCTGTGATGTCACATTATCGGCTAGGTGAAGTGGCCCTCTGATGTCACTGGACTGGCTGACGTTAGAGTAAGATGGCCCTCTGATGTCACTGGACTGGCTGACGTTAGAGTAAGATGGCCCTCTGTGATGTCACTGGATCAGCTGTTGTTAGGGTGGAGTGGCCCTCTGGTGTCACTGGAGCAGCTGATGTTAAGAGTGAAGTGCCCCTCTGTGATGTCACTTTATCAGCTAGGTGAAGTGGCCCTCTGTGGTGTCACTGGAGCAGCTGATGTTAGAGTGAAGTGGCCCTCTGTGGTGTCATTTTATCAGCTGCTACTAGGTGAAGTGGCCCTCTGTGATGTCACTGGACCAGCTGATGTTAAGGGTGGAGTGCCCCTCTGTGGTGTCATTTTATCAGCTGTTACTAGGTGGAGTGGCCCTCTGTGGTGTCACTAGATTGGCTGTTGTTAGGGTGGAGTGGCCCTCTGGTGTCACTGGAGCAGCTGATGTTAAGAGTGAAGTGCCCCTCTGTGATGTCACTTTATCAGCTAGGTGAAGTGGCCCTCTGTGGTGTCACTGGAGCAGCTGATGTTAGAGTGAAGTGGCCCTCTGTGGTGTCATTTTATCAGCTGCTACTAGGTGAAGTGGCCCTCTGTGATGTCACTGGACCAGCTGATGTTAAGGGTGGAGTGCCCCTCTGTGGTGTCATTTTATCAGCTGTTACTAGGTGGAGTGGCCCTCTGTGGTGTCACTAGATTGGCTGTTGTTAGGGTGGAGTGGCCCTCTGGTGTCACTGGAGCAGCTGATGTTAAGGGTGGAGTGCCCCTCTGTGATGTCACTTTATCAGCTAGGTGAAGTGGCCCTCTGTGATGTCACTGGACTGGCTGATGTTAGAGTAAGATGGCCCTCTGTTATGTCACCGGATCAACTGTTGTTAGGGTGGAGTGGCCCTCTGGTGTCACTGGAGCAGCTGATGTTAAGGGTGGAGTGCCCCTCTGTGGTGTCATTTTATCAGCTGCTACTAGGTGAAGTGGCCCTCTGTGATGTCACTGGATCAGCTGTTGTTAAGGGTGGAGTGCCCCTCTGTGATGTCACTTTATCAGCTAGGTAAAGTAGCCCTCTGTGGTGTCATTTTATCAGCTGCTACTAGGTGAAGTGGCCCTCTGTGATGTCACTGGATCAGCTGTTGTTAGGGTGGAGTGCCCCTCTGTGATGTCATTTTATCAGCTAGGTGAAGTGGCCCTCTGTGGTGTCACTGGAGCAGCTGATGTTAGAGTGAAGTGGCCCTCTGTGGTGTCATTTTATCAGCTATTACTAGGTGGAGTGACCCTCTGTGATGTCACTGGATTGGCTGTTGTTAGGGTGGAGTGGCCCTCTGGTGTCACTGGAGCAGCTGGTGTTAGGGTGAAGTGCCTCTCTGTGATGTTACTAGACCAGCTGATGTTAGGGTGAGGTGGTACTTTGTGGTGTCATTTTATCGGCTGTTGCTAGGTGAAGTGGCACTCTGTGATGTCACTGAATTGGCTGTTGTTAGGGTGGAGTGGCCCTCTGGTGTCACTGGACTGGCTGATGTTAGAGTAAGATGGCCCTCTGTTATGTCACTGGATCAGCTGTTGTTAGGGTGGAGTGGCCCTCTGGTGTCACTGGAGCAGCTGATGTTAAGAGTGAAGTGGCCCTCTGTGGTGTCATTTTATCAGCTGTTACTAGGTGAAGTGGCCCTCTGTGATGTTACTGGACTGGCTGATGTTAGGGTAAGGTGGCCCTCTGTGGTGTCATTTTTATCTGCTGTTGCTAGCTGAAGTGGCCCTCTGATGTTAGGGTGGATTGGCCCTCTGTGGTGTCACTTTGTTGGCTGTTGCTAGGTGAAGTGGCCGTCTGTGGTGTCACTGGATTGGCTAGGTGAAGTGGCACTCCGTGATGTCACTGGATTGGCTGCTGTTAAATGGAGTGGCCCTCTGGGATATAACTGGACCGACTGTTGTTAGGGTGAAGTGGCCCTCTGTGGTGTCACTGGAGCAGCTGATGTTAGGGTGAAGTGGCCCTGTGTGGTGTCACTTAGTCGGCTGTTGCTAGATGGCCCTCTGGTGTCACTGGATTGGCTGTTGCTAGGCTGAAGTGGCCCTATGTGATGTCACTTTAGTGGCTAGGTGAAGTGGCCCTCTGTGATGTTAGGGTGAAATGCCTCTCTTGTGACGTCACTGGACCAGCTGATGTTAGTGTAAGGTGACCCTCCGTGTTGTCATTTCAATGGCTGTTGCTAGATGAAGTGGCCCTCTGATGACACTGGACCAACTGATGTTAGGGGGAAGTGGCCCTCGGTATTGTCCCTGGGAAAGAAAGGCGATATATATGTATACGTATGAGGTAAGGAAGGAAAGAAAGAGAAAAGGGAGAAAAAGTAGGCAGGAAGCAGTCCTTGGTAGCTAGAACTTGAATAATAATAATAATAATAATAATAATAATAATAATAATAATAATACATCACACAGTCCTAGACGCTTGGAAAGTGTTTGACTTGTGATTTTGTGATACGAAATCCAGCATATAGATCTCGGTTGCTGTGACATACTATGCTTTTGTGTCAGTATAATAATAATAATAATAATGATATCACACAGTCCTAGACGCTTGGGAAGTGTTTGACTTGTGATTTTGTGATACGAAATCAAACATAGAGATCTCGTTTGCTGTGACATACTGTGCTTTTCTGTCATAATAATAATAATAATAATAATAATAATAATAATAATAATAATAAATCACACAGTCCTAGACGCTTGGGAAGTGTTCAACTTGTGATTCTGTGATACGAAATCCAGCATATAGATCTCGTTTGCTGTGACATATCGTGCTTTTCTGTCAATAATAATAATAATAATAATAATAATACATTATACTATGTAACATGATTTTTGTTCCTGGGTTATCAATGTCATTTCCTAATTGGTTCTCGCATAAGAACAAGGAAAAAGTTGATTAAACTGCAAAAACTTTGTTTTGGTGGGACATCCCGTCGCACATTTTGCCCTAGTCCTTCAATGAATCTCTCACCGAGTCTCAACCAACCCAATCTAGTTTGTGGCAGCCAGAAAAACAAAGTTTCTGGAGTAGAACAACTATTTTCGAAGTCAGAACTGCACAATTAAACAGGAAATCACACTTTTGAACCAGGAACATATATATATATACACACATACACACACACACACACACACGTCCGGCCACTTGCTGGACTGGTGCGGAGCTTTGGCCTAGAGTGCTACCAGTATGCAGATGATACCCAGCTACTCTTGCGTCTCGAACCTGGAACAACTGCAATTCCTGAGAACTTTAAGCTGTGTTTGGAAGCAGTGATGAGTTGGCTACGAGCAAGCAGACTAAAAGTCAATCCTGCAAAAACTGAGATACTCTGGCCCGGCCAGCCACCAGAATTAACCCAGTCTCTGCCTGATTTCGATGGGGAAGCTCTGGTTCCGTCTGCCACTGTTAAAAGCCTTGGGGTTGTGTTGGACTCATTGCTGACGATGGAGGCCCAGATCACTGCCATGAGTAAGCAGGCCTTTTCCCATCTTCGCCAGGCAAGGAAATTGGCATCCTACCTTTCGGTAGAAGCATTGGCAACGGTAATCCACGCAACAGTCACCACGAGGTTGGACTATTGCAACGCCTTATATGCCGGCCTTCCGAAGTCAACAACCCAGAAAATTCAGATGGTCCAAAATGCAGCAGCCAGGCTGCTAGCGGGATCATCTATAAGACTCCATATTACACCGATTCTGCAACAACTGCATTGGCTACCAATAGAACATCGGATCTCTTACAAGATACTGATCTTGACATTTAGAGCTCAAAATGGCCAAGGACCTTTATATCTTACGTCATTCCTTTTTCCCATCAGTGGTCACCTCGATCCACCCAGGAAAATCTCTACATACCGGGTCCTAGGGAGGCACATTTGGAAGCTACAAGGCGTAGAGCTTTTTCGATCTATGCTCCAATTCTGTGGAACTCATTGCCTCCATACATTAGAGCAATGTCGGAGTTGCGACCTTTTGCAAAGGCGCTCAAGACTTGGCTGTTTGGTTGTGCATTTAAGTAACCGGATCAAATTTTGCCAAAGTCACTGCTGAATGTTTTTATGGTGAATGTTTTATGTTGAATGTTTTTATATTGTTTTATATTGTGTATAAACTGTTTTAAATTGTAAGTCACTCAGAGCACCTTGGTGGAGAGCGACTAATTAAGAAATAAAGTGATGATGATGATGATATGTATTAGGCTTGTTTGATCAAGAAAAAATTTGGTTCTAAACTCGCTTCGTTTCCAGGGGGCGCCAGCGTTTCGAATTTCTAAGGACTTCCGAAATTTAAGATTTCAAAATTTCAAAATTTACGAAATTTCGTTAATTACAAATCGATTCGTTAATGGCGGACGCGATTGCGCAATGCGCTAAAAACACCTCCAAACGGGACAGGGGGAACTTCTGAAATTCAGGATGAAATTAAAATACATTAAGTTAGTAAAAATACAAATTAAAATCACTTAAAATTAATTAAATAATAAAATAATAAAATAATAAAATAAAATAATAAAATAATAAAATAAAATAATAAAATAAGTAATAAGATAATAAAATATCTCCAGGAGGAGGAGGAGGAGGAGGATGGGGAGGAAAGGCAACGCTGGCACCTTTTCTCTCCTTCTTTCCCGTCTTAATAATAACGAAATAATTACGAAATAATTACGAAAATTTGGAAAAATTGTTTCGATTCTTAATTACTCTTCACACTATTCCTGCATGGCTCGATATTGGATCGTAAGCTAATTTAAATACGAATTAATAACGACTTTAGAAACTAACGAACACGATCAAACAAGCCTAATATGTATATGTATATATATATATTCAAATGTTGTTGACATTGTGTTGTGATCTCCTTCTTCCCGCTCTCAGGGTACCAGACCGAACCGTGTGGCTGAATGTCGGGGTGCCGATGTCGCTGCTGGGCTTGGGGACCTTCCGTCTTCGGGGCGACGAGACAGTGCGCCTCAGCCTGGAGGCCGCTCTGGAGAACGGCTACCGTTTGGTGGATACGGCCACCGTCTACGGCAACGAAGCCGCGATAGGCTCCGCGCTTAACACGTTGCTGCCTCGGCACGGACTCAGCCGCGCAGATATCTTCCTTACTAGCAAACTGAGCCCTAAGGACCACGGGAAGGAGCAGGCCGAAGCCGCTTGTCTCCGCAGCTTGAAGGAACTGGGCTGCGACTACCTGGACCTGTATTTGGTGCACTGGCCGGGAACTCAAGGCTGGCCTCAGGACGATGCGGGGAATCGAGAGCGGAGGCTGCGGAGCTGGAGGGCGCTGGAGAAGCTGCACGACGGGAGGAAGCTGCGGGCCATCGGAGTCTCGAATTATACCATTCGGCATCTCGAGGAACTGCTGGCCGAGTGCCGGGTGCGTCCATCCGTTCTCCAAGTGGAGTTCCACCCGGAATTGGCGCAGTCGGCGTTGCTAAGCTTCTGTCGTCGAGAGGGTATCCACCTTCAAGCCTATTCCTCGCTGGGCGCGGGGCATTTGGTGGATCGACCAGAGGTAGCCAAGGTGGCCATGTGCCACGGTCGCCAGCCCTCGCAGGTCTTGTTACGCTGGGCTCTGCAGCAAGGGGTGAGCGTCATCCCCAAGTCGGCCTCCCCGAGTCGTGTGGCCGAAAATGCTCAGCTCTGGACTTGGGAGCTCAGCCAGGCGGATATGGAGGAACTCAATGCGATGGATTGCGGGAAACATTACTGCTGGGATCCCAGTGGTGTGGCTTAGGGGCAAGAGGAAGAAGTGTAAACGTTCGGGTGACATGCTTGGTATTCTATTAAATGTCCTTTGACCAGTATCTGGCCACTTGGAGTGCCTCTGGTGTTACTATAAGAAGGTCCTCCATTGTGCATGTGGCAGGGCTCAGGTTGCATTGCAGCAGGTGGTCAGTGGTTTGCTCTTCTCCGCACTCACGTGTCGTGGACTCCACTTTGTGGCCCCATTTCTGAAGGTTGGCTCTGCATCTCGTGGTGCCGGAGCGCAGTCTGTTCAGCGCCTTCCAAGTCGCCCAGTTTTCTGTGTGCCCAGGGGGGAGTCTCATTTGGTATCAGCCATTGATTGAGGTTCTGGATTTGAGCCTGCCACTTTTGGACTCTCAATTGCTGAGGTGTTCCAGTAAGTGTCTCTGTAGATCAGGGGTCCTCAAACTACGGCCCGCAGGCCACTTCCAGCCCGCCAAGGGCACTTATCCAGCCCGTGGAGGAAGAGCGCCCCCCCCCCCCCCACACACACACACAGTGCCCCTCTCTTGGCAGGCTGACGCTGCCCATCAGGCCCAAGGGTGGCTGCTCCGTGTGGCCTGCTTTCGCATAAAGCACCTCGTGAGGTTCTTTACGCGAGTGTAGGCCGCGCGGTGCTCCTCCTCCCTTGGCAGGCTCACACTGCCCATTGGGCCCGATGGGCAGCGTGAGCCAGCCAAAGGAAGCTGCCCTGGCGCTCCATGCAGTCATGCCGGCCACATGACCTTGGAGGTGTCTATGGACAACGCCGGCTCTTCGACTTAAAAATGCAGATGAACACCACACCCCAGAGTCAGACATGACTGGACTTCATGTCAGAGGAAAACCTTTAACTAGGAAAATTGTGGCAGATCCAGGGTGGGAGAAAGAACTCTTGTATGTTGGAGGTAGGTATGAATGTCTCAATTGGCCACCTTGATTGCCATTTCATAGCCTGACAGTTTTTAGGGAGAGGTGACTAGCTGGCCCTGATTGTTTCTTGTCTGGAGTTCCCCTGTGTTTGTGTGTTGTTCTTTATTTACAGTTATCATTTTAGAGTTTTTTTTAATACTGGTAGCCAGATTTTGTTCAGACTAGAAATAGGAAGATTTCCCATTATCTGCTCCTGGAATTACGACCCTCCAACAGTCTGAGGGACAGCGAACTGGCCCCCGGTTTAAAAAGTTTGAGGACCAAACTTGGCACACAGAACTCTCATGATTTTGGTGGGCATTGACCTTGAGTTTGGGAGTTGTAGTTCACCTACATCAAGAGAGCACTGTGGACTCAGACAAGGACCAAACTTGGCACAAATACTCAAAATGCCTGAATGTAAACACTTGTGGAGTTTGGGGAAAATAGACCTTGACATTTGGGAGTTGTCGTTGCTGGGATTTATAGTTCACCTACAATCAAAGAGCACTCTGAACCCAGCCCATAATGGATTTGCACCAAACTTGGAACACTACCTACATGGCCAACATGGGGTTGGGGTGGGGGAGCTGTTTTTGAATTCTGGGAGTTGTAGTTCACCAACACTAAAAAGGAAGAGAGATTTTCATTCTCTGCTGCCAAATGGGTTCCTATGACCATGAGAAATATGGGTTTTCTCAATCTGTCCAAATGTGGACACTGGTGGAGTTTGGGGAAAATTGACCTTGACATTTGGGAGTTGTAGTTGCTGGGATTTATAGTTCACCTACAATCAAGGAGCATTCTGAACCACACCAATGATAGAATTGGGCCAAACTTCCCACACAGAACCCACATGACCAACAGAAAATCCTGGAAGGGTTTGGTGGGCATTGACCTTGAGTTTGGGAGTTGTAGTTCACCTATGTCCAGAGAGCACTGTGGACTCAAGTAATGATGGATCTGGACCAAACTTGGCACGAATATTACATATGCCCAAATATGCACACAGATGGAGTTTGGGGAAAATAGACCTTGATATTTGGGAGTTGTCGTTGCCGGGATTTATAGTTCACCTACAATCAAAGAGCACTCTGAACCCAGCCCATAATGGATTTGCACCAAACTTGGCACACTACCTAGATGGCCAACACTGAATACTGGTGGGGTTGGGGAGCTGTTCTTGAATTCTGGAAGTTGTAGTTCACCAACACTAAAAAGGAAGAGAAG
The DNA here is from genome assembly GCF_037176765.1 of Anolis sagrei. NCBI lineage: Eukaryota > Metazoa > Chordata > Lepidosauria > Squamata > Anolidae > Anolis > Anolis sagrei. The sequence goes on from NC_090032.1 coordinate 16,515,863, forward strand.
GACAGGCAGCGAGATTTTGGTCTTTTGCTGCCAAAAGGGTTCCTAAGACCATGAGAAATATGGGTTTTCCCATGGTCTTTGGCGACTGCTCTGAAATCCCCCTTGCGAGCCCACCCAGGGGTTTTTCGTTTACTTAGATGACATCTTAATCTATTCCCGAACGATGGAGGAACACATTCCGCTAGTGAAGCAAGTATTACAAAGGCTAAGACAAGCACAGCTCTATGCAAAATTTTCAAAGTGTGAGTTTCACAAAGAAAGACTGGATTATTTGAGGTATCGTATATCTTGTGACGGGATAGAAATGGACCCCAATAAAGTACAGGATGTGCTAAACTGGGAAGCACCCAGAACTAGAAGACAATTGCAAAGTTTTTTGGGGTTTGCAAATTTCTATAGGCAGTTTCACCAAGACTTTGCCAAAATAACAGCCCCCCCTTACGGATTTTGAAAACTAAGGGGAGGGGAGTGAAAAACACTCGCATTAACAATGGTGAGGTGCCATTTGGGAATATCTTGCATCCCATCTGTTGGGGGTGCTATGATTTTGCTTTTCCTGCATGGTGGAACGGGGTTGGACTGGATGGCCTTTGGGGTCCCTCCCAACTCTTAGGATTCTCAGTCCTGCAACCAGAGGTAACCCTAGGTAATTTTCAGTGGTAAGCAAACAGTATTTTGGCAGCCCCCCCCCCCCCCAATCATTGATATATATATTTTCTGTTCGTCATAGAATCATAGAATGAAAGAGTTGGAAAAGACCTCATGGGCCATCCAGTCCAACCCCATTCTGCCAAGAAGCAGGAATATTGCATTCAAATCACCCCTGACAGATGGCCATCCAGCCTCTGCTTAAAAGATTCCAAAGAAGGAGCCTCCACCACACTCCGGGGCAGAGAGTTCCACTGCTGAACGGCTCTCACAGTCAGGAAGTTCTTCCTCATGTTCAGATGGAATCTCCTCTCTTGTAGTTTGAAGCCATTGTTCCATTGCGTCCTAGTGTCCAAGGAAGCAGAAAACAAGCTTGCTCCCTCCTCCCTGTGGCTTCCTTTCACATATTTATACATGGCTATCATATCTCCTCTCAGCCTTCTCTTCTTCAGGCTAAACATGCCCAGTTCCCTAAGCCACTCCTCATAGGGCTTGTTCTCCAGACCCTTGATCATTTTAGTCGCCCTCCTCTGGACACATTCCAGCTTGTCAATATCTCTCTTGAATTGTGGTGCCCAGAATTGGACACAATATTCCAGATGTGGTCTAACTCCCATGTCGTGGGAGTTCTGTGTGCCATATTTGCTTCAATTCCATCATTGGTGGAGTTCAGAATGCTCTTTGATTGTAGGTGTACTATACATCCCAGGAACTGCAACTCGCATATGTCAAGGTCTATTTTCCCCCAAGAGCGCCTCAATAGCGCCCCTGGGTAAAATCAACTATACCGCAAATGCTTACTTTGCGTAATGGTTGAGCCGCCCCTGCCTGCAACCCAACCTGACAAGAAGGTTATTGATCAGGGGTGTGAGTCAAAGGAGTAACAACATTTCATTTTAATTCTCCATAGAGGGGAAAAAAAACACAATATAATAAAGGACTTTTTGATCCGAACTTAATACAGCATGGTTTCTGTCTTCCCTTTTGTTTTTCCTTTGGGAAAGATGCTCTAGAGAGAAAAGGAAAGGCAGAGTTCACGGGAGGGACTGGGCACTAAAGTGTGGAGAACCAAGGAAGAAAGGCATGTATGTTCCCGTGGAAATGTACAAAATGGTGTGGGATCATCCACTATCATGTGAGGCAGCCTTCGTCACATTATAGTGGACCTTCCGGGAATGTCGGGGCCGAAACGCGTCCCAGGAATGGAATGGACTCTGTCCCGGATGCGTGGGGATCGCTCAGGAGAGGAACTGGTGCCATTGGGACCATAGAGAGGCGCTCCTCTTTGGGTCTCGGGGTCACGGGGAAGCAGCCCTGCTGTCATGAAGGACTTCTCGGGGGAGTGTTCCCCAAGGAGCTCCGTTGCCACCAGGACTGCAGCGTCGCCTTCCAGCCGGATGTTTGGTGCATTTGGGAAGTGGTCCCCGCACTCTTGGGGCGCGGCAGCTTCTGGGAGAAAGAGTGAGAGACAGAGAAAGACAGAGAAGAAAACACAACATTTATTTATTTATTTGGAGCATCTTCTGTTGCCTTTCAATGCCGGTGAAAAATAATAATCATCTATATAAATTGCATTGCAACACACCCAAATCCCTGGGAGTCACTTTGGACCGTGCTCTGACCTACAAGAAGCACTGCCTGAACATCAAACAAAAAGTGGGTGCTAGAAACAATATCATACAAAAGCTGACTGGCACAACCTGGGGATCACAACCAGACACAGTGAAGACATCTGCCCTTGCGCTGTGCTACTCTGCTGCTGAGTATGCATGCCCAGTGTGGAACACATCTCACCACACTAAAACAGTGGATGTGGCTCTTAATGAGACATGCCGCATTATCACTGGGTGTCTGCGCCCCACACCACTGGAGAAATTACACTGCTTAGCCGGTATTGCACCACCTGACATCCGCCGGGAAGTAGCAGCCAATAGTGAAAGGACCAAGGCAGAGACATCTCCAGCTCATCCCCTGTTTGGGTATCAGCCAGCACGTCAACGACTTAATTCAAGACATAGTTTTCTTAGATCTACAGAGACACTCGCTGGAACACCCCAGCAAGCGAGAGTCCAAAAGTGGCAGGCCCAAACCCAGCACCTCAATTCATGGGTGATACCAGATGAGAGACTCCCCCCTGGGCACACAGAAGACTGGGCGACTTGGAAGGCGCTGAACAGACTGCGCTCTGGCACCACAAGATGCAGCGCTAATCTTAAGAAATGGGGCTACAAAGTGGAATCCTCGGCATGCGAGTGCGGAGAAGAGCAAACCACTGACCACCTGCTGCAATGCAACCTGAGCCCTGCCACGTGCACAATGGAGGGCCTTCTTGCGGCAACACCAGAGGCACTCCAAGTGGCCAGATACTGGTCAAAGGACATTTAACCAACTACCAAATTTGCAAAATCTGTGTTTTCTTTTTCTTTTTAATCTGTGTGTTTGTTTTGCTCTGTTAGAATTGTAATACAATGGTTGCTGATGACACAATAAAATAATATCTATATAAATACAAATGTAATGTTCGTTTGTGGGATTAACACAACTCAAAAACCACTGGATGAATTGACACCAAATTTGGACACAAGACACCTATCAGGCCAACAAGTGACCATCACTCATAAAAACACTGAAAAACACAACCAAAGGGACTTGAAAAGCCAAAAAATAATAAATACAACGCATGCGCAAAACCACATATGTACACAAACACACAGATATACACATATACACAAATATATACACACAAACGCATATATACACACGAAACACAGAATATACACAAACACATATATACTCATATACACAAATACACACACAGAACACATACGCAGAATATACACAAACATATAGACACAAAAAAATGCTCGCACATATACACATATATACACACGAAACACATATACACAGAATATACAGAAACACACATATATACTCATATACACAAATATACACACTCGTATATACAATATGCATGTACACATATAAACACACAAATACATACATATATACACCTATATATATATACACACCTATGTATGTGTGTGTGTGTGTGTATAAACACACACACATATATATATACACACAGATATATATACACACACACATATATATAAAAAACACAGACTGGGCCACAGAAACGTGTGGCAGGGGACGACTAGTCTATATATATATAAATGGTCTGTGCATAATGAGTATCTTAAAAACAAAAGAACCAATGAACGAAATCACACCAAGTTTGGCAACAAAACGTCTCACAACACAAGGAGTGATCATCACTCAAAAAATTAGGATTTTGTCAGTTGCAGTTGCTGGGATTTATAGTTCACCTACAATCAAAGAGCATTCTGAACCCCATCAACAATGGAATTGAACCAAACTTGGCACACAGGACTCCCATGACCAACAGAAAACACTAGAAGGGTTTGGTGGACATTGACCTTGAGTTTGGGAGTTGTAGTTCACCTACATCCAGAAAGCACTGTGCACTCAAACACTGATGGATCTGGACCAAACTCTACACGAATACTCAATATGCCCAAATGTGGAGTTTGGGGAAAAAAGAATCCTGACATTTGGAAGTTGTAGTTGCTGGAATTTATAGTTCACCTACAACGACAGGGCATTCTGAACCCCACCAACAATAGAACTGGGCCAAACCTCCCATGCAGAACCCCCATGTGGGCTACAGCTATGTCTGGAGAATACCTAAATGGATGTTAGTTTTACTCTATTTCCTCAACTCTCCCCTCAAATACACACAGTCACGCGGGAAATAAGTGGCTCTGCTGGAGTGCATGTCTGGAGGGGTTATTGTGGGGATGATCTTGCATGTGCATTAATTCCACTATATTTTCACAACTCCACACACCCATACGCACTCACTGTTGCTCTGCCAACATGTGTATGTTGCCAAGTTGTAAAAGATAGATAGATAGAATTATTTTCAATTCATATAGCAGTTCAAAACCATGCAAATGTGAGTAGAGCAATAGGTACCACTCTGGCAGGAAGGTAAGGGTGCTCCATGCAGTCATGCCAGTGGCCACATGAGTTTGGAGGTGTCTATGGACAATTTATTTATCGTGTCATCAGCAACCATTGTATTACAATTCTAACAGAGCAAAACAAACACACAGATTAAAAAGAAAAAGAAAAAAAACACAGATTTTGCAAATTTGGTATTTGGTTAAATGTCCTTTGACCAGTATCTGGCCACTTGGAGTGCTTCCGGTGTTGCTGCAAGAAGGTCCTCCATTGTGCATGTGGCAGGGCTTAGGGTGCATTGCAGCAGGTGGTCAGTGGTTTGTTCTTCTCCGCACTCACATGCCGAGGATTCCACTTTGTAGCCCTGTTTCTGAAGGTTGGCTCTGCATCTCGTGGTGCCAGAGCGCAGTCTGTTCAGCGCCTTCCAAGTCGCCCAATCTTCTGAGTGCCCAGGGGGGAGTCTCTCATCTGGTATCACCCATGAATTGAGGTGCTGGGTTTGGGCCTGCCACTTTTGGACTCTCGCTTGCTGGGATGTTCCAGCGAGTGTCTCTGTAGATCTAAGAAAACTATGTCTTGATTTAAGTCGTTGACGTTCTGGCTGATACCCAAACAGGGGATGAGCTGGGGATGTCTCTGCCTTGGTCCTTTCACTATTGGCTGCTACTTCCCGGCGGATGTCAGGTGGTGTAATTTCTCCAGTGGTGGAGGGCGCAGACACCCTGTGATAATGCGGCATGTCTCATTAAGAGCCACATCTACTGTTTTAGTGTGGTGAGATGTGTTCCACACTGGGCATGCATACTCAGCAGCAGAGTAGCATAGCGCAAGGGCAGATGTCTTCACTGTGTCTGGTTGTGATCCCCAGGTTGTGCCAGTCAGCTTTCGTATGATGTTGTTTCTAGCGCCCACTTTTTGTTTGATGTTCAGGCAGTGAACAGTTATGGACAATGCCGGCTCATTCTCTCTCTCTCTCTCTCTCTCTCTACCTCTCTCTAGTATCTATCTCTCTCTCTACCTCTCCCTCCCTCCCTCTCTCTCTACCTCTCTCTACCTCTTTCTCTCCCTCTTTCTCTACCTCTCTATCCCCCGGGCTGTGCAAGGCGCGCTCTCCCCTCTTTCCCATGCTTCTTTCTTTCCTCCTTTCTTCCTTTCTCTCTTTCCTCCGTTGCCACAGCATGCAAGGAGGAAGGTGAAGAGGAAGGGGTCATGGCGCCATGGAGATCGCCTGGGAAGTTCAAGGGGAAGGAGCGAGGGAGAGAAGGAAAGAGGCAGGAGAAGGAGGAATGAGAAGGAGAGGAAGCTGCCCGAAGGGAGAAAGTAGGAGAGCTTGCAAGCCTTGCGGGGAGATTCCTTCCCCCCTCTCTCTCACTCACACACAACCGTCAGGGCGAAATGCCTCTTTTGCGCCTGTTTGCCTCACCTTTAAAAGAAAAAGCAAAGGGCAAGGGGAAGGCAAAGTTGTGTGTATGTGTGTGGCCATGTGTGCGGGATAGGCTCCCAAGTATGTTGCCATGAGGGAGGAAGCTTCCCGCCGTGGTGAGTGAGGAAGCTCGGTGCTGCCTGCTGTGCCAGTTCTGTTTATATGGCCGTGCGTGCGCACGCACTTGGCTCTCAATGCTGTAACGGCAGCTCTTCCCTTGTGTGGATTTTTGGGGTTTCTGCTGTTTCTTTGGGGGTTTTTTTGAGTGGAGAACATAAATTGGGTTGTTAGGTGTCTTGCGTCCAAATTTGGTGTCAATTGGTCCAGGGGTTTTGAATTTTGATGGTATCACAAACGAATATTACATTTTTTTTATATAGATTAGCATAGTACAATATCAGTTTTAAATATTGCTATATTGTACCATACCAATTATATTGTCATATTATTAGTAATAGTACATGCAATACAAATATATAATTACAATATCATATTATTAGTATTATATTGCATTACATTATAATATTATAAATATTATATGTATTTATTTTATATTATATTATATTACATTACATTATTAATCTTGTTAATGCCATAATCTTGTAGAAAGAGATAGTTTCCCCTGGCTCTTGGCTTCACTATATTGTATTTTTTGTTGTCCATTGATTTGCCTCTGATTTCTGGTATATTATTATATAATATTATATCTCCATTGTTGTTGTTATTTTCTGAGAAGGAGTTCAAGAGTCGACCATTTTGGGGATCTGATTTTCTGTTCAGCTGCCATTCAGTCATTCAATTACTTGTGTCTGTGAACAGCTTTGGGCTATTTCCAAGTTACACCCTCCCTCCCATACAGCAAGCTTTATGAATGCAACCACATACCAGTGGACATTAGCACGCATTAATCCGCACTGCTGGGTGCCTAAAGTGAAATGAACTGAACTGGCTTGACAACAAATAGTGGGTGTGCGTATCTGTGCCTTCCCAGTAACACACCTTCCAAAAAGGACATCGTGACATGCCTTCGGGCCTCACCTGCAGCGCGCCATGGAATTCGTCGCTCATCCGGCGCAGCTCCCGCCCGTAGCGCTGAGCGGCCCATAGGATGGGAGGGGCGGAGCGAGAGCGTGCCCGGAAAGTGCCCACCTCATCTGGGATCTCTGGGTCGGGCAAAGGGGGATCCGACCCTATACGGCGCCGCAGCTCTGGTGCAAGAGAAGGGAGACACAACACAAATATTTTATTTATTTATTTATTTAAAATAACAATAATAAATTATTATTATTATTGTATTGTCGAAGGCTTTCATGGCTGGAATCACTAGGTTCTTGTGGGTTTTTTCGGGCTATAGAGCCATGTTCTAGAGGCATTTCTCCTGACGTTTCGCCTGCATCTATGGCAAGCATCCTCAGGGGTAGTGAGGTCTGTTGGAATTAGGACAATGGGTTTATATGCCAGTGATACAGCTTAATGGTGTAACATTAGAAAATGTTGATCATTTCCGCTACCTTGGCAGCCACCTCTCCACCAAAGTCAACATCGACACCGAAATACAACACCGCCTGAGCTCTGCAAGCGCAGCATTTTTCCAAATGAAGCTGAGAGTGTTTGAGGACCGGGACATCCGTAGGGATACCAAGGTGCTTGTCTATAAAGCTATTGTCCTCCCAACCCTGCTCTATGCCTGCAAAACGTGGACTGTCTACAGACGTCACATGCAACTCCTGGAGCGATTCCATCAGCGCTGCCTCCGGAAAATCCTGCAAATCTCCTGGGAAGACAAGCGGACAAACGTCAGCGTGCTGGAAGAAGCAAAGACCACCAGCATTGAAGTGATGGTCCTCCGTCACCAACTCCGCTGGGCCGGCCATGTTGTCCGGATGCCCGACCACCGTCTCCCAAAGCAGTTGCTCCGAACTCAAGAACGGAAAACGGAATGTTGGTAGGCAGGAAAAGAGATTGAAAGATGGCCTCAAAGCCAACCTTAAAAACTCTGGCATAGACACTGAGAACTGGGAAGCCCTGGCCCTTGAGCGCTCCAGCTGAGGTCAGCTGTGACCAGCAGTGCTGCAGAATTTGAGGAGGCACGAGTGGAGGGTGAAAAAGAGAAACGTGCCAAGAGGAAGGCGAGTCAAGCCACCCCCGGCCGAGACCGCCTTCCATCTGGAAACCAATGCCCTCACTGCGGAAGAAGATGCAGAGCAAGAATAGGGCTCCACAGCCACATACGGACGCACAAGAATATTGGAAGACAATCATCCTCGGAAAGCGAGGGATCACCTAAATCAAAAAAATATCTGTGTAATGGCTGGGGTGGGGCAAGGAGCTTTTCTCTGCTGGAGCTGGGTGTGAATGTTTCAACTGACCACCTTCATTAGCATTTGAAGGCCTGGCTGAGCCTGGGAAAATCCCCTGTTGAGAGGTGTTAAGATGTGCCTGGTTGTTTCCTCTCTGCTGTTTTGCTGTTGTAATTTTATAGTTTTTTAATACTGGTAGCCAGATTTTGTTCATTTTCATGGTTTCCTCCTTTCTGTTGAAACTGTCCACATGCTTGTGGATTTCAATGGCTTCTCTGTGTAGTCTGACATGGTGGTTGTTGGTGTGGTCCAGCATTTCTGTGTTCTAAAATTACAACAGCAAAATAGCAGAGAGGAAACAACCAGGCACATCTTAACACCACTCAACAGGGGATTTTACCATGTCAGACTACACAGAGAAGCCATTGAAATCCACAAGCATGTGGACAATTTCAACAGAAAGGAAGAGACCATGAAAATGAACAAAATCTGGCTACCAGTATTAAAAAACTCAAAAATTACAACAGCAAAACAGCAGAGAGGAAACAACCAGGCACATCTTAACACCTCTCAACAGGGGATTTTCCCAGGCTCAGCCAGGCCTTCAAATGCTAATGAAGGTGGTCAGTTGAAACATCCACACCTAGCTCCAGCAGACAAGAGCCCTTTGCCCCCCCCCCAGCCATTCCACAGATATATAAACCCATTGTCCTAATTCCAACAGACCTCACTACCTCTGAGGAAGCTTGCCATAGATGCAGGCGAAACGTCAGGAGAAATGCCTCTAGAACATGGCCCTATAGCCTGAAAAAACCCACAAGAACCTATTATTATTATTATTTAAAACATTTATATTCTGCCCATCTCAACCTCAACATATATATGGCACAACATATATACGGCAAACATTCAATGCCAGGACACAAATTCACATACATATACATAAACATTAAAAACATTTATCTCAATATTAAAATACACCATTTGAAACCGTCCTGGTCATCAGCGTCAAATCTAATCGGCCTGGTAATCTTTCCTATTGCTACTTTATTTACTACTTTATTTGACCATCCTTCTGAAGGACAGGAGGGAGCGGGCCGACCTGATCTCACCGGGAAGGGAGTTCCATAGCCAGGGGGCAATCACCGAGCAGGCCCTGTCTCTCATCCCCACCAGTCATGCCTGTGACAATGGCGGGACGGAAAGCAGGGCCTCTCCAGAGGACCACCATGGCCAGGTATGACTTTCCAAGGTACGGGCGCAGCTGGTGCACACGTTTTAATTGAGCGAAAGCTCCCCTGGCCACCGCTGCAACCTGGGATTCCAGAATGCTCTTCGATTGTAGGTGAACTATAAATCCGAGCAACTAAAACTCCCACATGTCAAGGTCTATTTTCCCCATAGTGATGAATCCAGGAGGGCCCCCAAGCTGCGAACCTGTGCCTTCAAGGGGAGTGTAACCCCGTTCAGAACAGGCTGTGACCCTATACCCTGTTCAGCCTTGCGACTGACCAGGAGGACCTCTGTCTTGTCTGGATTCAACTTCAGTTTGATTGCCCTCATCCGGACTGTCACAATGGTTCAGGACTTGGACAGCCTCCTTAGCATCTGGCGGAAAGGAGTGATAGCGTTGGACGTCATCTGCGTACAGATGGCTTCGGACTCCAAAACTCCGGATGATCTCTCCCAGCGGCTTCATGTAGATGTTAAACAACATGGGGGACAATACCGAGCCCTGCGGGACCCCACAGGACAAGGGCTGTGGGGCCGAGCATGAGTCCCCCAGCAACACCTTCTGGGTACGACCCTCCAGAAAGGACTGGAGCCACTGCAGAACAGGACCTCCAAGACCCATCCCCGCATTCAATCCCCCCCCTCAATAATTTACATTGTCCTATCTCCCAGTGTTTTAAAATCTTATCTTTGAATTTGGACTTGCCCAGTGTAATCTTTTGTGTTTTAACGTTTGGTTTTATATTGCTGTGTCGCTTATTATATTGGTTTTGCATTTTATGTATTTTATTTTCTGGTTTTATTATGCTTTTGTGTTATATTGTGTTTACTGTACTGATGGGCGTGGCCTCATGTGAGCCGCCCCGAGTCCCCCTGAGTGAGATGGAGTCAGGTATAAATATATTATTGTTATTATTATTATTATTATTATTATTATTATTATTATTGAAGCCACACTGGAACAGCCAAGTTTTCAGGCTCTTCCTAAAGACTGCCTGGGTGGGGGCTTGCCTAATATCTAACCCTAACCTCACAACCTCTGAAGATGCCTGGCATAGATGTGGGCGAAACGTCAGGAGAGAATGCTTCTGGAACAGCCTGGAAAACTCGCAGCAACCCAACCCCATTCTGTCAGGCAGGAAAAGTACAATCAAAGCACTCCCGACAGATGGCCATCCAGCTTCTGTTTAAAAGCCTCCAAAGAAGAGCTGAAGTTTACCCATGCCTGATCTCCAAGTACTGTATATACTCAAGTATAAGCCTAGTTTTTCAGCCCCCTTTTTAGGCTGAAAAAGTTCCCCTTGGCTTATACTCGAGTCAAGGTTATTTATTACTTTACTTTGTTATTAGTATCATTTTATTACATGAATTATTTTAATATATTAATAATATTATTAATAATAATAATAATAATAATAATAATAAACTTTATTTGTACCCCGCTCCATCTCCCCGATGGGGACTCGGTGCGGCTTACATGAGGCCAAGCCTAAAACAACAATTACATGAAATAAAACAAAACCGAAAACGCATGTAATAAACAATAATAACGTAATTCCAAAAGACAACATAGCAATATAAAATTACAATAAACACAATCACGGTAACATGGGTGAGCTACATGTAATAGATAAAAGAAAATTGGGTGGAAACAGATTAAAACTCAGGCGAGATAAACACGAGATAAACAAGGACAGATTATTATTATTATATTTACATTATTTTACTCTAGTGTTATTATTTACTCTACAGTGTTATTATTTTATTACATTTATTATTTTACTCTATTTATTGTTAGTATTATTATTTATTTACTCTTTATTTTTATTACATTTATCATTTTACTCTATTATTATTACATTTATCAATTTACTTTATTTTTATTGTTACTGCATTTATATTTTTACTCTGTTATTACTGTTCCACTATTTTATTCTATTATTATTATTATTATTATTATTATTATTATTATTATCCTGACACAAAAACACAGTATGACACAGCAAATGAGGTATATATGCTGGATTTCATTATTATTATTATTATTATTATTATTATTATTATTTTACTCTATTATTATTGGAGGGATACATAAGCACATTTACACTGAAGATTAGAATAATGATTTAATCAGAGCTGGACAGTCTTATCTTAAATTACAGTTTTATGTAAATACTAGCCATCCCCTGCCACGCGTTGCTGTGGCCCATTCTGGTGATCTGGAAAATAGAAAGTGTTGGTTTCTAATATATGTAATTCCTTTATGCTTGTGGGTAAACAGTATTTCTTGCTGTTTCTTTGTCAGTGTTCTCATTACTACTCTGGAACATGCAACATATCATTGTCCTTCTTTGGGGGTCCCTTTCAGCTCTATGATACTATATCTCCCTGTGTGTGATGTCTACATCTGGATGGGTCTTTGTCAGGAGGGCTTTGATTATGTTTTATTGCCCCGGTAAAGGGAGTTGAACTGAATGGCCTTAAGTATTTTCTGTTGGGCATGGGGTTTTGTGTGGGAAGTTTAGCTGAATTCTGTCGTTGGTGGGGTTCAGAATGCTCTTTGATTGTAGTGAACTATAAATCCCAGTAACTACAAATCCCAAATGTTAAGGTCTATTTCCTCCAAACTCCATCTGTGTTCATATTTAGGCATATGGAATATTTGTGTCAAGTTTGGTCCAGATCCATCATTGTTTGAGTCCACAGTGCTCTCTGGATGTGGGTGAACTACAATTCCCAAACTCAAGGTCAATGTCCACCAAACCCTTCTAGTTTTTTTCTGTTGGTCACGGGAGCCCTCCCTCCATCGGCGTCTGGATAGGACAACGTCAGGGTAGCCGACTGTACGTCATCACAGCCACCCATCCTATCCAGTTGCCTTCTGGAGTGAAGATTCAAATAATTCCACTATGGAGAAATGTGAACTGGGGTCTCCTGTCTAACAACTGACCCTCCTGGTCTGTGTGGGTCTCAACCTGGGGGTCGTGAGCTCTAGGGGGGGTCGCTGGAGGGAGGCTTGTGCCAGAGAGTCCCTTCAAGGCATGGGGGTTCTTTGTGGGAAGTTTGGCCCAATTCCATCATTGGTGGAGTTCAGAATGCTCTTTGATTGTAGGTAAACTATAAATCCCAGCAACTACAACTCCCAAATGACAAAATCAATTTTTTTTTAAGTGAGGAACATACATTGGGTTGTTAGGTGTACCGTGTCCAAATTTGGTGCCAATTGCCTCAGTGGTTTTTGAGTTCTGTGGCTACCACAAACGAACATTACATTTTTATTTATATAGACTAGAAATCCCAGCAACGACAATTCCCAAATGACAAAATCAATTTTTTTGAGTGGAGGACATACACTGGACTGTTAGGTGTCTTGTGTCCAAATTTGGTGTCAATTCCCCCAGTGGTTTTTGAGTTCTGATGGTAGCACAAACGAACATTACATTTTATTTATATAGACTAGAAATCCCAGCAACGACAATTCCCAAATGACAAAATCATTTTTTTTGAGTGGAGGACATACATTGGACTATTAGGTGTCTTGTGTCCAAATTTGGTGTCAATTCCCCCAGTGGTTTTTGAGTTCTGTGGATACCACAAACGAACATTACATTTTTATTTATATAGACTAGAAATCCCAGCAACGACAATTCTCAAATGACAAAATCAATTTTTTTGAGTGGAGGACATACATTGGACTGTTAGGTGTCTTGTGTCCAAATTTGGTGTCAATTCCCCCAGTGGTTTTTGAGTTCTGTGGATACCACAAACGAACATTACATTTTTATTTATATAGATTTACAGTATTTGTGTACTGCTTTTCTCACCCCGAGGGGGACTCAAAGCGGTTTAAGTATTGTTGTTGGAGCCCTACCTGGATTCTCAGCGCTGTTTGGGCTGCCTGGGCCTTTGGCCTCTCCTGAGGATCCCCGCCAGGTCAGCTTAGGATCCCGCGGCTCCTTCTCGGCAGTCGGGAAAGCGTCGTCGTCATGGTACTCCGCAATCTGGAACATGGTCAGGGGGCTCTCATGGCCCCCGTCCCGCGACCCGCCGCTCTCCAGGGGGAAGCAGGGCAGCGAGCTTGTCTGCAGAGGAAGGAGGAAGAAGGTCAAAACAAGAGTGGAAATAGTGACTAAGGGCTCATCTGCAAACCAGGAAGTCCATGATTCAGGTCTCGCTCCGGTTACTAACATGTCGGGACAGGAATTGCCTCTCAGGCGTCGAGAATACTTTTTGAGCGGAAAGGTACAAAATTAAATGAGCTAGAAATATTTCGTATATTTTGTTATGATTTTCCCCCTTTGCGGTTTTGTGTTTAATTATGTTGTATTATTTTTGGGCTTGGCTTCATGTTAGCCACCCCAAGTCCCCTTTGGGGAGATGGTTGTAAATAAAGATTATTATTATTATTATTATTATTAATATAATTATTAATATAATAATTATTAATATAATAATTAATATATTAATATAATTATTAATATAATAATTATTAATATAATAATTAATATATTAATATAATTATAAATATAATAATTACTAATATAATAATTAATATATTAATATATATTAATATAATAATTATTAATATAATTATTAATATAATTAATTAATATAATTAATATAATTATTATTATTAATATTAATATATAATGGACTGGTTGCTCTGACACGACAAATAAATAAATAAATAAAAATAAATTATTATTGAGCTGGTTTTATTTTTTTATTTCATGTCAAAAGCATAGCATACATAAGTATAAAACGGATAAAATACAATATAATAATATATAATAAAATTATATAACAATAATAATTAACATATTAATATATATATTAATATAATAATTATTAATATAATTATTAATATAATTAATTAATATAATTATTATTATTAATATTAATATATAATGGACTGGTTGCTCTGACACGACAAATAAATAAATAAATAAATAAAAATTATTATTGAGCTGGTTTTATTTTTTTTATTTCATGTCAAAAGCATAGCATACATAAGTATAAAACGGATAAAATACAATATAATAATATATAATAAAATACAATATAATATAATAAAAAGATTGTAATATAGTAATACTAAGGTTTATATACCTGTGGAATCATGTCCAAGGTGGGAGAAAGAACTCTTATCTGTTGGAGGTAGGTGTGAATGTTTCAATTGGCCACCTTGATTGGCATTGAATGGCCTTGTAGCTTCAAAGCCTGCATGGGGGAATCCTTTGTTGGGAGGTGTTAGCTGGCACTTGGAAACTGGGAAAGTGGGGTTTATAATGTCCAGGGTTGGAGAAAGAACTCTTGTCTGTTGGAGGTTGGTGTGAATGTTTCAATTGGCCACCTTGATTAGCACTGAAAGCTTGCCTGGGGGAATCCTTTGTTGGGAGGTGTTAGCTGGCACTTGGGAAATAGGCAAGTGGGGTTTATAATGTCCAGGGTTGGAGAAAGAACTCTTGTCTGTTGGAGGTTGGTGTGAATGTTTCAATTGGCCACCTTGACTTGCACTGAATGGCCTTGCAGCTTCAAAGCCTGCCTGGGGGAATCCTTTGTTGGGAGGTGTTAGGCAAGTGGGGTTTATAAGATCCAGGGTGGGAGAAAGAACTCTGGTCTGTTGGAGGTTGGTGTGAATGTTTCAATTGGACACCTTGATTAGCATTGAATGGCCTTGCAGCTTCAAAGCCTGCCTGGGGGAATCCTTTGTTGGGAGGTGTTAGGCAAGTGGGGTTTATAATGTCCAGGGTTGGAGAAAGAACTCTTGTCTGTTGGAGGTAGGCGTGAATGTTTCAGTTGGCCACCTTGATCAGCATTGAATGGCCTAGCAGTTTCAAGGTGTGGCTTCTTACTGCCTGGGGGAATCCTTTGTTGGGAGGTGTTAGCTGGCATTTGGAAACTAGGCAAATAGGGTTTATAATGTCCAGGTTGGGAGAAAGAACTCTTGTCTGTTGGAGTTAGGCCACCTTGATTAGCACTGAATGGCCTTGCAGCTTCAAAGGCCGCCTGGGGGAATCATTTGTTGGGAGGTGTTAGGCAAGTGGGGTTTATAATGTCCAGGGTGGGCGAAAGAACTCTTGTCTGTTGGAGGTTGGTGTGAGTGTTTCAATTAGCCACCTTGATTAGCATTGAATGGCCTTGCAGCTTCAAAGCCTGCCTGGGGGAATCCTTTGTTGGGAGGTGTTAGGAGCGTGGGGTTTATAATGTCCAGGGTGGGAGAAAGAACTCTTGTCTGTTGGAGGTAGGCGTGAATGTTTCAGTTGGCCACCTTGATTAGCACTCAATGGCCTTGCAGCTTCAAAGCCTGCCTGGGGGAATCCTTTGTTGGGAGGTGTTAAATGGCACTTGGAAACTGGGAAAGTGGGGTTTATAATGTCCAGGGTGGGAGAAAGAACTCGTCTGTTGGAGGTTGATGTGAATGTTTCAATTGGCCACCTTGATTAGCATTGAATGGCCTTGCAGCTTCAAAGCCTGCCTGGGGGAATCCTTTGTTGGGAGGTGTTATCTGGCACTTGGAAACTAGACAAGTGGGGTTTATAATGTCCAGGGTGGGAGAAAGAACTCTTGTCTGTTGGGAGATAGGTGTGAATATTTCAATTGGCCACCTTGATTAGCACTGAAAGCTTGCCTGGGGGAATCCTTTTTTGGGAGGTGTTAGCTGGCACTTGGAAACTAGGCACGTGGGGTTTATATTCCTGTGGAATAATATCCTGGGTGGGAGAAAGAACTCTTGTCTATTGGAGGTAGGTGTGAATGTTTCAATTGGCCAGCTTGATTAGCATTGAATGGCCTTGCAGCTTCAAAGCCTGCCTGGGGGAATCCTTTGTTGGGAGGTGTAAGCTGGCACATGGAAACTAAGCAAGTGGGGTTTATATACCTGTGGAGTAATGTCCAGGTTGGGAGAAAGAACTCTTGTCTGTTGGAGGTTAGTGTGAGTGTTTCAATTGGCTACCTTGATTAGCATTGAAAGCTTGCCTGGGGGAATCCTTTGTTGGGAGGTGTTAGGCAAGTGGGGTTGATAATGTCCAGGGTGGGAGAAAGAACTCTTGTCTGTTGGAGGTTGGTGTGAATATTTCAATTGGACACCTTGATTAGCACTGAAAGCTTGCCTGGGGGAATCCTTTGTTGGGAGGTGTTAGCTGGCACTTGGAAACTGGGAAAGTGGGGTTTATAATGTCCAGGGTGGGAGAAAGAACTCTTGTCTGTTGGAGGTAGGCGTGAATGTTTCAGTTGGCCACCTTGATTAGCATTTAATGGCCTAGCAGTTTCAAGGTGTGGCTTCTTACAGCCTGGGGGAATCCTTTGTTGGGAGATGATTACCTGTCCCTAATTGTTTCAAAGTCTTCTGCTTGTGTTGTTAGGCCTAGCTCATCAGCATATATAGAGCTGGGTAGTGGGCCATCCAGTCCAACCCCATTCTGCCATAGGAAGACACCATCAAAGCCCTCCCAACAGATAGCCAGTCAGACTCTGCTTCAAAACCTCCCTCACAGTGATGGGAGAGTGTGCTTCCCATGCCATCCCAGCCTGGGCTTCCTTTCTGACTGATCAGAGGCATTTCCTGGTGCAGCCATTGTTGATGTCCTGCTCCTTCCTCCCTTCCAGGCTCCAAATCCATCTATTCCAGCATATTATTATGATTAGAGCCAAGATCTAATGATAATCCTGCCTCCCTCCCAGGCCCCGATCCTCCTTACCTCAAGCAAAGCTGCCTCACTCTCTCGACACGGCTCGTGTTTACAGCCTGGCTCTTCCCTGCCACTGTCGCCCGGGCGATGGAGGACTGCCACTCCCTGCGTCCAATCACATCTCTCGACGTCACGGCTAAGGGGCGGGGACTCCCGCTGCAAGGCAGGCCCCGCCCACCTTTGTAATTTTTTATTCCCGAAGCCCCGCCCCCGGCGTTTCCTATTGGCTACCTTCCGCGCCGGGGTGGCTTGCCATTGGCTGTTCCCGGAGCGCTCTGCCCGGGAACACAATCTGGGAGCACGTGACCTAAACCTGTGCAGCAAGCCATCCAGATCTAGGGATAGGTTTGCACTGTAGAATCAATGCTGTTCAAACTGCAGTAGATGGGCGTACACTGACCCTATGTAATACAATGTAATGCAACATAATGTATTATAAGGCACTGGCCACATATATATGTAGATACTCCAGACTGCACTATATGAGTGGCCCTATAATATATGTGTGTGTGTGTAGATACTCCATTCCAACCCCATATATATATATATATATATATATATATATATAGGGTTGGAATGGAGTATCTACATATATATATATATATATATATATATATATTATATATGTAGATACTCCAGACTGCATTATATGAGTGGCCCTATTATATATATATATATATGTATATGTATATGTGTATATGTATATGTATATGTATAAGTATATGTATATGCATATGTATATATATGGCCACTGAGCTCCATTATATGGATCTACATATATATTATATATGGTCAGTGCCATATATATATTATAGGGCCAGGGTAGATGCATATAATGTAGTCTGGAATGCACTGAGCTCCATTATATGGATCTACATATATATTATATAGGATATATGGTCAATATCATATATATATATATATATATATATATATATTATAGGGCTAGGGTGGACGCACTGAGCTCCATTATATGGATCTACATATATATTATACATGATATATGTCAATGTCATATATATATATATATTATAGGGCTAGGGTAGACGCACTGAGTTCCATTATATGGATCTACATATATATTATATATATAATATATCTGTAGATCCATATAATGGAACTCAGTGTATTCCAGATTGCATTATATGCATTTACCCTAGTCCTATAATATATATATATAATATATATATATATGGGTCATGGTATATATTATATATGGCCAGTACCATCCATATATATATATATATATATATATATATATATATATATATATATATATAGATGGTACTGGTCATATATAATATATATGGAGACTCATGTAATGGAGGCCAATGCAGTCCAGATTGCATTATATGGGTCTACCATGACCCTATATGTATATGTATGTGTGTTTATATATATATATATGGCACTGACTACACATAAGAGAGAGATCCATATAATGGAGCTTAATGTATTTCAGATTGCATTATATGGGCCCACCCTATAATATAATGTAATATAATGGATACTGGCCACATATTATATATATGGGGACCCCTATAGTGGCGTTCAATGTCTTCCAAGCTGCCTTATATAGGCCCACCATGCAAACAAGCAGGAGTAGGGTCAACCTACACCTTGCTAAATGAGCCATTTGGGCCACACTCAAGATGGCGCCCTATATCTTGCTCAAGGAGCCACACTCAAGATGGCGCCCGGAAAGAGCGGGGCCACTCTAAGGACAGCCTTGCGCACTCCGCTGCATTCACGACGCCGTTTACGCCCTTGACGTAACAAAGCGCCGCCTACTTAAAGGGGGCGGGCCTTACGCACTTGGCGCAGACCCGGGCAGGGAAGCAGGTGCTTTGGGAACCAGGCTGAGGCACAGGCAGAGGGGGGCTCCTAAATCTGGACCGGAAGTGGGGGAAAGGGGGACTCTTTACGAGCTGGGCTTCCGGCGGGGGAAGGAATAAGGGCTGTAGGTACCTGAGGGGAGGTGTTTGACAGGAAGTGGGCCCACTGAGGCTGCCATTGTGGCAAATGGAGGGGAAAGGACTCCAGTTGGGGTTGTAGATACCTGAAGGTTGAGAGGAAGCAGGTGTTTGACAGGAAGTGAGGCTGTGAAACACCTGGGGCAAGTGTCAAGCCTTGAGGGGAGCACCTTCTTTCTTGGGGGAGGTTCCCAAATTGAGGGCAGGTCTGAATTGAGGCCTAAGTGGAGTACCAGTCTTTTGGGAAGGGCTTCTTCTTCTTTCTCCTCCTAAAGTGAGGGCACCTCAAGGGCATCCTTCTCATGGAAGCGGCCTTCGGTTCCTCCGCTGAAGAAGGCTCTCTCGGCCCTAAGGATGTGACCCACTCTCCCGCTTGTTGGGGGGCAGCTCCGCCATCTTGAGAGCGTGGTGGTGCCGCCCCCCAGGCTTCTAACCACGTTGGGATGCCTCCTGAGATAATGGAGAAGGCCCTGGGCAACCTCAGTACGGTTGTGGTGCCCGCCTCTCGCCTCACACCGGCCTTCCCGCCAGCCGTGAAGGTGGGCTTGACGGCACTCTACACGGCCCTCTACGCCGCTCTCTTCCTCTCGGTCTACGCCCAGCTATGGCTGGTGCTCTTCTACCGGCACAAGAAGCTCAGCTACCAGACGGTCTTCCTCTTCCTCTGCCTGCTCTGGGCTGCCCTGCGCACCACCCTCTTCTCCTTCTACTTCCGCAACACCCTCAAGGCCAACCGCTTGAGCCCCTTCTTCTTCTGGCTCCTCTACTGCTGCCCCGTCTGCCTCCAGTTCTTCACCTTGACCCTCATGAACCTGTACTTTGCCCAGGTGAGTCAGGACAAGGTGAGTCGGCAGGCTCCTTTGGAACCCAGAAAACAACTTCTGCGTAATAATAATTTGTAGGTTCTTGTGGGGTTTTTCGAGCTATAGGGCCATGTTCTAGATGCATTTCTCCTGATGTTTCGCCTGCATCTATGGCAAGCATCCTCACTACCTCTGAGGATGCTTGCCATAGATGCAGGCGAAACGTCAGGAGAAATGCCTCTAGAACATGACCCTATAGCCCGAAAAAACCCACAAGAACCTAGTGATTCCAGCCATGAAAGCCTTCGACAATACATAATAATAATTTATTTTATTTGTCATGTCAGGACAACCAGTCATATTATATTACATTTCTAACAGAACAAAGCAAACAGACAGACAAAATACAAAATTTGTGAGTTTGGTAGTTGATTAAATGGCCACTTGGAGTGCTTCTGGTGTTGCTGCAAGAAGGTCCTCCATTGTGCATGTGGCAGGGCTCAGGTTGCATTGCAGCAGGTGGTCAGTGGTTTGCTCCTCTCCACACTCGCATGTCGAGGATTCCACTTTGTGGCCCCATTTCTGAAGGTTGGCTCTGCATCTCGTGGTGCCACAAAGTGGAATCCTCGACATGCGAGTGTGGAGAGGAGCAAACCACTGACCACCTGCTGCAATGCAACCTGAGCCCTGCCACATGCACAATGGAGGACCTTCTTGCAGCAACACCAGAAGCACTCCAAGTGGCTATTTAATCAACTACCAAACTCACAAATTTTGTATTTTGTCTGTCTGTCTGGTGCAGTCTGTTCAGCGCTTTCCAAGTCGCCCAGTCCTCTGTGTGCCCGGGGAGGGGGGGGGGTCTCATTTGGTATCAGCCATTGGTTGAGGTTCTGGGTTTGAGCCTGCCACTTTTGGACTCTCGCTTGCTGAGGTGTTCCAGCAAGTGCCTCTGTAAATCTTAGAAAACTATTTCTAGATTTAAGTCGTTGATGTGCTGGCTGATACCCAAACAGGGGATGAGCTGGAGATGTCTCTGCCTTGGTCCTTTCACTATTGTCTGCTACTTCCCGGTGGATGTCAGGTGGTGCAATACCGGCTAAGCAGTGTAATTTCTCCAGTGGTGTAGGATGTAGACACCACGTGATACACCCCCTGGGCACACAGAGGACTGGGCGACTTGGAAGGCGCTGAACAGACTGCGCTCTGGCACCATGAGATGCAGAGCCAACCTTCAGAAACGGAGCTACAAAGTGGAATCCACGACATGCAAATGTAGAGAGGAGCAAACCACTGACCACCTGCCAGCACAGTGATCTTTTTTTGCTGTGTACCAATTTTGTTGTGTATCCAATAAAAATAATGATTTATTATTAACTATTAAATTATTTGTTACTATTATTATTATCATAATCATCATCTCAGGCCCTCCTCTCTCACACCATCCTATCCTTCCTTCCTTGTCTCTTTCCTTCCTCATTCCTTTCCTACTGTCCATACTTCCCTTCCGCCCATTCATCCTTCCTTCCCTTTTGTCTTTCCTTCTCTCCTTCCTTCCTCCTTACCTCCCTCCTTCTTTCTTCTTCCATCCTTTCCTTCCACCCTTTTGTCCTTCCTTCCCCCTTTCCTCCTTCTCTCGCTCTTTCTCCTTCCTTACTTCCTTCCTTTTGTCTTTCCTTCCTTCTCTCTTTCCTTCCTCCTTCTCTCTTTTCTTCCTCCTTCCCTCTATCTCTTTTCATTCTTCCTTCCCTTCCACCCTTTCATCCTTCCTTCCATCTCTTTCCTTCCATCCCGCCCTTCCTTGCCCCCTCTTTCTACTCCCTCTTTTCTCTCTTCCTCCTTCCCTTCCTTCCATTCTTCCCTTCCACCAATTCATCCTTCCTTTCTTCCCATTTGTCTTTACTTCCTTCTCTCTTTCCTTCCTCCTTACCTCCCTCCTTCTTTCCCCTTCCATCCTTTCCTTCCACCCTTTTGTCCTTCCTTCCCTCTTTCCTCCTTCTCTCCCTCTTTCTCTCACCTTACTTCTTTTCCTTTTGTCTTTCCTTCCTCCTTCCTTCCTTCCCTCCCTTCCTTCCCTCCCTCTTTCTCTTTTCATTCTTCCTTCCCTTCCACCCTTTCATCCTTCCTTCCATCTCTCTTTCCTTCCCTCCCTCCCTTCCTTGCCTCCCTCCCTCTTTCTCCTCCCAACCTTCCTTCTGTCTTTCCTTCCTCTTTCCCTGCCTTCCTTCCATTCTTCCCTTCCACCCATTCATCCTTCCTCTCTTCCCATTTGTCTTTACTTCCTTCTCTCTTTCCTTCCTCCTTACCTCCCTCCTTCTTTCTCCTTCCACCCTTTCCTTCCACCCTTTTGTCTTTCCTTCCTTCCTTCCTTCCTTCCTTCCTTCCTTCCTTCCTTCCTTCCTTCCCTCTTTCCTCCTTCTCTCCCTCTTTCTCCTTCCTTACTTCCTTTTTTTGTCTTTCCTTCCTCCTTCCCTCCCTCCCTCCTTCCCTTCCCTCCCTCTTTCTCTTTTCATTCTTTCTTCCCTTCCACCCTTCCTTCCATCTCTCTTTCCTTTCCTCCTTCCCTCCCTTCCCTCCCTCTTTCTCCTTCCTTCCATTCTTCCCTTCCACCCATTCATCCTTCCTCTCTTCCCATTTGTCTTTACTTCCTTCTCTCTTTCCTTCCTCCTTACCTCCCTCCTTCTTTCCCCTTCCATCCTTTCCTTCCACCCTTTTGTCCTTCCTTCCTTCCTTCCCTCTTCCCTCCTTCTCTCCCTCTTTTTCCTTCCTTACTTCCTTCCCTTTTGTCTTTCCTTCCTTCTCACTTTCCTTCCTCCTTTTCTTCCTTCTATCACCAGGCAGCACAGAGTGCTAGCATGCGACCCCCAAGTTTGAAAGTTTGCCCATGTTCTGGTGTAGACACACTCAAAGTCACGGAGAAGTATGTGCCAGTGGCTTAGAATCCACATATTTTTGACCTTGGGAAAGGGAGGAATGCAGGCTCTGCCAGCTAAATGGAACTAGAGCTTATCTTTTGTAGATTTTAAACTCTGGCCACATTGATCTGTCCAGTTCCTCCATATCTCTCCAATTCACCCAGAGAGATGTGCGCCTCTATCTGCATATCTTTTAGTGCAGCTCCAAAGGTCTTTTGAGTTAGTTAGCTACTGATTTACTTCTCTAGAGTGAGTCACTTGGGATGCATTTCTCAACTGTAGTGGGTCTTTTGCCAGTAAGTCAAAGTTAATGGAGATTATGGGTGTTTGTGGTGAGGCAAACCAGAGTCTTTCTGGTTGGGACTAGATCTAAACAGAGCACTCAGGATTGAGCCATAGTCTCCCTACTGATGAGCAGAACAATGGGACATTTCCTCATACAGATCTCCGTCTTATAGCTCTTCTCTATAATCCATGCCTTAGTTACCCCTAGACTGGACTACTGTAATGCACTCTACGTGGGGCTACCCTTGAAGACGGCCTGGAAACTACAACTTGTCCAACGTTCAGCAGCCAGATTAATAACTGGGCCTAGTTATAGGGCAGTGGTTCTCAAACTCCCTAATACCATGACCCCTTAATACAATTCTCATGTTGTAGTGACCCCCAACCATAACATTTTTGTTGTGACTTCACAACTGTAATTTTGCTGCTGTTGTGAATCATCACGTAAGTATCTGATATGCAAGATGTATTTTCATTTACTGGACCAAATTCAGCACAAATGCCTGATATGCCCACATTTGAATTCTAGTGGGATTGAAGGGGAGATTGATGCTGTCATTTGGGAGTTGTAGTTGCTGAGATTCATAGTTCACATACAATCAAAGAACATTCTGAATTCCACCAACGACTGCATTGAACCAGTCTTAGCACACAGAACTCCTATACAGTAAATACTGGAAGGATTTGATAGGCATTGACCTTGAGTTTTGGAGTTGTAGTTCACCTTTATCCAGAGAGCACTGTGGACTCAAACAATGATGGATCTGGACCAAACTTGGCATGAATACTCAACTTGCCCAAATGTGAATACTGGAGGAAGTTAGAGAAAATAGACCTTGCCATTTGGGAGTTGTAGTTGCTGGGATTTATAGTTCACCTACAATCAAAGAGCATTCTGAACTCCAACAATGAGAGAATTGGGCTAAACTCCCTACACAGAACCCCCATGACCAATAGAAAATACTGTGTTTTCGAATGGTCTTTGGCAACCACTCTGATACCCCCTCGCGACACCCCCAGGGGTCCCGACCCCCAGGTTGAGAAACACTGTTATAGGGAGAGGTCAACCCCCCTGTTTAAGGAGCTCCACTGTCTGCCATTTATTTTCTGGTCCCAATTCAAGGTGCAGGTTATCACTTATAAAGCCCTAAACGGTTTGGGACCCGCCTACCTTCGTGACCGTATCTCCCTCCATGAACCAACTTGGGCCCTCTGTTGTTCTGGGGAGGCCCTTCTTTCGCCCCCTGACTCTGGAACTCACTACCTGGAGAAATTAGGAAAGCCCCTACTCTAGAAACCTTTACAAAGGACCTTAAAACCTGGCTCTTCCACTGCGCCTTTGATGAGTAGGTATACAATCTCATACTATTGCTTAGCCTCAACGTTTTTGTCATTGGAGTATATGTGTCGTCCCCCCTCGTGGGAAACCCTGATTTCACAACCCCCACTATAATGAGTCCTCTTCCGCAAATAATCTGTCTCTCTTTTTGAGATGTGTTCCACACTGGGCATGCGTACTCTGCAGCAGAGTAGCATAGCGCAAGGGCAGATGTCTTCACTATATCTGGTTGTGATACCCAGGTTGTGCCAGTCAGCTTTCGTATGATATTGTTTCTAGCACCTACTTTTTGCTTGATGTTCAGGCAGTGCTTCTTGTAGGTCAGAGCATGGTCCAGAGTGACTCCCAGGTATTTGGGTGCACTGCAATGCTCCAGTAGGATTCCTTCCCAGGTTGTCCTCAGAGCTCGGGATGCTTGTCTGTTCTTGAGATGAAAAGTACATGTCTGTGTTTTAAATGGATTAGGGATCAGCTGGTTTTTCCTGTAATAGGCAGTAAGAGCACCTAGAGCAGTGTTTCTCAACCTGGGGGTCGGGACCCCTGTGGGGGTTGCAAGGGGTTGTCAGAGGGGTCGCCAAAGACCATCAGAAAACATAGTATTTTCTGTTGGTCATGGGTTCCGTGTGGGAAGTTTGGTCCAATTCTATCGTTGGTGGGGTTCAGAATGTTATTTCATTGTAGGTGAACTATAAATCCCAGCAACTACAACTCCCAAATGTCAAGGTCTATTTTTCTCAAACTCCTCCAGTGTTCACATTTCAGCATATTGAGTATTCGTGTCAAGTTTGGTCCAGATCCATCATTGTTTGAGTCCACAGTGCTCTCTGGATGTAGGTGAACTACAACTCCAAAAATTCAAGGTCAATGTCCACCAAATTCTACCAGTATTTTCTCTTGGCCATGGGAGTTCTGTGTGCTAAGTTTGGTTCAATGTCATCATTGGTGGTGTTCAGAATGCTCTTTGATTGTAGGTGAACTATAAATCCCCGCCACTACAGCTCCCAAATCCATCCCCCCCTACCCCACCAATATTCAAATTTGGGCATATTGGGTATTTGGAATTTGAAAATACATCCTGCATATCAGATATTTACATTACAATTCATAACCTGGATCCCCAGGTTTCAGCGGTGACCAGGGGAGCATTTGCACAGCTTAGGCTCGTGCGCCAGCTGCGCCCGTACCTTGGGAAGTCTGACTTGGCCACGGTGGTACACGCTCTGGTCACATCCCGCCTTGACTACTGCAACGCTCTCTACGTGGGGCTGCCCTTGAAGACGGCCCGGAAGCTTCAGCTAGTCCAGCGCGCGGCAGCCATGTTGTTAACAGGAGCAGGACGCAGGGAGCATACAACGCCCTTGTTGTTCCAGCTCCACTGGCTGCCGATTTGCTACCGGGCCCAATTTAAGGTGCTGGTGCTATCCTACAAAGCCCTAAACGGTTCCAGCCCAAAGTACCTTGCGGACCGCATCTCGGCCTATGAGCCCACAAGGACCTTGAGATCATCTGGGGAGGCCCTTCTCTCGATCCCGCCTGCCTCACAGGCACGTCTGGCGGGGACGAGAGAGAGGGCCTTCTCGGTGGTGGCCCCCCAGTTGTGGAACTCCCTCCCTGCTGACATCAGACAGGCGCCCTCCCTTATGGCCTTTCGTAAGGGCCTGAAGACATGGCTTTTCGAGATGGCATTCAACTGAGTGCTATGTTACTGGAAATGACAACTGGAATGGATTACGACTACGAGATTGATTATGATTCCACGATAAGACGGAGCGGATTATTTTAGTGTAATTAGATGTTGTGTATTAGTGATATGTTAGTTTTGTTGTCTTGGCTCATTGTAAATTGTCTTTTATGTGCTGCACACCGCCACGAGTCGCCCTAGGGCTGAGAGCGGCGGTTAATAAATGCAGGAAATAAATAAATAAATAAATAACAGTAGCAAAATTACAGTTACGAAGTAGCAATGAAAATGTTATGGTTGGGGGTCACCACAACGTGAGGAACTATACTAAGGGGTCACAGCATTAGGAAGGTTGAGAACCACTGACCTAGAGCTTTGGAGAGCTTCTGTTCTACCATCTCAAAGCTCCCTGCTTGAGCAGTGATAGCACGATCATCAGCATAGATGAAACTCTCTGTCCCTTCTGGCAGTGGCTGGTCATCTGTGTAGATGTTGAACATGGATGGAGCAAGCACGCTTCCCTGAGGCAGGCCGATCTTCTGTTTCCGCCATCTGCTTCTCTGGCCCTGGAACTCAACAAAAAAGCTCCTGTTTTGTAGCAGGTTTCCTATGAGGCGGGTGAGGTGGTCGTCCTTTGTGATACTATACATTTTTCTCAGGAGGAGGCGGTGGTTCACAGTCTCATAGGCTGCTGACAGGTCTATGAAGATAGCTCCTGTGATCTGCTGCCTTTCAAAGCCATCTTCTATGTGCTGAGGTGATGTTAAGAGGTGAAGGTATAACACATCATCTTGTTTGCGGACTACCCTTCTCCTTTGCAAATACTAATCTCTCCCCTTTTCTTGACTACTCCAGGTGGTTTTCAAGGCCAAAGCGAAATACCGCCCTGAACTGACGAAAGGATTGTGAGTATCTGCATGCCTGTGAGCGGTAATACTGTTTCCCTGAAAATAAGACAGTGTCTTATATTAACTTTTGCTCCCAAAGGTGCGCTAGGTCTTATTTTCAAGGGATGTCTTATTTTTCCATGAAGAATTCACATTTATTGCTGAAAGAAAGAAAAAAACATTTATGTACTGTACAGTAGTTGTCAGTCTATATAAATAAAAATGTAATGTTCGTTTGTGGGATTGACAGAACTCAAAAACCACTGGACGAATTGACACCAAATTTGGACACAAGACACCTAATAACACAATGTATGTTCTTCACTCAAAAACATTGATTTTTGTCATTTGGGAGTTGTAGTTGCTGGGATTTATAGTTCACCTACAATCAAAGAGCATTCTGAACTCCATCAACGATGGAATTGAACTAAACTTGGCACACAGTTCTCCTATGACTAACAGAAAATCCTGGAAGGGTTTGGTGGGCATTGACCTTGAGTTTTGGAGTTGTAGTTTACCTACATCCAGAGAGCACTGTGGACTCAAACAATGATGGATCTGGACCAAACTTGGCACGAATACTCAGTACGCCCAAATATGAACACAGATGGAGTTTGGGGGAAAATAGACCTTGACATTTGGGAGTTGTAGTTGCTGGGATTTATAGTTCACCTACAATCAAAGAGCATTCTGAACTCCATCAACGATGGAATTGAACCAAACTTGGCACACAGTTCTCTCATGACCAACAGAAAATCCTGGAAGGGTTTGGTGGGCATTGACCTTGAGTTTTGGAGTTGTAGTTTACCTACAACCAGAGAGCACTGTGGACTCAAACAATAATGGATCTGGACCAAACTTTGCACGAATATTCCATATGTCCAACTAGGAACACAGATGGATTCTTGTGGGTTTTTTCAGGCTATACGGCCATGTTCTAGAGGCATTTTCTCCTGACGTTTCGCCTGCATCTATGGTAAGCATCCTCAGAGGTAGTGAGGATGCTTGCCATAGATGCAGGCGAAACGTCAGGAGAAATGCCTCTAGAACATGGCCCTATAGCCCGAAAAAACACACAAGAACCTAGTGATTCCCGCCATGAAAGCCTTCGACAATACATTGAACACAGAAGGAGTTTGGGGGAAATAGACCTTGACATTTGGAAGTTGTAGTTACTGGGGTTTTTGAGTTCTGCGAATACCACAAACGAACATTACATTTTTATTTATATAGATTATTATTATTATTATTATTATTTAAAGCATTTACCGTATATACTCGAGTATAAGCCAACCCAAATATAAGCTGAGGCATCTGATTTTACCACAAAAATCTGGGAAAACTTATTGACTCGAGTATAAGCCGAGGATGAGAAATGCAGCAGTTATGGGTCAGTTTCAAAATAAAAATAGATACCAATAAAATTACATTAATTGAAGCATCAGTAGCTTGAATGTTTATTAATATTTACATAAAACTGTAAGATAAGACTGTCCAACTCTGACTAACCTTCTTCAATGTATTTATGTGTTTATGTATCCTTCCAATAATAATAGAGTAAAATAATAAATGTAATAATAATAAATGTAATAATAATAAAGGAGCCCCCGGTGGCGCAGTTGGTTAAAGCACTGAGCTGCTGAGCCTGTTGATCGAAAGGTCGCAGGTTTGATTCTGGGGAGCGGCGTGAGCTTCCGCTGTCAGCCCTAGCTTCTGCCAACCTAGCAGTTCGAAAACATGCAAATGTGAGTAGATCAATAGGTACCGCTCCGGCGGGAAGGTAACGGCGCTCCGTGCAGTCATGCTGGCCACATGACCTTGGAGGTGTCTACGGACAACGCTGGCTCTTCGGCTTAGAAATGGAGATGAGCACCACACCCCAGAGTCAGACATGACTGGACTTAATGTCAGGGGACTACCTTTACCTACCTAATAATAATAAAAATAATAAAGTTAACCTATAAATGTAATAATAATAATAATAATAATAATAATAATAATAATCCCTGAGTTGAGTATAAGCCAAGGGGGAGATTTTTCAGCCTTAAAAAAAGGCTTATACTCGAGTATATACA
The DNA here is from genome assembly GCF_037176765.1 of Anolis sagrei. NCBI lineage: Eukaryota > Metazoa > Chordata > Lepidosauria > Squamata > Anolidae > Anolis > Anolis sagrei. The sequence continues at coordinate 16,545,097 of NC_090032.1, forward strand.
GTATATTCCGCTCTTCTCACCTTGAAGGGGACTCAGGGTGGAACAAAACATATAAATGGCAAACATTCAATGCCAAAACATACTAGACCATACACATACAAAAGCATTAAAATCACATATCTTGACGTTAAAATCCTCTAGTTAAAACTGTCTCAACAACCATATCGAATTTGGTTGGCATACTAAGAATGACATAAACAACCTTAAACAAACATACAGGAAAAACAAATAACTCTCTTTTCTTTCCTTAGATTGATAGTGCGAGGAGCATGCCTGGGCGCCAGCATCCTCTTCCTGGCGGTGAATGTGGCGTGCGCTATGTTGGTACGAGCTCGTCGGGCTGAGACTTGGGCCGTGGTCCTGGCGCGCGTGCTCATCAGCGACTCCCTCTTTGTCCTCGGGGCCGTCTCGCTTGCCCTTTGCCTGTGTCTTGTGGCCCGTGGCTCGCCTTCGACCCGCATCTACTTAGAAGCGAAGGTGTGCATTGTGCAAAGTCTGAGTATTTCTCCGAGGAAAGTTTATTTATTATTATTTATTTATTTACAGCTTTTCTATTTCGCCCTTCTCACCCCGCAGGGGACTCAGGGCGGATACAGTGTACACATATATGGCAAACATTCAATGCCAATTATTGACATACAAACATATACAGACATACACAGAGGCTATTTTAACTTTTTCTGGCCGCCAGGAGAGCTGTCGCTTTCCTCGTCCATCTGTGACGCTGATGAAGTACTTCCGCATTCCCCGCATGCTTTTTTGCTGAAGTCTTTATGGCCTCATAAATTAGTTAATTTAGCCTCCCCACACTTTAAGGTGGTACCTTATTTTCCTACTTGACAGATGCAACTGTCTTTCGGGTTGCAAAGGTCGACAACAGGCTACACACAATTGGTTGGAAACCCACTCCAACCCGGGCTGGCTTCGAACTCATGACCTTTTGGTCAGAGTGATCTTAATGCAGCTGACACTCAGCCAGCTGCGCCACAATCCCGGTGCACAATCCTCTCCCTTCCCTTTCCCTTCTCCTTTCTTTTTCCCTTTCCCTTTCCTTCCTTTTCCCTTTTCCCTTCTCCTTTCTTTTTCCCTTTCCCTTTCCCATTTCTTCCCTTTCCCTTCTCTTTCCCTTCCTTTCCATCTCCTGTTCCTTTCCCTCTTCCATTCCCTTTAATTTCCCTTCTCCTTTCCCTTGCCAGCTGCGTAACAATCCCGGTGCTGGGGGGGGGGGGGGGGGGGCTCCAACTGCAAACAATTGCAACATTCACACTTGCCTCCAACAGACAAGAGTTCTTTCTCCCGCCCTGGACATTATACATAAACCCCACTTGCCTAGTTTCCAACAGACCTCACATCCTCTGAGGATCCCTGCCATAGATGCAGGCAAAACGTCAGGAGAGAATGCTTCTGGAACATGGCCAGACAGTCCAGAAAACACACGACAACCCAGTGATTCCGGCCATGAAAGCCTTCGACAATATAGTCGATTTTTAGTTGTAGAAAATGCATAAGATTGTGGGTGAACTACAACTCCCATCATACCAGGTTAACCCTGAAAAGCTCCATCAGTACTTCAAGTTGGTTATGTTGGGCAAGTTTGCTGTATTTGCATCACTGGTGGGGTTCACTGTGATCTCTGGCTGTAGGCTAAACTACAACTCCCACTATGGTGAGTCAGCCCCATAGTAGAGGCTCTTTCTTTGGAAGCTTTTAAACAGAGGCTGGATGGCCATCTGTCGGGGGCGCTTTGAATGCAATTTTCCTGCTTCTCGGCAGGGGGTTGAACTGGATGGCCCATGAGGTCTCTTCCAACTCCTCTTCCCTTCAACTCCTTGTTTTTGCCACAGGGCACGACGCTGTGCCAAACGGCTGCCATGGGTGGCACCATCGTCTTACTCTACGCCAGCCGAGCCTGCTACAACCTGGTGGCCTTGGCTTTGTCCTCCCGAACGCGCCTCGATTCCTTCGATTACGACTGGTACAACGTGTCCGACCAGGTGAGCGGGGCAAGGGCAAGAGCTCAACCACGCTTCGGCCCTCCTTTTCGTAGTAGTCAGCCAATTCTCTCCAATTTGGGGCCTAATAGAAGGACTGGTGAACGGTACCATATATAATATATTGTATATAATATTGATAATAATATTGTAATGTAACTGTGGAGCCCTATACTTGACCTACATCTTCTCCCGCAGTGAGGGCATCGGTTTCCAGGTAGAAGGCATGACACGCCTTCCTCTTGGCATGTTTCTCTCTTTCACCTTCCATCCGTACCTCTTCAAATTCTACAGCACTGCTGGTCACAGCTGACCTCCATCTGGAGCGTTCAAGGGCCAGGGCATCCCAGTTCTCAGTGTCTATACCAAAGTTTTTAAGGTTGACTTTGAGCCCATCTTTCAATCTCTTTTCCTGCCCAACAACATTCTGTTTTCCATTATTGAGTTCGGAATCGAGCAGTTGCTTTGGGAGACGGTGGTCGGGGATCTGGACAACGTGGCCAGTCCAGCAGAGTTGATGGCAGAGGACCATTGCTTCAATGCTGGTGGTCTTTGCTTCTTACAGCACGCTGACGTTTGTCCACTTATCTTCCCAAGAGATTTGCAGGATTTTTTGGAGGCAGCGCTGATGGAATCGTTCCATGAGTTGCATGTGATGTCTGTAGACAGTCCACGTCTTGCAGGCGTATAGCAGGATTGGGAGGACAGTAGCTTTATAAACAGACAGTAGCTTTATAAACAAGCACCTTGGTATCCTTATGGATGTCCCGGTCCTCAAACACTATCAGCTTCATTCTGAAGAATGTTGCACTCACAGAGCTCAGGCAGTGTTGTATTTCAGTGTCAATGTTGATGTCTGTAGACAGTCCACGTCTCGCAGGTGTATAGCAGGGTTGGGAGGACAATAACTTTATAAACAAGCACTTTGGTATCCCTGCGAATGTCCTGGTCCTCAAACACTCTCTGCTTCATTCGGAAAAATGCTGCACTCGCAGAGCTCAGGTGGTGTTGAATTTCAGTGTCGACGTTGACTTTGGTGGAGAGGTGGCTGCCAAGGTAGCGGAAATGATCAACATTTTCTAATGTTACACCATTAAGCTGTATTTCTGGCATTGGAAAGGGATTGGCTGATGACTGGTGAAGAGCACATCGAGAAAAGCTTATAATATATTGTATGTACATATAATATTGATCATAATATTATTATCTATATATTTATAAATGCTCATGTCGTAATGAGTGGCTTAAAAACAAAAGAACCGCTGGGCCAATACCCACCAAATTTGGCAACAAAACTCCTCACCATACAAGGTGTGACCATCAATAATAAAAAACAAAAAAAAGAACTGACATATCCTAAAAAAGGAGAAGATACCATTGGATATGCGTACTGGGACAGGGGGTGGGGTGCGCGCGCGCTCACACACAGGAGAGCTCCATGTGGCGGAGCCTGTACCGGCAATGGCCTGGAGTCAGCCTTCGCTCTCTCCCTCCTCCTTCTCTCCCTTCCTTCTCTCTTCCCCCATTTTCTCCCTTCATGCCTTCCCTGCCTCCTCTCCTCCCTCCCTCTTTCCCTCATCCTTCCCCTCTTTCCTTCTCTCTTTCCTCTTTCCTTTCCTCCCTCCCTTCTATCATTCCTCCTTCCCTTCTTCCTCCGTCTTCAGCTCTCCCCTTGGGTGCCGCCATCAAGGGGCTCCAATAAGCCCCACCCCTAATAGAGCAGAGTGTGCTGGGGACGAAGGAAGGAAGGGAGGGAGGGAGGGAGGGAGGGAGGGAGGGAGGGAGGAAGGAAGGAAGGAAGGAAGGAAGGAAGGAAGGAAGGTGTGAGCCCAGTTCAGTTCCAGGTGAGCTGGACATCCAAGCAGCTCCCAATGTCAAATTTCCCCCAAGAGAGAAGGAAAGAGGGGAAGGATGAGGGAAAGAGGGAGGGAGGAGAGGAGGCAGGGAAGGTATGAAGGGAGAAAATGGGGGAAGAGAGAAGGAAGGGAGAGAAGGAGGGAGAGAGCGAAGGCTGACTCCAGGCCGTTGCCAGCACAGGCTCCGCCACGTGGAGCTCTCCTGTGCACGCGCGCACCCCCCCCCCCCCCCCCCGTCCCAGTATACATGCCCAGTGGTATCTTCTCCTTTTTTAGGATTTGTAAGTTCTTTTTTTTTGTTTTTTATTATTGATGGTCACACCTTGTATGGTGAGGAGTTTTGTTGCCAAATTTGGTGGGTATTGGCCCAGTGGTTCTTTTGTTTTTAAGCCACTCATTACGACATGAGCATTTTTATATATATAGATTGTATGTACATATAACTTGTAAGCTGCTCTGAGTCCCCTTCGGGGTGAGAGAGGGCAGGGTATAAATATCGAAAATAAATAAATACTGGTAAAAAAAGTTATATTACGGATTCAGATGATGAAACAAAGAAGAAGGAATGGGTTATAGACTGAGAGATGCTTCTCCCCCACTTCTAAGCCGTCCCCTGCTGTGTCCCCTTCCAGGCAGATCTGATTACAGACCTCGGCGATCAAGGCTACGTTGTCTTTGGCCTCATTCTCTTTGTTTGGGAATTGCTGCCCACGTCATTGCTAGTTGGCTTCTTCCGCGTCCACCGGCCGGCGCAAGATATGGTGAGTGTTGGAGAGGCCTGAAACAGAAAGTGATGGATGGGTGTGGGAGAAGATATTTTACTTGTCACAGGATCCCACTTAGGGTCCATTACTATTTACCCGAAAATAAGACCTCACCGAAAAATAAGCCCTAGCAGGATTTTTAAAGGATGCTCGTAATATAAACCCTGCTCCAAAATGCACAAGCCTTGCTTTAAAAAAATTGGCCTGAAAGAAAGAAAGAAAGAAAGCTTTTTGCCAACCTTGAAAGACATGGTGGGTATAAGGCGACGTGAGAAAGGCCTTTGTGGCAATTACTTCTCCATTTCTGCTGGGAGAGGTCATCCGGAGTTTTGGAGCTAGGTGCCACCTCTATGCAGATGACACACAACTCTACTACTCATTTCCACCCAATTCCAAGGAGGCCTCTCGAGTGCTGGATGAGTGCCTGGCCGCTGTGTCTATCTGGATGAGGAAGAACAAGCTGAAGATCAATCCCGACAAGACAGAAGTCCTTCTGGTCGATCGGAAACCTGACCGGGGTATAGGGTGGCAACCTGTGTTGGACGGGGTTACACTCCCCCTGAAGTCACAGGTCCGCAGTTTGGGAGTCCTCTTGGATTCATCGCTTACGCTTGAGGCTCAGGCGTTGGCGGTGTCCGGGAGGGCTTTTGCACAATTGAGACTTGTGTGCCAACTGTGACCGTACCTCGCAAAGGCTGATCTGGCCAGAATGGTCCATGCCTTGGTCACCTCTAGACTGGACTACTGTAATACGCTCTATGTGGGGCTGCCCTTGAAAACGGCTCGGAAATTTCAACTGGTCCAACGGGCAGCGGCCAGGATGTTAACTGGGGCTCCCTACAGAGAGAGTCAACCCTCCTGTTCAAGGAGCTCCACTGGCTGCCGTTTATTTTCCGAGCCCAATTTAAGGTGCAGGTGCTTACCTACAAAGCCCTAAACGGTTTAGGACCATCCTACCTGCGTGACCGCATCTCCGTTTATGAACCCACGCACTCACTTCGTTCATCCGGAGAGGCCCTGCTCGCGATTCCGCCTGCGTCGCAGGCGCGTCTGGTGGGGATGCAAGACAGGGCCTTTTCTGTGGTGGCCCCCCGACTCTGGAACACCCTCCCCAAAGATCACAGACAGGCCCCTACATTGGCAGTCTTTAGGAAGAATTTGAAGACCTGGCTGTTCCATTGTGCCTTTCCAGAATAGGAAATCTCCAATAACAAGTCCCAAAAGCACTTTAGTAGAAATTAGGATTGTGGGCACACTGCACTTTCCCTATAATCCTACATATCACCTGCCACATCAGCACTTTTAATCTGTACCCATTACTCTGGCCCGGCCCAGTTTTATTGTGTCTTGGTCTATTGTTTTTATTGCTTGTTGTTTTAATATTGCTTTAACTGTTTTTGATTTGCTTTAGGTTGTGTATTGTTATGTTGTATGTTGAGGCCTTGGCCTTTGTAAGCCGCATCGAGTCCTTCGGGAGATGCTAGCGGGGCACAAATAAAGTTAATAATAATAATAATTTCCACAGAGTGCCAGCCGGGTCTTCAACCGGCAGCTTGGAGTCTCCCGTTCGTACTTTTTTGACCATCCTGGGCAGCGTGATAGTGAAGGATTGACCGGCAGGTAACTACATTTTTGTCTCCTAACCTCTATACAGGGACCTGGCAAAACGACAGCTCCTATGACTCCATTGCATTGAGTCTTGGCAGTTAAAGGTGTCAAACCACATTAATTCTACAGTGTAGATAACCCGCCTCCCTTCCCACAACCTGCAGTGCTGAATTCTAAGTGAGAAGCTGTGATTCTGTCTGTGGACACTGGGTGGCGTCTCATTCTCTTGTAATTGTTCACTTTTTCTGTATTTGAAATGACAGTGCAGCATTGGGGAAAGTATGGCACCTTCCAGGAGAGGCTGGAGGACCACCTGTCAGGAAGGCTTTGATTGTGTGTTCCTGCCTGTAGAAAGGGGTTGGAGTGGATGGCCCTGGAGTCTCTTCCAATTCAGTGATTCTATGATAATAATCTTGGACGATGATGATGGAGTCTCCTGAAGGTTTTTAAGCAGAGGATGGATGGCCATCTGTTGGGAGGATTTTGATTGTGTATTCCTGCCTGCAGAAGGGGGTTGGACTGGATGATCCTGGAGTCTATTCCAATTTGGTGATTCTATGACAATAATAATCATTGACAATGATGATGATGATGGAGTCTCCTTCTCTGGAGGTTTTTAAGCAGGGGCTGGATGGCCATCTGTTAGGAGGGTTTTGATTGTATCTTCCTGCCTGGCAGAAGGGGGTTGGACTGGATAGCCCTGGGGTCTCTTCCAGTTCAGTGATTCTATGACAATAATAATCTTTGACAGTGATGATGATGGAGTCTTCTCTGAAGGTTTTTAAGCAGAGGCTGGATGGCCATCTGTTGGAAGGTTTAGATTGTGTATTCCTGCCTGGAGTTGGACTGGATGATTCTGGAGTCTATTCCAATTTGGTGATTCTATGATAGTAATAATAATTGATAATGATAATAATGGAGTCTCCTTCTCTGAAGGTTTTTAAGCAGAGGCTGGATGGCCATCTGTTGGAAGGGTTTTGATTGTATCTTCATGCCTGGCAGAAAGGGGTTGAAGCTAGATGACCTTTGGGGTGTCTTCCAATTTAGTGATTCTATGAGAATAATGATGATGGTGGAGTCTCCTTCTCTGAAAGTTTTTAAGCAGAGGCTGGGTGGATCTCTATTGGGAGGGTTTTGATTGTATCTTCTTGCCTGCAGAAGGGGGTTGGACTGGATGGCCCTGGGGTCTCTTCCAATTCAGTGATTCTATGACAATAATAATCTTTGATGATGATGATGGAGTCTCCTTCTCTGAGGGTTTTTAAGCAGAGGCTGGGTGGCCCTCTATTGGGAGGGTTTTGATTGTATCTTCCTGCCTGGCAGAAAGGGGTTAAAACTAGATGGCTTTTGGGGTGATTCTTTGACAATAATGGTGATGGTGGAGTTTCCATCTCTTGACGTTTTAAAGCAGAGGCTGGGTGGCCCTCTATTGGGAGGGTGGCCCTCTATTGGGAGGGTTTTGATTGTATCTTCCTGCCTGCAGAAGGGGTTTGGACTGGATGGCCAAGGGGTCTTTTCCAATTCAGTGATTCTATGATGATGATAATCTTTGACAATGATGATGGAGTCTCCTTCTCTGAAGGTTTTTAAGCAGAGGCTGGGTGGTCCTCTATTGGGAGGGTTTTGATTGTATCTTCCTGCCTTGCAGAAGGGGGTTAAAACTGGATGGCCTTTGGGGTGTCTTCCAATTTAGTGATTCTATGACAATAATAATCATTGACAATGATGATGATGATGGAGTCTCCTTCTCTGGAGGTTTTTAAGCAGGGGCTGGATGGCCATCTGTTGGGAGGGTTTTGATTGTATCTTCATGCCTGGCAGAAAGGGGTTGAAGCTAGATGGCCTTTGGGTTGTCATCCAATGCTGCAATTCATGCCAGAGAAGAGACAAGGAAGCAGAGACTCTTCATTAAGACAGGAAGTGTGTGCCTTTGCCAAACTGCGATGATCTTTAACTGTTTTGTGTTTCACTCTTTTCCTTCCCCGCCTCACCAATCCCTTTTCAGCTTGACCGGACGACTGGGCAGCGGCAGCTGGTACGGCTCTATTAACCGCAGCGGGGACCAAGACTGGTTTGGGGGCCACCCTCCCACGGCCCCCCTTTTATTCTCGCAGGCCGCGGTTCCCGGCGGCCATCATCACAGCCTCTATTCCACCCCGCAGAACTGAGGGATCATGGGAGGGTTTCGTTTAGAGTCCACGATTGCGGGAGAGTGCGTGAAATGGGCCGGGCAGGATCCCACGCTTGGTATTGATATACCCATCACCCACCACCACCACCTCCCATTCTGCAAGCTGAAAAATAATAAAAACCCCGCTCATACCATTAGCAGTGGGGCTGGTTGGCTCTTTTGCAGGCTTCTTGGTCTCTAAGCTTGAAATCCCCCCCCCCCCCCAAAAATACCCCAAACGTATATTTAACCAATAGAGAACTCTGGCACTTTAATCAGGGGAGGGTCCGATTTGTCTGTGCTGTTATTGTTTCAATGGATTCGAATCAGAAGGGGCTTTTTTCTCCCCCCAACGCCCTGTTAGCTGCAGTGTTTTGGAGTAGCATTTCTTTTTGGGGTCACATGCTAGACATGCTGCAGTTTCGGTGCTGTTTGATCGCCCTCCCCTCCTCGCACTGTACAATAAAGTCGACTTTGTGTTAGTGACACCGTGTGTGGTGCTTTTGTGCTAGAGTCGGTGCACCCACGTCTATGGCAGAGGTTGTGAGGTCTGTTGGAAACTAGGCCATAGGCACGTGCAATCCATGGTTCTGAAGTACTTACAAAACTAAAGTTCTGGTGGTGAAAACTAGGGGGTGCTGGTGCTTTGCTTCTATAGGGTTGCTAAAGTTCTGGTGGTGAAAATTTCAGAACTCTAACAAAACTTTCAAAATTTTGTTATAAATGGCAGTTCCTAATTGGTTATGAAAGTTTTGAAAGTTTTGTTAGAGTTCTGAAATTTTCACCATCAGAACTTTAGCAACACTGTAGAAGCAAAGCACCAGCAAAGCACCAGCGCCTCCTAGTTTTCACCACCAGAACTTTAGTTTTGTAAGTACTTTAGAACCATGGATTGCACATGCCTATTACCAATTAGGAACTGCCATTTATAATGACTTTTTGAAAGTTTTGTTAGAGTTCTGAAATTTTCACCACCAGAATTTTAGCAACACTGTAGAAGCAAAGCACCAGCGCCCCCTAGTTTTCACCACCAGAACTTTAGTAAGTACTTTAGAACCATTTAGAACCATGGATTGCACATGCCTAGTACATATACATGGCAAACATGTATATGTACTAGGGGAAACTAGGGGGTGCTGTTGCTTTGCTTCTACGGTGTTGCTAAAGTTCTGGTGGTGAAAATTTCAGAACTCTAACAAAACTTTCAAAAAGTCATTATAAATGGCAGTTCCTTATTGGTAATAGGCATGTGCAATCCATGGTTCGAAATGGTTCTAAAGTACTTACAAAACTAAAGTTCTGCTGCTGAAAACTAGGGGGCGCTGGTGCTTTGCTTCTACGGTGTTGCTAAAGTTCTGGTGGTGAAAATTTCAGAACTCTAACAAAACTTTCAAAAATTCACTATAAACGGCAGTTCCTAATTGGTAGTAGGCATGAGCAATCCATGGTTCTAAATGGTTCTCAAGTACTTGCAAAACTAAAGTTCTGGTGGTGAAAATTTCAGAACTCTAACAAAACTTTCAAAATTTCATTATAAATGGCAGTTCCTAATTGGTAATAGGCATGTGTAATCCATGGTTCTAAATAGTTCTAAAGTACTTACAAAACTAAAGTTCTGGTGGTGAAAATTTCAGAACTCTAACAAAACTTTCAAAAAGTCATTCTAAATGGCAGTTCCTTATTGGTCATAGGCATGTGCAATCCATGATTCTAAATGGTTCTAAAGTACTTACAAAACTAAAGTTCTGGAGGTGAAAATTTCAGAACTCTAACAAAACTTTCAAAATGTCATTCTAAATGGCAGTTCCTAATTGGTAATAGGCATGTGCAATCCATGGTTCTAAAGTACTTTCAAAATTAACGTTCTGGTGGTGAAAATTTCAGAACTCTAACCAAACTTTGAAAATGTCATTATAAATGGCAGTTTGTAATTGGTAATACGCATGTGCAATCCATGGTTCTAAAGTACTTACAAAACTAAAGTTCTGGTGGTGAAAACTAGGGGGCGCTGGTGCTTTGCTTCTATAGTGTTGCTAAAGTTCTGGTGGTGAAAATTTCAAAACTCTAACAAAACTTTTAAAATGTCATTCTAAATGGCAGTTCCTAATTGGTAATAGGCATGTGCAATCCATGGTTCTAAAGTACTTACAAAACTAAAGTTCTGATGGTGAAAATTTCAGAACTCTTAACAAAACTTTCAAAATTTCATTCTAAATGGCAGTTCCTAATTGGTAATAGGCATGTGCAATCCATGATTCTAAATGGTTCTAAAGTACTTACAAAACTAAAGTTCTGGTGGTGAAAATTTCAGTACTCTAACAAAATTTTCAAAATGTCATTAAAAATTGCAATTCCTAATTGGCAATAGGCATGTGCAATCCATGGTTCGAAATGGTACTAAAGTACTTACAAAACTAAAGTTCTGGTGGTGAAAATTTCAGAACTTTAACAAAACTTTCAAAATGTCATTATAAATGGCAGTTCCTAATTGGTAATAGGCATGCGCAATCCATGGTTCTGAATGGTTCTAAAGTACTTACAAAACTAAAGTTCTGGTGGTGAAAACTAGGGGGTCCTGGTGCTTTGCTTCTATGGTGTTGCTAAATTTCCAGTGGTGAAAATTTCAGAACTCTAACAAAACTTTCAAAATTTCATTCTAAATGGCAGTTCCTAATTGGTAATAGGCATGTGCAATCCATGTTTCTAAATGGTTCTAAAGTACTTTCAAAACTAAAGTTCTGGTGGTGAAAATTTCAGAACTCTAACAAAACTTTCAAAAATTCACTATAAATGGCAGTTCCTAATTGGTAATAGGCATGCGCAATCCATGGTTCTGAATGGTTCTAAAGTACTTACAAAACTAAAGTTCTGGTGGTGAAAACTAGGGGGTCCTGGTGCTTTGCTTCTATGGTGTTGCTAAATTTCCAGTGGTGAAAATTTCAGAACTCTAACAAAACTTTCAAAATTTCATTCTAAATGGCAGTTCCTAATTGGTAATAGGCATGTGCAATCCATGTTTCTAAATGGTTCTAAAGTACTTCCAAAACTAAAGTTCTGGTGGTGAAAATTTCAGAACTCTAACAAAACTTTCAAAAATTCACCATAAATGGCAGTTCCTAATTGGTAATAGGCATGTGCAATCCATGGTTCTAAATGGTTCTAAAGTACTTACAAAACTAAAGTTCTGGTGGTGAAAACTAGGGGGCGCTGGTACTTTGCTTCTACAGTGTTGCTAAATTTCCAGTGGTGAAAATTTCAGAACTCTAACAAAACTTTCAAAATTTCATTCTAAATGGCAGTTCCTAATTGGTTCTGTCATAAAAATCATTAATGAAATAATAATTAAATTTTGGAAGTTTTGTAGATCTTAGGAAGGTATTTCTTGATTTAAGACATTGGCATGCTGGCTGGTGTCCAAACCGAGGATGGGCCAGAGATGTCAATGCCTTGGTCCCTTCATTACAGGCTACTACTTCCTGATGTATGTGGTGTAATACTGGCTAAATAGTGTAATTTCCCCAGTGGTGTAGGGTGTAGACACCCCGTGATAATGCGGCATGTCTCATTAAGAGCCACATCTACTGTTTTAGTGTGGTGAGATGTGTTCCACACTGGGCATGCATACTCAGCAGCAGAGTAGCATAGCGCAAAGGCAGATGTCTTCACTGTGTCTGGTTGTGATCCCCAGGTTGTGCCAGTCAGCTTTCGTATGATATTGTTTCTAGCACACACTTTTTGCTTGATATTCAGGCAGTGCTTCTTGTAGGTCAGAACACAGTCCAGGGTGACTCCCAGGCGTTTGTGTGCACTGCAATGCTCCAGTGGGATTCCTTCCCAGGTCATCCTCAGAGCTCGAGATGCTTGTCTGTTTCTAAGATGAAAAGCACATGTTTGCATTTTAGATGGATTAGGAATCAGCTAGTTTTCCCTGTAATAGGCAGTAAGAGCAGCCAAATCTTCATGGTTATGTTTAACCATGTCAAAGCTCCCCTGCTTGGGCGGTGATGGCATGATCGTCAGTATAGATCAAACTCTCTGTCTCTTCTGGCAGGGGCTGGTCATTTGTGTAAATGTTAAACATTGATGGAGCAAGCACACTCCCCTGAGGCAGGCCATTCTGTTTTTGCCATCTGCTTTTCTGGCCCTTGAACTCAACAAAAAAGCTCCTGTTTTGTTGCAGATATCCCATAACTGTAATAATGTAATTATACTGTAATAATAATAATAATAATAATAATAATAATAGGAGCCTCCGGTGGTGCAATGGGTTTTCAAAAGTTCTTAAAAGTTGGTCAAAGTTCTGGGAAAACTGTAGAATCCATGGGGGTAAGTTGGGGAAGGTGCCCTGGAGTCCATTTGAGTCCTTATAAAGATGACTGCCACCACTGGAGGTCAGGAACCACATCGGGAGCAAAAAACTACAGATCCCACCACTCCCGTGATCCGGACGGCCCGCTGGTCTTCTGAGTGTCCGCAACAGGTTCCCTAGGTCAACAGGCTCCATGGGCATCGGCGAGATGGTGGCAACGACGGGGTGTCATTCGGACGGCTTGCTGGTCTTCTGGGGGTCCCAAGGGGTGACTGCAACAGGTTCCCTAGGTCAACAGGCTCCATGGGCATTGGCGAGATGGTGGCAACGACGGGGTGTCATTCGGACGGCTTGCTGGTCTTCTGGGGGTCCCAAGGGGTGACTGCAACAGGTTCCCTAGGTCAACAGGCTCCATGGGCATCGGCGAGATGGTGGCAACGACGGGGTGTCATTCGGACGGCTTGCTGGTCTTCTGGGGGTCCCAAGGGGTGACTGCAACAGGTTGCCTAGGTCAACAGGCTCCATGGGCATCGGCGAGATGGTGGCAACGACGGGGTGTCATTCGGGAGCCAGCTGGACTCCATGTTGAGTTTATGAAGGCAAAAAGGGTGGAGAGGTTAGCGGAGCAAAAGTGAGATAGCCATTAGTCTTAGAATTTGCCCAGGAGAAGAATGGCACCGATTTTGAAGCAATCCGTTGACTCGCGGATACGGGGACCCGATGGGTTTCCATATCCGCGGTTCAGAGGAACGCAGTTTTGGCCTCCTGCAGCCCGGGAGAGGGAAAGTTCATGATTTGAAGAGTGTGGAGGCAGTAAAGGACACAAAGTAACACTATAAAGAGGAAAAGGTCACAATTAATTTGATACTTTATTGGGGGGATTTGTTACAGTGTTAGGAAGGGGAAAGAAAGTAAATCAGAAGGGAAGTCTTTCAGTTGATGCTGCTGCTGTGGCCACATTCCAGGAAAACTGGCCCAAGCGGGCAAAGGAGAACTGCGGAACTCCCTGCTGCAGGTCAGATCTGCTTGAAAGCAGGGAGTTCTGGATTGGTTGTCCTCATCTAAACACTTTATCCACCTCCTTCTTGAGTTGTACCCAGAATTGGACATGTGAGGTCAGATCAAAGCAGAATGGCTACTGCAAAAGCAACCACCGGTTCTCTTGATCCGTGCCCCTCTTGGCTGACCAAGAGCTGCTTGGAAGGTCTACTGCAGTGGTTCTCAACCTGGGGGTTGGGACCCCTGGAGGGGTCGCGAAGGGGTGTCAGGGGGGGTCAGCAAAGACCATCAGAAAACATAGTATTTTCTGTTGGTCATGGGGGTCTCTGTGTGGGAAGTTTGGCCCAATTCTATCATTGTTAGGGTTCAGAACGCTCCTTGATTGTAGGTGAACTACAATCCCAGCAAGTACAACTCCCAAATCTCAAGGTCTATTTTCCCAAAAACTAGACCTTTTACATTTGGGCATATGGAATATCCATGCCAAGTTTGGTCCAGATCCATCATTGTTGGAGTCTAGAGTGCTCTCTGGATATAGGTGAACTTCAACTCCCAAACTCAAGGTCAATGCCAACCAAACCCTTCCAAAATTTTCTGTTGGTCATGGGAGTTCTGTGTGCCAATTTTGGTTCAATTCCATTGTTGGTGGGGTTCAGAATGCTCTTTGTTTACAGGCTAACTATAAATCCCAGCAACTACAACTCCCAAATGGCAAAATCAATCCCCCCGCCAACCCCACCAGTATTCAAATTTGGGCATACTGGGTATTTGTGCCAAATTTTCTCCAGTGAATGAAAATACATCCTGCAGATCATTATTTACATTGCGATTCATAATATTAGGGTTATGGTTGGGGGTCACCACAACATGAGGAACTGTATTAAGGGGTCACAGCATTAGGAGGTTGAGAACCACTGGTCTACTCGATCCATTGTGCAGTATAATCAATGGCTCTCTTGAACAGGGGTTTTCTCCGGACAACCTAAAAGAGGCAAAGGTTCGTCCCTTGTTGAGGAAGCCCAACCTGGACCCTATGACCCTTGCCAATTACCGTCCTGTTTCTAATCTGCCATTCTTAGGCAAGGTGATAGAGCGGGCTGTACTGCGACAATTGCAACAATTCCTGGATGACACAACTGGCCTGGACCCTTTCCAGTCAGGTTTTCGCCTGGGTCATGGGATGGAGACAGTCCTAGTTGCCATTACGGATGAACTCCGTCGCCAGTCTGACAACGGTGGATCCGCGCTATAGGTACTTCTCGACCTTACCGCAGCGTTTGACACTGTCGACTACGATCTAATGATTCACCGTCTTGCCATGTCCGGAGTTCGCGGCCAGGCCCTCAATTGGTTCAACTCATTTCTCCGGAACTGGAGTCAACGCGTGGAGTACATGGATCAAGTCTCCGATAGATCCCCCCTCCTATGTGGGGTCCCCCAAGGTGCAATTCTCTCTCCTCTTCTCTTCAACATCTACGTTAGACCCCTTGCTAGTTTGGCTCGGAGTTTCGGCCTGGACTGCTACCAATATGCAGACGATACCCAACTCCTTCTGCGCCTGGAGCCTGGAGCAACGTCAATTCCAGACAATTTCACCCTATGTCTGGAAGCTCTGTCGAACTGGGTACGTGCTAACAGACTGAAAGTGAACCCGGTGAAGACTGAGATTCTCTGGCATGGCTGCCCGGCAGGTCTGACTCCTCCGTTGCCCACCTTCGATGGTGCCGCCCTATCTTCATTGACCACTGTTAAGAGCTTAGGTGTCATCCTGGATTCACAGCTGACAATGGAAGCCAGCAAACAGGCCTTTTTCCATCTACGACAAGTGAGGCAACTGGCACCCCACCTATCTGACGAGGCTCTGGCAACTGTCATCCATGCCATGGTCATGTCTAGCCTGGACCATTGCAACACCCTGTATGTGGGCCTTCCGATGTCTACGACCTGAAAGCTCTGTATTGTTCAGAATGCGGCAGCCAGGTTACTCACAAGAATGCCCATGAAATGCCGTATAACAACAGTGCTGCAACATTTACATTGGCTGCCAACTGGCCTGTCTAAGATGCTAGTTCCAACCTTTAAAACTCTTTACGGCCAGGGTCCATCGTACTTTAGGGACCGCCTCTCCTTCTCCCATCATCGGAGGTCGCAACGACCATCCCAACGTGACTTACTCCATATACCGGGTCCTAGAGAAGTGCACTTGGAAAGGACCAGGCACAGACTGGCTTTCTCTATTTCTGCCCCTGCCGTGTGGAATTCCTTGCCGCCCTACATGAGAGCCATGCGTGACTTAGGACCTTTTACTCTAGCACTTAAGACCTGGCTTTTTACTAGAACAGTGTTTCTCAAGCTTCTTAATGCCGCGACCCCTCAATACAGTTCCTCATGTCGTTGTGACCCCCAACTATAACATTATTTTAGTTGCTACTTCATAGCTGTCATTTTGCTAATGTTATGAATCGTAATGTAAATATCTGATATGCAGGATGTATTTTCATTCACTGGACTAAATTTGGCACAAATACCTGATACGCCCAGATTTGAATATCGGTGGGGTTTGGAGGGGGGGGGGGGGTTGATGTTGTCATTTGAGAGTTTTAGTTGCTGGGATCGATAGTTCACCTACCATCAAAGAGCATTCTGAATTCCACCAACAATGGAATTGAACCAAACTTGGAACACAGAACTCCCACGATCAACAGAAAATACTGAAAGGGTTTGGTGGGCATTGACCTTGATTTTGGGAGTTGTAGTTCACTTACATCCAGAGAGCACTATGAACTCAAACAATGATGGATCTTGACCAAACTTGGCACAAACACTCAATATGCCCAAATGTGAATACTGGTGGAGTTTGGAGAAACTAGAGCTTGACATTCGGGAGTTGTAGTTGCTGGGATTTATAGTTCACCTCCAATCAAAGAGCATTCTGAACCCCACCTACAATAGAATTAGATAAAACTTCCCACACAGAGCCCGCAGGACCAACAGAAAATACTGTGTTTTCTGATGGTCTTTGGCGACCCCTCTTACACCCCCTGGCGACCCCTCCAGGGGTCCCGACCCCCAGGTTGAGAAACGCTGTACTAGAGCATTCGATCTCTGTTGATTTTTAATTTTTGTATGTATGTATATTATCTTTTGTAATTTAGCTGTAAATCGCCTGGAGCATTCTCGGATGGAGGGCGATTAATAAGTTATTAAATGATGATGATGATGATGAAAAAAACAACCCTTGACTCTGTTATGAATGTGCCCAAGAATCACATTGGCTTTTTGTGCTGCCGCATGACACTGCAATGCTGACCGAGAGACCTGTCCCGACCCCATCTGCTGCTTCCGTGCACCGGAAGGATCCCAGCAGCTCTGCCATGACGCCACGGTAAGCCTTCGCTGCCTTTTTAATCCCGGCAGTCTGTCCTCGGTGGCCGGCGAGAGGGAAGAAAAGGCCCTTGGGAGCCCAGTGAGCCTGGTCCAGCC
The DNA here is from genome assembly GCF_037176765.1 of Anolis sagrei. Classification (NCBI taxonomy): domain Eukaryota; kingdom Metazoa; phylum Chordata; class Lepidosauria; order Squamata; family Anolidae; genus Anolis; species Anolis sagrei. The sequence continues at coordinate 16,562,277 of NC_090032.1, forward strand.
AGGTCTCCCCGCTCGCACAGCATGAGTTGGCCAGGTGAGGAGTGGAAGGTGGGCTTGCCGGCCCAGGCGCTGAAGGCCATTGCCGAGGTGGAGCAGAGACTGGAGCGCCTGCAGAAAGAGCGCCAGCAGAAGCAGGTGCAACTGGACACACTGGAGGCAGTGATGCACAAGCAGCGGCAGAAGGTAAACAGGAGGGCCCTGGTCCTGGTTGGTGGCCAGGGGCGGTCAACCCATTACGCAAAGTAAGCTTTTGCAGTATAGTTGATTTTGCCCAGGGGTGCTCTTGAGGCACTCTTGGGGGAAAATAGACCTTGACATATGCGAGTTGTAGTTACTGGGATGTATAGTTCACCTACAATCAAAGAGCATTCTGAACTCCACCAATGATGGAATTGAACCAAATATGGCACACAGAACTCCCACGGCGAACAGAAAATATATATCAGTGATTGGTTGGGGAGGGGACGACGACGCCAAAATACTGTTTGCTTACCGTTGAAAATTACCTAGGGCCACCTCTGTTGGTGGCCCCCAAAGCATTGACATCTTCCTGGCTGGGCTACAATTCCTAGTATGCTCTACGGCAGGGGTCCTCAAACTAAGGCCCGCGGGCCGAGTAAGGCCCTCCAAGGTCATTTACCCAGCCCTCGCTCAGAGTCAACCTAGTGTCCCAGAAAGAGAACTTTTCAATGTCTTCTTTACTTGTCAGTAAGGCTAAAACAGGCCTGGGGAAACTTCGCCCCTCCAGGTATTTTGGATTTCAACTCCCACAATCCCTAACAGCTGGTAGGAATTGTGGAAATTGAAGTTCAACCTGAAGGGCTGAAGTTTTCCCAGGTCTGGGATAAAAGTATCAACCTCTCAAAGGCAAAGGAGATCGCTTCACGCCCACCTTTCCTTCCTTTAGCACAGGTATGGGCAAATTTGGGCACTTCAACTCCCACAACTCCTCTAACAGCCTACCTGCTTTAGCATTTCACAACTTGACTAAGAACTGAACATAGCTGCAACCTGCTAAATATATCGTAATCACAGTGTTGCGCAAATACGCTACAAAGGGAAAAGGGAAGAGACAACACAAGTTGTTAATAGCAGAGGCTGGATGGCCATCTGTCAGGAGGGATTTGATTGTGGAGGAAGGGGTTGGACTGGATGGCCCTTGGGGGTCCTTCCATGAAACATGTCTACGCTCCGTTTATCTCTTGGCAAATGGGAAATGCTTCATATTGAGGGGTTTGTTTACAGTTCTTCAGTTGTGTATATCATATATACTCGAGTATAAGCCGACCCTAATATAAGGCAAGGCACCTAATTTTACCACAAAAAACTGGTAAAGTATAAACATATTAACTCAAGTATAAGGCGAGGGTGGGAAGTGCAGCAGCTACAGGTCAATTTCAAAATAAAAATAGATACCAATAAAATTGTAATAATAATAATAATTAATAAATAAAGTAAAATAATAAATGTAATAATAACAGTAATAAAGTAATAAATGTAATAATAATAGAGTAAAATAATAATGTATTAATAATAGTAATAAAGTAATACATGTAATAATAATAGAGCAAAATAATAAATATAATAATAGAGTAAAATAATAATGTAATAATAACAGTAATAGAGTAAAGTAATAAATGTAATAATAATAGAGTAAAATAATAAGTATAATAATAGAGTAAAATAATAAATGTAATAATAATAGAGTAAAATAATATATATAATAATAAATAGAGTAAAATAATATAAATGTAATAATAATAGTAAAGGTAAAGTTTTCCCCCTGACATTAAGTCCAGTCATGTCTGACTCTGCGGTGTGGTGCTGATCTCCATTTCTAAGCTGAAGAGCTGGCGTTGTCCGTAGACACCTCCAAGGTCACGTGGCCGTCATGGAGCACCATTACCTTCCCGCCAAAGCGGTACCTATTGATCTACTCACATTTGCATGTTTTCGAACTGCTAGGTTGGCAGAAGCTGGGGCTAACAGCGGAAGCTCACCCGGCTCCCCTGATTCGAACCTGCGACCTTTCGGTCAACAAGTTTAGCAGCTCAGGGGTTTAACTCACTGCACCACTGGGGGCTCTGTAATAATAATAATAATAATAATAATAATAATAATAGAGTAAAATAATAAATGTAATAATAACAGTAAAATAATATAAATGTAATAATAATGAATACAGTAAAATAATAAATGTAATAATAATAGAGTAAAATAAATGTAATAAAAATAATTGCAGAAAATAATAAATGTAATAATACAATATAATAATAATAATAATATAAGAATTATATTTTTTATATTACATGTAATATTACTAATAAACCCACTCTACTTGCAGATTTTGCGCTTCACCTCAAACCCACTTCCTATGTAAGCTGGGCCAGTTAGCAACTTAATGTTCTAGCAACTTAACTCAAGCATAAGCATGTCTTTTTAGAACATCCTCAGCCTTGCTGACATGTTGCTCTTTCTCTGCAGGGAGAGGTCCCTTTCTTATGTTTCGTTGCCAAAGCTTAGCTATTGCAACGCTCCCTTTCCCTTTCTCTCCTGCAGCACGAGGAGGAGAGGGCCTCTTGGGCCACAAGAAAGTCGGACAGCCGCAAACCCACTCTACTTGCAGATTTTGCGCTTTCCCGCAAACCCACTCTACTTGCAGATTTTGCGTTTTCCCGCAAACTCACTCTACTTGCAGATTTTGCGCTTTTCCGCAAACCCACTCTACTTGCAGATTTTGCGCTTTTCCGCAAACCCACTCTACTTGCAGATTTTGCGCTTTTCCGCAAACCCACTCTACTTGCAGATTTTGCGCTTTTCCGCAAACCCACTCTACTTGCAGATTTTGCGCTTTTCCGCAAACCCCCTCTACTTGCAGATTTTGCTCTTCACCGCAAACCCACTTCCTATGTAAGCTGGGCCGGTTAGCAACTTAATGTTCTAGCAACTTAACTCAAGCATAAGCACATCTTTTTAGAACATCCTCCCCCTTGCTGACATGTTGCTCTTTCTCTGCAGGGAGGGGTCCCTTTCTTATGTTTCGTTGCCAAAGCTTAGCTATTGCAAGGCTCCCTTTCCCTGTCTCCCTTGCAGCACGAGGAGGAGAGGGCCTCTTGGGCGCTCCTCTCGCAGCAGAACCGCAGCCTGTCGGAGGCGTGTGAGCAGACGGAGCGTGCCCGCCAGCGCTTGGCACAGGAGCTGCAAGCCAAAGAAGCCCAACTGAGCTGCCTGGAGGCCCAGCAGGCCCAAGCCGCACGCCGGCAAGCAGAACTGGAGGAAGAGTTGCGCGGGTAAATGCTGGCAACAAAAGCAGCAGTGTGGGACTGGAGAAGGAAAGAAACCTCACACTCGATGCCCTCTCCCTTTCTTTGGAAAAAACTTTCCAAAGGACAGACAAGTTTCTAGTCCTTTAGTCCACACAGAAAGGCTCGATGTTGGGTGCAGAATGAGTGCAGTGTGATGCCACTTTCACTGGGATGGCTCAGTGCAATGGATTTGCGGGGTTTGCCATTCGGTGAGACAACAGCACCCTTTGACAGAGAGACCATGAAAGACCTTATTAAAGGGTGACCCCAGGATTCCATCCCATCAAGCCATGGCAGTTAAAGTGGTGCTAACCTGCACCAACTGTACAGTGGAGATTGCAAAGCTTGACTACCACGTCCATCCTCAGCCTGATGTTTTTTTGGCAGGCATAGAACGGACTTTAGTAACTTATTTACAGTATTTATATTCCGCCTTTCCCACCCCGCGGGGACTCAGGGAGGATTACAATGTAAATATTAGACATGTGCAATCCATGGTTCTAAATGGTTCTAAAGTACTTACAAAACTAAAGTTCTGGTGGTGAAAACTATGGGGCGCTGGTGCTTTGCTTCTATAGTGTTGCTAAAGTTCTGGTGGTGAAAATTTCAGAACTCTAACAAAACTTTCAAAATTTCATTCTAAATGGCAGCTCCTAATTGGTAATAGGCATGTGCAATCCACGGTTCTAAATGGTTCTAAAGTACTTACAAAACTAAAGTTCTGGTGGTGAAAATTTCAGAACTCTAACAAAACTTTCAAAATGTCATTATAAATGGCAGTTCCTAATTGGTAATAGGCATGTACAATCCACGGTTCTAAATGGTTCTAAAGTACTTACAAAACTAAAGTTCTGGTGGTGAAAATTTCAGAACTCTAACAAAACTTTCAAAATGTCATTATAAATGGCAGTTCCTAATTGGTAATAGGCATGTACAATCCATGGTTCTAAATGGTTCTAAAGTACTTACAAAACTAAAGTTTTGGTGGTGAAAATTTCAGAACTCTAACAAAACTTTCAAAATGTCATTATAAATGGCAGTTCCTAATTGGTAATAGGCAATCCATGGTTCTAAATGGTTCTAAAGTACTTACAAAACTAAAGTTCTGGTGGTGAAAGTTTCGGAACTCTAACAAAACTTACAAAATGTCATTATAAATGGCAGTTCCTAATTGGTAATAGGCCTGTGCAATCCATGGTTCTAAATGGTTCCAAAGTACTTACAAAACTAAAGTTCTGGTGGTGAAAACTAGGGGGCGCTGGTGCTTTGCTTCTACAGTGTTGCTAAAGTTCTGGTGGTGAAAATTTCAGAACTCTAACAAAACTTTCAAAATTTCATTATTATTTCATTATTGATGATTTTTATGACAGAACCAATTAGGAACTGCCATTTATAATGATATTTTGAAAGTATGGCAGCTTCAGGCCCCAGGGTCTGTATAATAATAATAATAATTATTATTATTATTATTATTATTATTATTATTTGAAACACAACAAGATGAGTCCACAGCAGACACTCTGCTGGCTGTTGAATTGGATCACACGTCGGACCCTTCCCAAGTGTCTAGGACTGTGTGATGTATCTGGGAATGATACATGCCGATCCCAGTAAGGTGGCCTTTTGCAGCTGGCAGATGGTAATTTTGTCAGCGCCGATTGTGTTTAAGTGCAGGCCAAGGTCTTTAGGCACTGCACCCAGTGTGTCGATCACCACTGGGACCACCTTCACTGGCTTGTGCCAGAGTCTTTGCTATTATTATTATTATTATTAGTGCCGATTGTGTATAAGTGCAGGCCAAGGTCTTGAGGCACTGCACCCAGTGTACCGATCACCACTGGGACCACCTTGACTGGCTTGTGCCAGAGTCTTTACAAATTATTATTATTATTATTATTATTATTAGTGCCGATTGTGTTTAAGTGCAGGCCAAGGTCTTGAGGCACTGCACCCAGTGTGCCGATCACCACTGGGACCACCTTGACTGGCTTGTGCCAGAGTCTTTGCAATTTATTATTATTATTATTATTATTATTATTATTATTATCAGTGCTGATTGTGTTTAAGTGCAGGCCAAGGCCTTGAGGCACTGCACCCAGTGTGCCGATCACCATTCGGGACCACCTTGACTGGCTTGTGCCAGAATCTTTACAAATTATTATTATTATTATTATCAGTGCCAATTGTGTTTAAGTGCAGGCCAAGGTCTTGAGGCACTGCACCCAGTGTGCCGATCATCACTGGACCATGTTGAGTGGCTTGTGCCAGAGTCTTTACAAATTATTATTATTATTATTATTATTATTATTATTATCAGTGCTGATTGTGTTTAAGTGCAGGCCAAGGTCTTAAGACACTGCACCCAGTGTGCCGATCACCACTGGGACCACCTTGACTGGCTTGTGCCAGAGTCTTTGCAATTATTATTATTATTATTATTATTATCAGTGCTGATTGTGTTTAAGTGCAGGCCAAGGCCTTGAGTCACTGCACCCAGCGTGCCGATCACCACTGGGACCACCTTCACTGGCTTGTGCCAGAGTCTTTGCAATTATTATTATTATTATTATTATTATCAGTGCTGATTGTGTTTAAGTGCAGGCCAAGGCCTTGAGGCACTGCACCCAGTGTGCCGATCACAACTGGGATCACCTTGACTAGCTTGTGCCAGAGTCTTTGCAATTTATTATTATTATTATTATTATCAATGCCAATTGTGTATAAGTGCAGGCCAAGGCCTTGAGGCACTGCACCCAGTGTGCCGATCACCAATGGGACCACCTTGACTGGCTTCTGCCAGAGTCTTTGCAATTAATAATAATAATAATAATAATAATAATAATTATTATTATTATTATTATTATCAGTGCTGATTGTGTTTAAGTGCAGGCCAAGGTCTTGAGGCACTGCACCCAGTGTGCCAATCACCACTTGGACCACCTTTGCTGGCTTGTGCCAGAGTCTTTGCAATATATTATTATTATTATTATTATTATCAGTGCCAATTATGTTTAAGTGCAGGCCAAGGTCTTGAGGCACTGCACCCAGTGTGCCGATCATCACTGGACCATGTTGAGTGGCTTGTGCCAGAGTCTTTACAAATTATTATTATTATTATTATTATTATTATTATCAGTGCTGATTGTGTTTAAGTGCAGGCCAAGGTCTTAAGACACTGCACCCAGTGTGCCGATCACCACTGGGACCACCTTGACTGGCTTGTGCCAGAGTCTTTGCAATTATTATTATTATAATTATTATTATTATTATTATTATTGTTATTATCAGTGCCAATTGTGTTTAAGTGCAGACCAAGGTCTTGAGTCACTGCACCCAGCGTGCCAATCACCACTGGGACCACATTTACTGGTTTGTGCCAGAGTCTTTGCAATTAATTATTATTATTATTGTTATTATTATTATCAGTGCTGATTGTGTTTAAGTGCAGGCCAAGGCCTTGAGTCACTGCACCCAGCGTGCCGATCACCACTGGGACCACCTTCACTGGCTTGTGCCAGAGTCTTTGCAATTATTATTATTATTATTATTATTATTATTATTATCAGTGCTGATTGTGTTTAAGTGCAGGCCAAGGCCTTGAGGCACTGCACCCAGTGTGCCGATCACAACTGGGATCATCTTGACTAGCTTGTGCCAGAGTCTTTGCAATTTATTATTATTATTATTATTATTATTATCAATGCTGATTGTGTATAAGTGCAGGCCAAGGCCTTGAGGCACTGCACCCAGTGTGCCGATCACCAATGGGACCACCTTGACTGGCTTCTGCCAGAGTCTTTGCAATTAATAATAATAATTATTATTATTATTATTATTATCAGTGCTGATTGTGTTTAAGTGCAGGCCAAGGTCTTGAGGCACTGCACCCAGTGTGCCGATCATCACTGGACCATGTTGACTGGCTTGTGCCAGAGTCTTTGCAAATTATTATTATTATTATTATTATTATTATTATTATTATTAGTTTGTTTTTGTTCATGTTTATGTTTATTTATACTTCTCCACAAGGAAACTCAAAGAGGCGAGACTGAAAACTCTCTCCCGTACCTTTCCTTCCTGCCTTACAGGTGCCAGGTAGAGCTGGAAAAGCTCCAATCCTGCTCCCACTTGGTGATGCTGCCTCCCCGCTGGGGTTCTCCAACACCATGGGCCAAAGGTAAGGAACCCCAAGATGGGAAAAGGCCAGGGGTTTTCTTGGGCCACGTTTTGCAGGAGCTGCTCCTTCCCACGCTGAGGCCAATGCCAGGGGATTAGACACGCTTAGCCAGATGGAGAATTAGCAGCCGGGGACAGAAAGGGACACTGCCAGGGCAGCACAGCTCCTTCGCAATGGGAGAGAGGATGAGGATGAGGATGCAGCAACACACCCACCTTGGTGGCCTTGCAGTCTCGAACTTGGAGATGTCGCTTTAGCCACCAATGCTTTAAATCTTTAGATGACGTCTTCCAATGGCCAGCAAGATCACGCCAAAGGCAGAGCTTGAATTACACACTGGTGCGATAATCTGCTAAAAGACTAATCAGTTTATTTCAGCGTGAGCTTTCATTACCGTTAGGTAGGTAGGTATGCATAAATTCTCTGCTAAAAGACTAATCAGTTTATTTCAGCGTGAGCTTTCATTACCGTTAGGTAGGTAGGTATGCATAAATTCTCTGCTAAAAGACGAATCAGTTTATTTCAGCGTGAGCTTTCATTACCGTTAGGTAGGTAGGAATGCATAAATTCTCTGCTAAAAGACTAATCAGTTTATTTCAGCGTGAGCTTTCATTACCGTTAGGTAGGTAGGTATGCATAAATTCTCTGCTAAAAGACTAATCAGTTTATTTCAGCGTGAGCTTTCATTACCGTTAGGTAGGTAGGTATGCATACATTCTCTGCTAAAAGACTAATCAGTTTATTTCAGCGTGAGCTTTCATTACTGTTAGGTAGGTAGGTATGCATACATTCTCTGCTAAAAGACTAATCAGTTTATTTCAGCATGAGCTTTCATTACCATTAGGTAGGTAGGTATGCATAAATTCTCTGCTAAAAGACGAATCAGTTTATTTCAGCGTGAGCTTTCATTACCGTTAGGTAGGTAGGTATGCATAAATTCTCTGCTAAAAGACTAATCAGTTTATTTCAGCGTGAGCTTTCATTACCCTTAGGTAGGTAGGTATGCATACATTCTCTGCTAAAAGACTAATCAGTTTATTTCAGCGTGAGCTTTCATTACCCTTAGGTAGGTAGGTATGCATACATTCTCTGCTAAAAGACTAATCAGTTTATTTCAGCGTGAGCTTTCATTACTGTTAGGTAGGTAGGTATGCATAAATTCTCTGCTAAAAGACTAATCAGTTTATTTCAGCGTGAGCTTTCATTACTGTTAGGTAGGTAGGTATGCATACATTCTCTGCTAAAAGACTAATCAGTTTATTTCAGCGTGAGCTTTCATTACCCTTAGGTAGGTAGGTATGCATACATTCTCTGCTAAAAGACTAATCAGTTTATTTCAGCGTGAGCTTTCATTACTGTTAGGTAGGTAGGTATGCATAAATTCTCTGCTAAAAGACTAATCAGTTTATTTCAGCGTGAGCTTTCATTACCCTTAGGTAGGTAGGTATGTATGCATAAATTCTCTGCTAAAAGACTAATCAGTTTATTTCAGCGTGAGCTTTCATTACCGTTAGGTAGGTAGGTATGCATACATTCTCTGCTAAAAGACTAATCAGTTTATTTCAGCGTGAGCTTTCATTACTGTTAGGTAGGTAGGTATGCATACATTCTCTGCTAAAAGACTAATCAGTTTATTTCAGCGTGAGCTTTCATTACTGTTAGGTAGGTAGGTATGCATAAATTCTCTGCTAAAAGACTAATCAGTTTATTTCAGCGTGAGCTTTCATTACCCTTAGGTAGGTATGTATGCATAAATTCTCTGCTAAAAGACTAATCAGTTTATTTCAGCGTGAGCTTTCATTACCGTTAGGTAGGTAGGTATGCATACATTCTCTGCTAAAAGACTAATCAGTTTATTTCAGTGTGAGCTTTCATTACTGTTAGGTAGGTAGGTATGCATACATTCTCTGCTAAAAGACTAATCAGTTTATTTCAGCGTGAGCTTTCATTACTGTTAGGTAGGTAGGTATGCATAAATTCTCTGCTAAAAGACTAATCAGTTTATTTCAGCGTGAGCTTTCATTACCCTTAGGTAGGTAGGTATGCATAAATTCTCTGCTAAAAGACTAATCAGTTTATTTCAGCGTGAGCTTTCATTACCCTTAGGTAGGTAGGTATGCATACATTCTCTGCTAAAAGACTAATCAGTTTATTTCAGCGTGAGCTTTCATTACTGTTAGGTAGGTAGGTATGCATACATTCTCTGCTAAAAGACTAATCAGTTTATTTCAGCGTGAGCTTTCATTACTGTTAGGTAGGTAGGTATGCATACATTCTCTGCTAAAAGACTAATCAGTTTATTTCAGCGTGAGCTTTCATTACCGTTAGGTAGGTAGGTATGCATACATTCTCTGCTAAAAGACTAATCAGTTTATTTCAGCGTGAGCTTTCATTACCGTTAGGTAGGTAGGTATGCATACATTCTCTGCTAAAAGACTAATCAGTTTATTTCAACGTGAGCTTTCATTACTGTTAGGTAGGTAGGTATGCATACATTCTCTGCTAAAAGACTAATCAGTTTATTTCAGCGTGAGCTTTCATTACTGTTAGGTAGGTAGGTATGCATAAATTCTCTGCTAAAAGACTAATCAGTTTATTTCAGCGTGAGCTTTCATTACTGTTAGGTAGGTAGGTATGCATACATTCTCTGCTAAAAGACTAATCAGTTTATTTCAGCGTGAGCTTTCATTACTGTTAGGTAGGTAGGTATGCATAAATTCTCTGCTAAAAGACTAATCAGTTTATTTCAGCGTGAGCTTTCATTACTGTTAGGTAGGTAGGTATGCATAAATTCTCTGCTAAAAGACTAATCAGTTTATTTCAGCGTGAGCTTTCATTACCGTTAGGTAGGTAGGTATGCATCAATTATCTGATAAAAGACTAATCAGTTTATTTCAGCGTGAGCTTTCATTACCGTTAGGTAGGTATGCATACATTGTCTGCTAAAAGACTAATCAGTTTATTTCAGCATGAGCTTTCATTACTGTTAGGTAGGTAGGTATGCATACATTCTCTGCTAAAAGACTAATCAGTTTATTTCAGCATGAGCTTTCATTACTGTTAGGTAGGTAGGTATGCATAAATTCTCTGCTAAAAGACTAATCAGTTTATTTCAGCGTGAGCTTTCATTACTGTTAGACGTACGTAGCTAGGCATACATTCTCTGTTCGTTTTGAGTGACATCATAACTCAAAATCCGCTGGACGAATTGCTACCAAATTTGGCCACAAGACACCTATTAACCCAAGGAATGACCATCACTAAAAAAATTAGATTTTTGTCATTTGGGAGTTGTAGTTTCTGGGATTTATAGTTCACCTACAATCAAAGAGCATTCTGAACTCCACGAATGATGGAATTGAACCAAACGAGGCACACAGAACTCCAATGACCAAAAGAAAACACTGGAAGGGATTGATGGGCATTGACCTTGAGTTTGGGAGTTGTAGTTCACCTACATTCAGAGAGTACTGTGGACTCAAACACACACACACACACACATACACACATGTAATGCTCGTTTGTGGGATTAACAGAACTCAAAAGCCACTGGACGAATTGACAACAAATTTGGACACACGACACCTATCAGGCCAACAAGCGACCATCACTCAAAAATCGATTTTGTCATTTGGGAGTTGTAGTTTCTGTAATGTATAGTTCACCTACAATCAAAGAGCATTCCGAACTCCACCAATGATGGAATTGAACCAAACTTTGCTCACAGGGCTCCCATGACGTACATAAAACACTAGGAGGGTTTGGGGGGGGGGGGGCATTGACCTTGAGTTTGGGAGTTGTAGTTCACCTACACCCAGAGAGCACTGTGGGCTCAAAAAATGAAGGATCTAGACCAAACTTGGCACAAATACTCAGTATGCCCAAATATGAACACGATGGAGTTTGGGGAAAATAGACCTTGACATTAGGGAGTTGTAGTTGCAGGGATTTATAGTTCAGCTACAATCAAAGACCATTCTGAACACCAATGATGGAATTGAACCAAACGTGGCACATAGGACTCCCATGACCAACAGAAAACACTAGGAGGGTTTAGTGAGCATTGACCTTGAGTTTGGGAGTTGTAGTTCACCTACATCCAGAGAGCATTGTCAACTCAAACAATGATGGATCTGGACCAAACTTGGCACAAATATTCCATATGCCCAAATATGAACACAGATGGAGTTTGGGGGAAATAGACCTTGACATTTAGGAGCTGTAGTTATTGGGATTTATAGTTCACCTATAATGAAAGATATTTAATTGAGCCTTGCCTTGGCAGGGCAGATATTGGTGCAATCAAGGCAGTTGCTTTATTAAACCCACATATAAGGTTCCTTGAGCTTACGGGAGAGGCAGGGAAATATCGGTGTTTACATCTTTAAAGTTTCTGGTCCTTAAGGATGGGAAGAAATCACATGGGCAAAGGAGAGGCAGTTGGTGGGATTTCTAGTCTTTGGGAGGCAAAGCATGTTACTGCAATGGCCAAAGGTGAATTTGCACCACAGGTTGCATTAGGGCTTCAGGGATGTGCAGTCCAACAACATTTGGGGGCTGCATGATTTCCCCCTTCCATGAGAATAAGCCGGGTCCCCTTAAATCTGGTCTCCTTGTGTCCTTCAGGTGGAGCTGAGGCCAAAGCAGAGCTGGGCAAGGGCCTTGGGTCTGCAACAGAGGTAAGTAAGTAGTACTAGAACTCCCTTAGCTGTTGCTTCATTCTGACCAGGACTTTATTTTATTTTATTTTATTAGTAGCATATATATTAGCAGCATATATCTCTGGTGTTGCCTGGATTTGCATTTTCTTCATGCATATTTCTTTCTTTCCTTCCTCCCAGTCCCTCAAATGCATTCTACCTCTCCTCTCCTCGCCTTCCCATTCCCTTCTTTTTCCATTTTCCTTGCCTTCCCCTTGCTCTTCCCTTCCCGATATTATATTATTGTATATTATATTATATTATTATATAATATATAATATATTATAATATTATTATATTATATATTATTATAATATATTATTATATATTAAATTATTATATTATTATTATATTATATTATAATATTGTTGTTGTTGTTGTTCATTCGTTCAGTCGTCTCCGACTCCTTGTGACCTTATGGACCAGCCCACGCCAGAGCTCCCTGTCGGCCGTTACCACCCCAGCTCCCTTAAGGTCAGTCCAGTCACTTCAAGGATGCCATCCATCCATCTTGCCCTTGGTCGGCCCCTCTTCCTTTTGCCTTCCACTTTCCCCAGCATAATTATATTATATAATATAATAATAATATAGTAATATAATATATAATATAACAATATAATATAATATACAATACTATAATAGTATTATAATAATATAATATAATATAATATATATTATATTATATATGATTTATTATTTATTTATTTATTTGCTTTGCTTCTCTACCGCTGTATCTCAAGCCCGAAGGCGACTCACGGCGGTTCACAAACAGTAAAAACAGTAGAAACAGCAGTGGTTCCATACAACATATAACAATTGACTTAACACATTATCCATAAATTACCAATAAGCAATGACAATGCACAATTATTACAAAAAACAACCGTACCCAATGTTCTCATCATCCAAGCGTAGTCCAGGTTCGTCGTCCATTGTTCCATTCCTATGTTCCATTACCAGATTGCACTAAATTACTCAAACGCCTGCTCAAACAGCCAGGTCTTCACCTTTTTGCGGAATACCATTAGAGATGGTGCCAGTCTAATGTCCGTAGGAAGGGCGTTCCACAGCCGAGGAGCCACCACCGAGAAGGCCCTATCTCTCGTCCCCGCCAGCCAAGCTTGAGAAGCAGGCGGGATCGAGAGCAGGGTCTCCCCAGAAGATCTCAAACTCCTGGTGGGTTCATAGGCAGAGATGCGGTCAGATAGGTAGCTTGAGCCGGAACCGTTTAGGGCTTTAAAGGCCAACGCCAGCACTTTGAATTCAGCCCGGTAGCAGATCGGTAGCCAGTGGAGTTGGCGCAACAGGGGGGTTGTATGCTCCCTGCGCTCCGCTCCTGTTAAAATCATGGCTGCCGAGCGTTGGACTAGTTGGAGCTTCCGAGCTGTCTTCAAAGGCAACCCCACGTAGAGAGCGTTGCAGTAGTCTAAACGGGATGTAACCAGAGCGTGGACTACCGTGGCCAAGTCAGACTTCCCAAGGTACGGGCGCAGCTGGCGCACAAGTTTTAACTGTGCAAATGCTCCCCTGGTCACTGCCGAGACCTGGGGTTCCAGGCTCAGCGATGAGTCCAGGGTCACACCCAAGCTGCGAACCTGCGTCTTCAGGGGGAGTGCGACCCCATCCAACACAGGCTGTAACCCTATGCCCTGTTCGGCCTTGCGACTGACCAGGAGTACCTCTGTCTTGTCTGGATTCAACTTCAATTTGTTCGCCCTCATCCAGACCGTCACAGCGGCCAGGCACAGGTTCAGGATCTGGACAATTATTATTATATTATAATTGTATTTTATAATATATTATATTATATTTTATATTAGCTGTACCTGGCAACGCATTCCTGTGGCATAGAGTGAGGATATAAAAAATAAAGTAATGAGAAATTTTGGGCAAGAAGGATGCCAGGAGAAAGAGGAGGGAGGAGGGAATGTGGGATTTGCCAGCTAGAAGGAAGGAAGGAAGGAAGGAAGGAAGGAAGGAAGGAAGCCCATTCCAGTCCAGAGTGAGGCAAGAAGAAGCATGAGGAAAGAGGAGGGAAGCAGCAGAGCAAAGGGACCGGAAGTGGGGTACATGCGAGATTGTAAAACTTGCACCAGACATACGAAAATAATTACGAAATAATTACAAAATAATTACGAAAATTGGAAAAATTGTTTCGATTCTTAATTACTCCTCACACTATTCCTGCATGGCTCGATATTGGATCGTAAGCTAATTTAAATACGAATTAATAACAAATCACGAAATTAACGAACTGGATCGCCCAAGGTAAACAAATTCCTAGAGGAGGCTTGAAGGAATTTGTAATTTCCAGCATCCTGGAGTTGCGAGGCCACCACTATTGTTTGGGGGGGGGGGGGGGATTCTCAAAGCAAATAACAAGGCAAGACAGTTGCTAAAATTGATCAACTCATGATAAAACAGTTAAGATAATAATTCATTGAACATATGACACTGGCCCATGCCAATCTTCCTTCCTAGAAGGCTCAGGCCAGCAATGCTCCACTTGGGGGTCTCTGCGAGCAAGAGGCCATTTTGAGCGTTACGGAAAATGGCAAAGAAGTCCAGTCCGTGGAACAAGAACCTACATCTGCAGGAGAGAAGCTGATGACAAATAACCAAGGTACTGGATCCTTTTAACTGTATGACTTGGAATACTGTTTTGAGTTGCCTACTGGTCCCTTTCTCTGTGCCGCCCTTGCTGTTTCGTCATGGCTTGCGGTGGTCGGAGTTTCTTCTCTTGCATGTGTTGAACAGCTCTTATTTATGTATTTACGCTATTTCTACCCCGCCCATATCAGCCCGAAGGTGACTCAGGGTGGTCAGCACAATTCAATGCGATATATAACGAACGCAGCGATGTAATAGAGAGATTTTAAATTAAAATTCCTTGATGGGGAAATATATATAATAATCCTAACGCTCCTTCTCCAAATTATAACGATGACACCTCCACTACAGATTAGCTCACCAAAATATAGAGCTCACAAAAGGTAGAGGGAGTATGGTGGTTGAAACCAACTGTCTATTTAAAAGTTAGGAACTGGGAACCATTGGAACGGAGAGACTTAAAATGATTCTTCAAAAGATTTCCGCTGCTACAATATTAATAATAAACTGGCTGAGTTTATGTTGAGAGATTGATCTGTGAACACACATTGTGCCACTATAGTTTTCTTAGATGCTGTTAAAAGCTGACTTGAATAAGGCTTTTACCACAAAGGTATTCACACTGAGGCTGGTATAAGTTGATAAAAATAACAAGAACGTTTATTGAACAGGCTTGAAATATTCAGGTACAAATGCGTAATGGTTTCAGTACAATACTGGCATAAAAAGCTTGTGGTTGCGTTTGAGTAAAGATCTTTAAAAACTTCTGGGTTACAAGTCTTGAAAGTTTCAGCACAGAAAATTACTTCAGGAAATGAATCTCTGAAAGTAACTCCCAAAAATCCCCCTTAGGAATCTAGCCAAAATCCCTGAACTAGACTTCCTTAGGAAATGAACAGACCACTAACGGGGTTCTGCTCCAAACAGTATTCTAGCTATATTCTTGATAGCTATTCTGAATACTACCCAAAAGATCAGGGGCAGCTCAAGGCAGTACGCAAATTACGCTTTTGTGTAGAGCGCGCATCTCAAGGGGGGTGCACTTGAGGAGCTCCTGAGTCGCCCCTGCCCCGAACAACACCCAGAGGCAGCTCGCTCTCCCTCCCTCCTTCCCTCACAAGTGCGCGTGTGTGCGCGCGTTGTCTTCCTCTCCTCCTCCTCCTCCTCGCAGGCCAAGGGAGACAACGCTGGCGTGCCTCCCTCTCCTGGCGTTAGGAAGTACGCGGGGAAGGAGGGGCGATGCAGGTGTTGTATATTGGTTAAATTAGCCTCCCTGCATAAAGAGGTACCTAAATTTCTGGCTTGACAGATGCAACTGTCTTTCAGGCTGCATAGGTCAACAGCAAGCTAGACTATTAATGGTCGGGAGCTCACTCCAACCCGGGCTGGTTTCGAACTCGTGACTTCTAGGTCAGTAGTGATTTAATGCAGCTAGCTACTAACTAGCTGAGCCACAACCTGGTCCGCCTTAAGATTATTTAGTTATTTATTTCCAATATTTCTACCCTGTCCTTCTCAACCCCTGAAGGGGGACTCAGGGTGGCTTACAACGGCAGCAATTCGATGCCAGCAACATACAAAATACATTACAACAACATTATGCAATAGATAAAACAATTCATTAAAATATATTAAAATATTATTACCCCCAGCAACAATATATTATATAATACTAATATTATGAATGATGTATTAGTATTATGCTAATAATATAGTATGTTTTATGTAGATATGACTTGTAAGCCGCTCTGAGTCCCCTTCGGGGTGAGAAGGGCGGCAAATGTCGTAAATAAATAAATAAATAAAATTGTCAAATAGCCGAATCCAGATCTGGATTAGTGACCAATAACTCAATCCAAAGCCTGTCCTTGTCGGTGTTCGAACACTGTAAATACTGCCAAACCTACTTTCTGAATGCCTGGTCCCAAAATCATGTTTTCAGCCTCTTTCCAAGAGAGAGGAGGGATGAAGCTGACCTAATTTTGCCAGGGAGAGCATTCCACAGGTGGGGGGCCACCACCAAGAAGACCCCATCCCTCATCCCCGCCAAACGGGGTGGGACCGAGAGCAGGGCCTCCCCGGACTATCTTCATTTCCGAGGCAGGATGTAGAGGGAGATACGTTCCGACAGGTAAGCTGGGCCGGAACCGTATAGGACTTTATAGGCCCTATTGTGCTCGGAAGTGGACCGGCAACCAGTAGAGATGGCGCAATGGAGGGTGATATGTTCCCTGTATGAGATTCCACCTGAACATTAAGAACTTCCTGACTGTAAGAGGCTTACTCCTCCTCCACTGCTGAATTCTCTCCTTCCCTCCATTCAGAGTTGAGGTTGGCTCTTGCCCAAGCAGAGACCCGTTTGCAGGAGAAGGAAAAGGAGTTATGGGCCTTGCAAGGTCAGCTGGAGCTGACCAAGGCAGAGCTGGCCCAGTCGAAGAAGCAACATGGCAAGCAGGCAGAGGTAAGCCCGCCAAAGATCTGAGTCCGGGCAACTGGGGAGCCACGGCATCTACGTGGGCCTCCTTGACTGTAAACCAGTGGTTCTCAACCTGTGGGTCCCCAGGGCTTTTGGACTACAACTCCCAGAAATCCCAGCTGTTAGGATTTCTGGGAGTTGGAGGCCAAAACATCTGGAGACCCACAGGTTGAGCACCACTCCTCTAGAGCTTTGGAGAGCTTCTGTTCAACTTTTCCAAAGCTCCTTCTTAAGTGGTGATGGCACAATCGTCAGCATAGATCAGGGGTTGTCATCCTGTGAGTCCCCAGATGTTTTGGCCTACAACTCCCAGAAATCCCAGCCAGTTTACCAGCTGTTAGGGACCCATATCTGGGGACCCATAGGTTGAGCACCATTGTCCTAGAGCTTCTGTTCAACTATTTCAAACCTCTCTTCTTAAGTGGTGATGGCACGATCGTCAGCATAGATCAGGGGTTCTCATCCTGTGGGTCCCCAGATGTTTTGGACTACAACTCCCAGAAATCCCACAAGTTGAGCACCACTGCCCTAGAGCTTTGGAGAGCTTCTGTTCAACTATTTCAAAACTCCCTTCTTAAGTGGTGATGGCACGATCGTCAGCATAGATCAGGGGTTCTCATCCTGTGGGTCCCCAGGTGTTTTGGACTATAACTCCCAGAAATCCCAGCCAGTTTACCAGGTGTTAGGGACCCACATCTGGGTCCCACAGGTTGAGCACCACTGCCCTAGAGCTTTGGAGAGCTTCTGTTCAACTATTTCAAAGCTCCCTTCTTAAGTGGTGATGGCATGATCGTCAGCATAGATCAGGGGTTCTCATCCTGTGGGTCTCCAGGTGTTTTGGACTACAACTCCCAGAAATCCCACAGGTTGAGCACCACTGCCCTAGAGCTTTGGAGAGCTTCGGTTCAACTATTTCAAAACTCCCTTCTTAAGTGGTGATGGCACGATCGTCAGCATAGATCAGAGGTTCTCATTCTGTGGGTCCCCAGGTGTTTTGGACTACAACTCCCAAAAATCCCAGCCAGTTTACCAGGTGTTAGGGACCCACATCTGGGTCCCACAGGTTGAGCACCACTGCCCTAGAGCTTTGGAGAGCTTCTGTTCAACTATTTCAAAGCTCCCTTCTTAAGTAGTGATGGCACGATCGTCAGCATAGATCAGAGGTTCTCATTCTGTGGGTCCCCAGGTGTTTTGGACTACAACTCCCAAAAATCCCAGCCAGTTTACCAGCTGTTAGGGACCCACATCTGGGTCCCACATCTGGGGACCCACAGGTTGAGCACCACTGCCCTAGAGCTTTGGAGAGCTTCTGTTCAACTATTTCAAAGCTCCCTTCTTAAGTGGTGATGGCACGATCGTCAGCATAGATCAGGGGTTGTCATCCTGTGGGTCCCCAGGTGTTTTGGACTACAACTCCCAGAAATCCCATAGGTTGAGCACCACTGCCCTAGAGCTTTGGAGAGCTTTTGTTCAACTATTTCAAAGTTCCCTTCTTAAGTGGTGATGGCATGATCGTCAGCATAGATCAGGGGTTCTCATTCTGTGGGTTCCCAGGTGTTTTGGCCTACAACTCCCAAAATCCTAGCCAGTTTACCAGCTGTTAGGGACCCACATCTGGGGACCCACAGGTTGAGCACCACTGCCCTAGAGCTTTGGAGATCTTCTCTTCAACTATTTCAAAGCTCCTTCTTAAGTGGTGATGGCACGATCGTCAGCATAGATCAGGGGTTCTCATCCTGTGGGTCTCCAGGTGTTTTGGACTACAACTCCCAGAAATCCCACAGGTTGAGCACCACTGCCCTCTCCCAGGCTGTTTACTATCTATGCCTCATCGGTGTGGGTCCTACTACCGATTCCAAATGCGTCTGGGTATCGAGTAGACCTACCAGCTGAGGCTTGAACACATTTCAGCTGGAGTTCTGTGGATCTGTAGTGCTGTCCTCCCTCAGAGTATTCTTTGAGAATTTCAGGACTGTTTTCCCTCGGTTTGCTGTGAGGCTGAGAGGCTGTGAGCTCTAAGCCAGAGCCTTGGGACCTTTTCCCTGGAATTTCTGTTTCTGTTTCCCCGGATGTTCCTTTTCCCTGGATGCTCTTGAGAAAAGAAGCTTTTCTACGGGACGAGCTGGTCTACGTCCTATAGTTTAGCTTCCTTATGTGAGACTGCCCAAAAAATGGCTCCTTTCCCTCCCAGAGCCCTGAACAAGGAGCGGAACTATTTTGATGGACAGGAGGCCTGCCCTATAACTGCAAACATATAACAGAAAGAAAATAAAGTTGGAGCTCCTGGTACAGCCGTACCAGCACACTGTGGATTCAAACAATGATGGATCTGGATCACACTTGGCACAAATATTCAATATGCCCAAATGTGAACACTGGTGAAGTTTGAGAAAAATAGACCTTGACATTTGGGAGTTGTAGTTGCTGGGATTTATAGTTCACCTACAACCAAAGAGCATTCAGAAGTTCACCAACGATAGAATTAGGCCAGAAACAGAGAATGACGAACAGAAAATACTGTCTGCGATGGTCTTTGGCGACCCCTCTGACACCCCCTCACGACCCCTCCAGGGGTCCCGACCCCCAGGTTGAGAACCACTGCAATAGTCCTGATACAGAGCTAAAATTTAGGAGTCTTTGCCAGGAGGCAGAGACTAATTAGACTCATCAAAGACTTCTTTTTCCCTGGCGAGACAGAGAAGCATCCCATATTTTTCCCTGATTTCCCAATGAAAGGTCTCACCAAGTTGAAGAAAAGCCATCGAGGTTTTATTTGCAATTCAGCTGAAAAGGATGCCGAGCTGCAATCATTCGCCAGCACAGCATGAGGAGAGTACACCAATACAGTCATATTTATAGTGAATTCAAAGTTGCAGAGTTCAAACTCCCCACCCCGGCTTCCTTGTTGTTCCCTGCCATGATTGGGCAATGGGTGAATAGCTGGGAGGCAGCCCTCCTGCCCCTGGTGCCTCTGGACCAATCAGGAAGCTCCAGTGGTCTGTAGGATCCAATGGTGAGACCTCTGCCATCTGGTGGCAACAGCAAATCAGGAGAGAGGGAGGCGGGATGAGAGAGCACAAAGGAATCTGGGAAGGAGTCTTTAAACAAAGGAAATGCCATGTGGCCTGAGACAAAAAGCTCAAACAGGGCCGATCTATTGTGTTCATGAGTGTTGTGAATCAACATGTGTAAAAATATCCAGATCCTTCCTGGCTGTGAGACAGGAGGACAATGATGGCAGCCTGAGGTTAATGCTATCAATGGGAAGTAAACAAAAGCAGAGGGGAAGATTTCCCCTTATCTTACTTGAAGAGTGACAGAAACTTTTGCCAAACAATTCTTTACTCTAGTGGGCCATCTCTGATGCTAGGGATAAGAATCTCCTTCTTTTATCCATGCAAGTGTGTCTTTGGCGGGAGGTTTCAGTAACCACTAATGGCCAGGGGGTTCCCTTACATATTTCTTTGGAGGGAGAAGGGGCAAAGGGTCAGGAATACAAGGAAACATAAAAAATATATAGAAATTATACACAGGGAAATCATATGCAGCTATCTTCCCATCCAGGGCCCCAGATAATACCAATTATAAAAAGCAGACGATATCAGGACACAGCATGAATTCATAAGTTGTCTTGAAGAAAGTTCATGGGTAGGGAGCAAGTCCTTGAAGAGAGTGAAGTCCAGGAATGTAGCAGAATTCAAAAAGCCACCAAAGGGAGTCTATGGAGTTCCACTGGGCCAAGGCACAAAGCCCTGCAACGCTGGGATGGAAGCCGGTCCCATGGTCCTTGGAAAACTACAGCTCGAGAGAGAGGCAGAGACCCCAAGGTCTAGCCATTCCCGAAGTTTCATGGGGTACTCATTGTTGTTAGGATCTTGGCAAATTGACCAAGACTTAACCCCTATTGTGCAGTCTGGTACCCTTGTCCTTTGCAGAACTATAAGTTACCATCCCTTGTTGGGTGGGGGGGGGGGGCATGCTCGACTTCAGTCTTTCCTGAAAGAGCTGTCAAGGACCCCATTATGATAACAGTGGGACAAAAAGGCCACTTTCCCCCATGGAGTGGCCGCTTCCCTGTGAAAGCCGCACCCTTGAGCCGCAGTCCCTGTTTCTTGACTCTGTGACAGCTTTACGAGACTTCTGTTCTCCTCACTTGGCCAATGTTATTGCCACCATTAATTATCCCCCATGTTTACTTGCAAGGAGGCGCCACTAAGAGCGGCTGCCAAATATTTTCCATCACCTTTTCCACCCAATCGGTGGGCAGATAATTTTACAAGGCTACAGCTCATCTGCAGAGTGCAATTTTACAAGGGAACAGGGCAAGTGTCCCTTGGCGGCTTGCAAGGTGGCTCCATCTAAACTCTGGAAAGCCAAGGAGCAGATTCAAAGGCTGTGAGGCTGAGAATCTTTAATAATAATAGTAATGCGCAATACATTTTTTGTTCCTGGATTATAAATGTCATTCCTTAATTGGTTCTATCATTAAAACATTGAAAAAACTGCCAAAACTTTGTTTTTATGGGACATCCTGCAGTACATTTTGCTATACTTTTTCAATGACTATCTAATAGAGCAGTGCTTCTCAACCTTCCTAATGCCGTGACCCCTTAATACACTTTCTCATGTTATGGTGACCCCCCAACCATAACATTATTTTGGTTGCTGTTTCATAACTCTAATTCTGCGACTATGAGACATTTTTAAAAAGAACCTTAAAACCTGGCTCTTTGTTGTTGTTCATTCGTTCAGTCGTCTTCGACTCTTCGTGACCTCATAGAACAGTCCACGCCAGAGCTCCCTGTCGGCCGTCACCACCCCCAACTCCTTCAAGGTCAGTCCAGTCACTTCAAGGATGCCATCCATCCATCTTGCCCTTGGTCGGCCCCTCTTCCTTTTGCCTTCCACTTTCCCCAGCATCATTCCCTTCTCTAGGCTTTGCTGTCTCTTCATGATGTGGCCAAAGGACTTCAACTTTGTCTCTAGTCTCCTTCCCTCCAGTGAGCAGTCGGGCTTTATTTCCTGGAGGATGGACTGGTTGGATCTTCTCGCAGTCCAAGGCACTCTCAGAACTTTCCTCCAACACCACAGCTCAAAAGCATCGATCTTCCTTCGCTCAGCCTTCCCTAAGGTCCAGCTCTCACATCCGTAGGTGACTACAGGGAAGACCATGGCTTTGACTAGGCCATGGATCTTGGTTGCCAGTCTGATGTCTCTACTCTTCACTATTTTATCGAGATTGAACATTGCTCTCCTCCCAAGAAGGAAGCGTCTCCTGATTTCCTGGCCACAGTCTGCATCTGCACTCATCTTTGCGCCTAGAAATACAAAGTCTGTCACGGCCTCCACGGTTTCTCCCTCTATTTTCCAGTTGTCAATCATTCTTGTTGCCATAATCTTGGTTTTTTTGACGTTTAGCTGCAACCCGGCTTTTGCGCTTTCTTCTTTCGCCTTGATTAGAAGGCTCCTCAGCTCCTCCTCGCTTTCGGCCATCAGAGTGGTGTCATCTGCATATCTGAGGGTGTTAATGTTTCTTCCAGCCATTTTCACCCCAGCTTTGCATTCCTCAAGCCCTGCACATCGTATGATGTGTTCTGCATACAAGTTAAAGAGGTTGGGGGAAAGGATGCAGCCTTGCCGTACGCCTTTCCCAATCTTGAACCAGTCTGTTGTTCCGTGGTCAGTTCTGACTGTGGCGACTTGGTCCTTGTACAGATTCCTCAGGAGAGAGGGAAGGGGGCTTGGGATGCCCATCCCACCAAGAACTTGCCACAATTTATGATGATCCACACAGTCAAAGGCTTTAGAAGCAGAAATAGATGTTTTTCTGAAACTCCCTGCCTTTCTCCATTCTCCAGCATTCGGATGTTGGCAATCTGGTCTCTCGTTCCTCTGTCTTTTCTAAACCCAGCTTGAACATCTGGCAACTCTCGCTCCATGTATTGCTGGAGTCTTCCTTGCAGGATCTTGAGCATTCCCTTCCTGGCAGGAGAAATAAGAGCCACTGTACGGAAGTTTGAGCAGTCTTTCGCATTTCCCTTTTTTGGTATGGGGATATAAGTTTATTTTTTCCAGTCTGATGGCCATTCTTGTGTTTTCCATATTTGCTGGCATATGGCTTGCATCACCTTGACAGCATCCTCTTTTAAGATTTTAAACAGTTCGGCTGGGATCCCGTCGTCTCCTGCTGCCTTGTTGTTAGCAATGCTTCTTAAGGCCCATTCCACCTCACTCCTCAGGATGTCTGGTTCTAATTCATTCACCACACCGTCAAAACTATCCTCGATATTGTTATCCTTCCTATACAGATCTTCTGTATAGTCTCGCCACCTTCTCTTGATCTCTTCAGCTTCTGTTAGGTCCCTGCCATCTTTGTTTCTTATCATACCCATTTTTGCCTGAAATTTACCACCAATGTTTCTAATTTTCTGGAAGAGGTCTCGTGTCCTCTGCGCTTTTGATGAGCAGGTATACAGTTGCACATTATTGCTCAGCCTCAAGTTCTGTGGAGACCAAAATCCACTGATTGTGGTAATGTGAAAATAACTAAATTGACTCAATGTATATATTACAAATACACATATAAAAAAAAAACAGGACTGCCACATTCACATTAAGTAGAAACAACTGGTTCTTCTCTTGAAGTATAAAACAAAGTCTTCGTGTGAGTAAATGTCCTGCTCTTTATTACATACTAGCTTGGGGACCCGGCGTTGCCCGGGTTATTAGAGAAAGTGTGTAATGGTAGTTTTGTATGCCAAGTTTGGTCTTTATTGGTCTTTGGATAACGGCTGCATTATTTTCAGGAAGTGAGTGAAGGTACTTGAAGTCCCATCATCCATGGCCCATCCTCCTACAAACAGCAGCAGGATATAGAGTGGGTCATGGGGGCTCTGTGTGCCAAGTTTGGTCTTTATCAGTCATTAGATGAGGGTGGCAGTGGTGTCAGTAAGTGAGTGAAGGTACTGCAAGTCCCATCATCCAAAGTCCATCCCCTGTCAAACGGCAGCAGGATGTAGAGTGGATCATGGGGGCTCTGTGTGCCAAGTTTGGTCTTGATCGGTCATTAGAAGAGGGTTGCAGCAATGTTTTGAAGGGAGTGGAGGTACTTGAAGTCCCATCATGCATGGTCTGTCCTCCTCCAAACTATAGCAGGATGTAGAGTGGGTCATTGGAGCTCCATGTGTCAAGTTTAGTCTTGATTAGTCATTGGCGAGGGTCTCAGTGGTCTTAGGAAGTGAGCAAAGGTACTGCAAGTCCCATCATCCATCTCCAAATTTTTCCAAACAACACCAGGACATAAAGTGGGTCATGAGAGGTCTATGTGCCAAGTTTGGTCTTGATCCGTTATTGGATGAGGTTTGCAGAGGTCTCAGAATGTGAGTGAAGGTACTGGAAGTTCCATCATCCATGGTCCACCCTTCTCCAAAACTGCAGCAGGATGTAGAGTGGGTCATGGGGGCTCTGTGTGCCAACTTTGGTGTTGATTGGTCATTAGATGAGTTTTGCAGCATCTTGGGTAGTGTAGGTACTTGAAGTCCCATCATCCATGGTCTGTTGTCCTCCAAAGTGCTCCAGGATGTAGAGTGGGTCATTGAAGCTCCATGTGGCAAGTTTAGTCTTGATGAGTCATTGGCGAGGGTCTCAGTGACCTCAGGAAGTGAGTGAAGTGACTGCAAGTCCCATCATCCATTGTTAAATTCTTCCAAACCGCACCAGGATGTAGAGTGGGTCATGCTGGGTCTCTGTGTAAATTGTGGTCCTGATCCATCATCGTTGGCAGTTGTAATGGTCTTAGGAAGGGAGTGCAGGTATTGCAAGTCCCATCGTCCATGGTGCATCCTCCTTCAAACTGCACCTGGATGTAGAGTGCGTCATGGAGACTCAGTGTGCCAAGTTTGGTATTTATCGGTAATTGGATGAGGGTTGCAGTGGTCTGAAGAATTCAGCAATGGTACTGCAAGTCCCATAATCCACGGTCCATCCCCGGCCAAACCACACCAGGACGTAAAGTGGGTCATGAGAGGTCTATGCGCGAAGTTTGGTCCTGATCAGTCATTGGATAAGGTTAACAGCGGTCTCAGAAAGTGAGTGGTGGTACTGCAAGTCCCATCATCCATGGTTCATCCTCCTCCAAACTGCAGTAGGATGTAGAGTGGGTGATGGGGGCTCTGTGTGCCTATTTCGGTCTGTATTGGGAGTGTCTGACCCAGCCCCCGGCCTTTCCTTTCCTCTCTTTGTCATCTCGGAATCTTGCATTTGAGGCTGGCCAATCAGAGACCATATGCAAATTTCCTTCTGTCATGCCCCGTTTCTGCCATGAGCCCTCTTCTCCACCAGGGGCTCCTATTGAAGCTGGCCAATCAGAGACCATATGCAAATAGCACCACAGCGGCAGCCAATCCGAATGTTGGAACTTTCAGGCTGGCCAATCAAAAAGCTGCCACATATTCCTCCCTCCATCCTCCCTACGTCTGCCCTCCGTCGCATACAAACTTTGACTTTTATTATATACTAGCTTGGGGACCCGGCGTTGCCCGGGTTATTAGAGAAAGTGGGTAATGGCGGTTCTGTATGCCAAGTTTGGTCTTTATTGGTCTTTGGATAATGGCAGCATTATTTTCAGGAAGTGAGTGAAGGTACTTGAAGTCCCATCATCCATGGGCCATCCTCCTACAAACAGCAGCAGGATATAGAGTGGGTCATGGGGGCTCTGTGTGCCAAGTTTGGTCTTTATCAGTCATTAGATGAGGGTGGCAGTGGTGTCAGTAAGTGAGTGAAGGTACTGCAAGTCCCATCATCCAAAGTCCATCCCCTGTCAAACGGCAGCAGGATGTAGAGTGGATCATGGGGACTCTGTGTGCCAAGTGTCGTCTTGATTGGTCATTAGAAGAGGGTTGCAGCAATCTTTGGAAGGGAGTGGAGGTACTTGAAGTCCCATCATCCATGGTCTGTCCTCCTCCAAACTGCAGCAGGATGTAGAGTGGGTCATTGGAGCTCTATGTGGCAAGTTTAATCTTGATTAGTCATTGGCGAGGGTCTCAGTGGTCTCAGGAAGTGAGCAAAGGTACTGCAAGTCCCATCATCCATCTCCAAATTTTTCTAAACAACACCAGGACGTAAAGTGGGTCATGAGAGGTCTGTGTGCCAAGTTTGGTCTTGATCCGTCATTGGATGAGGTTTGCAGAGGTCTCAGAATGTGAGTGAAGGTACTGGAAGTTCCATCATCCATGGTCCACCCTTCTCCAAAACTGCAGCAGGATGTAGAGTGGGTCATGGGGGCTCTGTGTGCCAATGTTGGTCTTGATTGGTCACTGGATGTAGAGTGTGTCATGGAGACTCAGTGTGCCAAGTTTGGTATTTATTGGTAATTGGATGAGGGTTGCAGTGGTATGAAGAATTGAGCAATGGTACTGCAAGTCCCATAATCCACGGTCCATTCCCAGCCAAACCACACCAGGATGTAAAGTGGGTCATGAGAGGTCTATGTGTGAAGTTTGGTCCTGATCAGTCATTGGATGAGGTTAACAGCAGTCTCAGAATGTGAGTGATGGTACTGCAAGTCCCATCATCCATGGTTCATACTCCTCCAAACTGCAGTAGGATGTAGAGTGGGTGATGGGGGCTCTGTGTGCCTATTTCGGTCTGTATTGGGAGTGTTCTGACTCAGCCCCCGGCCTTTCCTTTCCTCTCTTTGTCATCTCGGAATGTTGGATTTGAGGCTGGCCAATCAGAGTCAACATGCAAATTTCCTTCTGTCATGCCCTGTTTCTGCCATGAACCCTCTTCTCCACCAGGGGCTCCTACTGAAGCTGGCCAATCAGAGACCTTATGCAAATAGCACCACAGCGGTAGCCAATCAGAACGCTGGCACATACACCTTCCGCCCTCCGCACCTCTGTCCTTCCCATACAAACACTCTTCTTTATTATAGTTATAGATAGATATAGATGAGTAGACTCCGGTAGTCACATGAATTGACTCCAACCAGCAACCGGTTTCGACTCACAAGAGCCTTCGTCAGGCGGTTGGGTTCAAATTATCAAAAAAATTATCAAAAAAAGCTCAACTTTTGAGCTGAAAAATTCACCAACAGTCTTCTGGAAGGGTGGATCCTAAGGGGACATAGATAGTGTTGAGTAATGTACTCTGGGATTGCCCAGGGGTTGAGAGCCTGGATCGCATTTCCGCCATTTAATTTGCTCTTCAAAACTTTTCTGACTCTTTGGATATATTCTTTGCTGACCACATTTTTCACATGCCCATTATTGATATTGTCCAACTGTAGTATGCCCAGATATTTATAGGCTTCAGGCTGATTGCGCTTTATGGTTTGCCCGTTTGGCATCGCTACGCCCTCGCCCTTCCCTTCCTTTAATGCCACTGTGGCACATTTGTCTAGGCCGAACTCCATACTGATGTCAGTGCTGAAGATTCTGTCTTGATCAATGACTGGATTTCTGTTTCTGATTTTCCGTAAAGCTTTAGATCATCCATGTACAGCAAGTGAGAGATTTTTGGTGAACTTCTTGCTGTTTGGTAGCCTAGGTTTGTTTTCTGTAGAATTACTGACAGTGGGGTCAGTGCAATAATGAACAGCAGTGGTGACAGTGAGTCACCCTGGAAAATTCCTCTCTTATTTGTTTATTTATTTATTATTTGAACTTATATGCCGCCACTCCCCTGGGGCTCGGAGCGGCTTACAAGAACAGGCTAAAATCGAACACAATTAAAAAAAACAATTTAAAAACAATCAGAGATCAAAGGCCCATCGAAATAGATATGTCTTACATGTCCTGCGGAAAGCTGATAAATCCCGCAAGGCACGGACTTCAGGTGGCAGAGTATTCCAGAGTGATGGTGCCACTGCTGTGAAGGCTCTGCGTCTGGTTGCTGTTAGACGCAAGGTCTTGACACTGGGGATTTCCAATAGATCTTGGTCCTCAGAACGGAGGGATCTCTGGGGTTGGTAGGGGGTGAGGCGGTCCCTCAGGTACATCGGCCCCAGACCATGCAAGGCCTTAAAGGTGAGTACCATCACTTTGAAAGTGATCCGGTGCTCAATGGGTAACCAATGCAGCTGTAGTAAGATTGGTGTTATGTGGCATCTCATCGGAATTCCCGCAAGAAGCCGAGCAGCTGCATTTTGTACCAACTTGAGCTTCCGGATCACTGACAGAGGAAGGCCAATGTAGAGGGCGTTACAGTAGTCCAGTCTTGAGATGACAGTGGCCTGGATCACCGTAGCTAGGTCGTCCCTGGACAGGGAGGGGGCCAGCCGTCTAGCCTGCCGCAGGTGAAAGAAGGCGGTTCTGCTCACGGTGGAGACCTGGACCTCCATCGTCAGCAGAGGGTCCAAAAGGACTCCCAGACTCTTTACCAATGATGACAGGCGTAGCGCCTCACCATCCAGGGTAGGCAGCTGGATATCCCCACTGCCCGGTCGACCCAGCCATAGGATCTCCGTCTTCGCTGGATTCACCCTCAACCTGCTGGCACGCAGCCGTCCAGTAATGGCCTCGAGGCACTGATGGAAACAATTGGGTATAGAGTCCGGTTGGCCTTCCATCTTCAGCACAAGCTGAGTGTCATCAGCGTACTGGTAACACTCAAGCCCAAAATCTTGATGTTAACCGTTCCATAATTTTCGTTGCCCACGAACAACTCAGTTTTCCATTGTTTCATCGCATTTTCGGTGAAGTTTGTAATATTTTCACAAACTCCGATGACATCTAGACATTTGATGATCCAACAATGTGGCAGTGAGTCAAATGCTTTCTTGTAATCAATCCAAGTTGTATAGAGGTTTGTATTATTATTATTATTATTATTATTATTATTATTATTATTATTATCATCTTCAGCATTCTCTGCCAAAGGAGTCCTTAAGACCATCGGTCTTTTGCAACCCCCACAAGGGGTTTTCTGTTCTGACCAGAGACGTCTGGGATGAGTTGTGTAATTTGGCCTTGTTTTGGTTTTATACTAGGCTGGTACATTGGGATGTCGAGGAAGACGGATGTCGGAGGATGTGGGGCACCAACGGCGAAGCAGGGAACAGCAGAAAGTGAGTGTTACGCCTCCCCAATACTATACACTGGAGGGAAGCACTCGGAGATTTCGGCAACCTGCCCTGTGCCTCACTTTCCCCTTTGTGCTGATTTCTTAACCAGGGCCTTATTGGGAGAGAGGTGGCCCCTTCCAGTGGCAGCCGCTGCCGAAGCACCAGCTTCTCCCGCTCGGAGCAGCCAGCGGACAAAGGAGGAACGCCCTCAAAACACAAAGGTGAGTCTTCTCCTCAGATTCCACATGCCTCATCACAGAATCATAGAGTTGGAAGAGACTCCAAGGGCCATCCAGTCCAACCCCCTTCTGTCTTCATTCAGGAAAGTCACAATCAAAGCCCTCCCAACAGATGACCATCCAGCCTCTGATTTAAACCCTCCATAGAAGGAGCTTTCACTATACTCCACTATATTATAGTTTGTTGTTTAGGCTTGGCCCCATGTAAGTCACTCCGAGTTCCCGTTGGGGAGATGGTGGCGGGGTATAAATAAATATTATTATTATTCTGTGGCAGTGAGTTCCACTGTTAAACAGCTCTTCATTTGGGCACCACTATTGAAGAGAGGTATTGACAAGCTGGAATGTGTCCAGAAGAGGGCGACTAAAATGATCAAGGGTCTGGAGAACAAGCCCTATGAGGAGCGGCTTAAAGAGCTGGGCATCTTTAGCCTGAAGAAGAGAAGGTTGAGAAGAGACATGATGAGGGCCGTGTATAAATATGACCATGATAGAGCGGTATATAAATAAAGTTTTATTATTATTACTAGCCATCCCCTGCCACGTGTTGCTGTGGCCCACATGGGGGTTCTGTGTGGGAGGTTTGGCCCAATTATATCGTTGGTGGGGTTCAGAATGCTCTGTGATTATAGGTGAACTATAAATCCCAGCAACTACAACTCCCAAATGTCAAGATTCTATTTTCCCCAAACTCCATCAGTGTTCACATTTGGGCATATTGAGTATTTGTGTAGAGTTTGGTCCAGATCCATCATTGTTTGAGTCCACAGTGATCTCTGGATGTAGGTGAACTACAATTCCAAAACCAAAGGACACTGCCCACCAAACCCTTCCAGTATTTTCTGTTGGCCATGGGAGAACTGTGCCAAGTTTGGTTCAATTCCATCGTTGGTGGAGTTCAGAATGCTCATTGATTGTAGGTGAACTATAAATCCCAGTAACTACAACTCCCAAATGTCAAGGTCTATTTCCCCCAAACGCCATCTGTGTTCATATTTGGGCATATTGAGTATTCATGCCAAGTTTGGTCCAGATCCATCATTGTTTGAGTCCATGGTGCTCTCTAGATGTCGGTGAACTACAACTCCCAAACTCAAGGTCAATGCTCACCAAAACCTTATTTTCCAGATCACCAGTCTGGGCCACAGCAATGCGTGGCAGGGAACGGCTAGTAGTAAATAACTAAATAAACAAATTAGACTGTGACTCTGTGTCTTCAAGGGGAGTGGGACCCCATTCAACACAGTCTGAAATCCCACATTCTGATCAGCCTTACGATGGACCGGGAGTGCCTCCGTCTTGCCTGAATTTAGTTTCAGCTTGTTTTAGCAGTTTTGATAATGTATTGTCGAAGGCTTTCATGGCCGGAATCACTGGGTTGTTGTAGGTTTTTCAAGCTATATGGCTATGTTCTAGAAGCATTCTCTCCTGACATTTTGCCTGCATTTATGGTAGTCATCTTCAGAGGTTGTGAGGTCTGTTGGAAACTAGGAACATGGGATTTATATATCAACCAGAGAAGTCAGCCACAGCAGAGCACCTGATGAACCAACGTGGACACAGAAATGCTAGATCACTCTAACAGCCACCACGTCACACTACACAGAAAAGCCATTGAAATCCACAAGCATGTGGACAATTTCAGCAGAAAGGAGGAAACCATGAAAATGAACAAAATCTGGCTACCAGTATTAAAAAAAACTCTAAAATCACAACAGCAAAACAACAGAGAGGAAACAATCAGGGATATCTAACCACCTCTCAACAAAAGATTGCCCCAGGCACTGCCAGGCCATCAAATGCTAATCAAGGTGGTCAGTTGAAACATTCACACCTAGCTCCAACAGACAAGAGTTCTTTGTCCTACCCTGGTCATTCCACAGATACATAAACCCATTTTCCTAATTCCAACAGACCTCACAACCTCTGAGGATGCTTGCCATAGATACAGGCGAAACGTCAGGAGAGAATTGTCAGGATTATTTTAGTTATGTATGTGTTTTCAATGTGCTTCTATGTATTGCAAAGATGGATGCCACTGTGAATTGTAAATGCCATGCAGGAATGTTTATACTTTGAGGCTGTGATTCAGCAAACTTGAGAAAGTACTTACTTACTTACTTAGGTGATCCCTTGTTGGACGAGTAAGATGGTCTTCCATGGTGGGTTTTCTTGTGGATTCGTAGGCTGTGGAGCCCTATTCTTGACCCGCATCTTCTCCCACAGTGAAGGCATTGGTTTCCAGGTGGAAGGCGGTCCCGGTCGGGGTTGGCTTGACGCGCCTTCCTCCTGGCACGTTTCTCTCTTTCACCCTCCACTCGTGCCTCCTTGAATTCTGCAGCACTGCTGGTCACAGCTGACCTCCAGGTGGAGCGCTCAAGGGCCAGGGCTTCCCAGTTTTCAGTGTCTATGCCAGAGATTTTAAGGTTGGCTTTGAGGCCATCTTTAAATCTCTTTTCCTGTCCACCAATGTTCCGTTTTCTTAAGTTCAGAGTAGAGCAACTGCTTTGGGAGACGGTGGTCAGGCATCCGGACAACTTGAGAAAGTAAGATAAGGTTCTTTCTGAGAACAGAAGGGAGTTGCCGGTCTCATCAAGAGAAGATAAGCAGATGTGCAGAGGCTTTCGGTTTTGACTAGTTCTTTGTTCTTCATGAATTGTAGCTCGCTGTAGAAAGACGTGTCTGTCGTATGTACTTAGTAAACTTAGTTTCTTTTGTAACTCAAAGCCTACAGAGTCCTTATTTTGCAACTCAGTGTCTGCTTGATCTAGCATTCCTTCTGTTGGGGATTGCCAATCTGTGATAAGAATGCCTCTAGAACAGTGGTTCTCAACCTACCTTAGTACAGTTCCTTATGTTGTGGTGACCCCCAACCATAACATTATTTTTGTTGCTACTTCTTAACTGTAATTTTGCTATGGTTCTGAATCGTATTGTAAATATCTGATAGGCAGGATGGATTTGCATTCACTGGACCAAATTTGGCACAAATACCCAATACGCCCAAATTTGAATACTGGTGGGGTTGGAGGAGATTGCTGTTGTTATTTGGGAGTTGTAGTTGCTGGGGTTTATAGTTTGCCTACAATCAGAGAGCTTTCTGAACTCCACCAACAATGGAATTGAATCAGACCACACAGAAATCCCATGACCAACAGAAAATGCTAAAACGGCTTGGTGGGCATTGACCTTGAGTTTGGGAGTTGTGGTTCACCTAAATCCAGAGAGCGCTGTGGACTCAAACAATGACCAATCTGGACCAAAATTGGCACGAACACTCAATATGTCCAAATGTGGACACTGGTGGAGTTTGGGGAAAATAGACCTTGACATTTGGGAGTTGTAGTTGCTGGGATTTATAGTTCACATACAATCAAAGAGCATTCTGAACCCCACCAATGATAGAATTAGGCCAAACTTCCCACACAGAACCCACATGACCAACAAAAAATATTGTATATTCTGATGGTCTTCGGGGACCCCTCTGACACCCCCTCGTGACCCCCAGGTTGAGAAACACTGCTCTAGAACATGGCCATATAGCCCAAAAAAACCTACAACAACCCAGTTTTGATAATCTCCTGATTTCTCCTCTGATCCTCTTCAGGATCTTTACTGGGGGGCCCCCACGGCCAAAGCACTCCAAAGGGCCAGGAGGAAGTGCAGAACCTCAAAGCGGAGGTCTTGGTCCTCCGCCGGCGCCTGGATGCCTCCGAGAGCCAACGCAAGACCCTCCTCGAGACCTGCTGGCAGCAAGAGAAGACCCGAAGTTGGGCTCCGGAGAGGCAGGCGCCGTTGTTGGGGCTGAGAGCTCTTTCTTGGCAAAAGAAAAAGGAGGACCAAGACGACCAGGTCTTGGATGGAAAGCAGGTCGCAGAGAAGAGGGAAGGCGAGACGCTTCAGTCGGAGGAGGACTCTGCAAAGCTAGACGTTCCAAAGGAGGTCCAAGCGGAGATGGAAGCAAATGCTCCGGGGAAGATGCCACCCTTCGCTGAAGAAGAGGACCTCTCCAAGGAGCAGCCTTTGGAGGGAAACGTGGAAGCCTTGCGGGAGGAACTTCGAGTCTTGGCTGCTGGGAAAGCCGAAGCAGAAGCCCAAGCCAGCCTGGTCCAGCAGAAGCTCCAAAGTCTGCAGACCACGCTGGGGAGGCAGACGGAGCGGTTGGCGCAAGCCATGGAAACCCAAACCCACCATGTCGAGGAGCTTCTGGTCGATGGGGAAGAGAAGGACCGCCTCATAATAGGTCTCCGCAAAGAGCTGGAAGATACCAAGAAGGCCTTGGATATGGCCAACGCGGAGGGACAAAGGCTACGGGTGTTGATGGAGCACAGCGAGGAGGAACCCCATCGAGATAACTCCAAGCAAGGTGTGGAAGTGGGTACGGGAGAGGTACCCACTCTGACACAAGACGCCAAAGCGGGAGAAAATCCTCAAGATGCAGAACTCACACAAGTAAGATTTTCCTGTTCACAAAATCCAGGGAATATTAAAAAGAGAGAGAGCTATTTGGACGGGAAACAAGGCATCCTTTAAATCCAAGATAAATACAGTAAATAATTTGAATTTAATTTGCAGAGTGCATCCTAGTCTCGGTTTCACTTTTGGCCAACTTATTTATTTATAAGTTTATAAGTCCCCTTCTCACTCCGAAGGGGACTCAGAGCGGCTTACAAGCTATATATACATACAATCTATATATATAAAAATGCTCTGTGCGTCATGAGTACCTTAAAAACAAAAGAACCAATGAACGAAATCACACCAAATTTGCCAGCAAAACATCTCACAACACCAGGAGTGACCAACACTCAAAAATTTATGATTTTGTCATTTGGGTGTTGTAGTTGCTGGGATTTATAGTTCACCTATAATCAAAGAGCATTCTGGACTCCACCAATGATGGAATTGAACCAAACTTGGCACACAGTTCTCCCATGACCAACAGAAAATACTGGAAGGGTTTGGCGGGCATTGACCTTGAGTTTTGGAGTTGTAGTTCACCTGCTTCCAGAAAGCACTGTAGACGCAAATAATGATGGATCTGGACCAAACTTGGCATGGATACCCAATATGCCCAAATGTGAACACATATGGCGTTTGGGGAAAATAGACCTTGACATTTGGGAGTTCTAGTTGCTGGGATTTATAGTTCACCTACAATCAAAGAAAAGTCTGTGTCCCACCAATGATAGAATTGGGCCAAAATTCACACACGTGATCCCCAATACCAACAGACAATACGGTGTTTTCTGATGGTCTTTGGCGACCCCTCTGACACCCCCCTCATGGCCCCCCCAGGGGTCCTGACCCCCAGGTTAAGAAACGCTGAACTGGATAAATTTGACATTAAAAGATGCAAATTCATTGACTGGTGGATTGCACTTTTTGGAAAAATTTAATGGTTTAGTGTTCGTTCACCACTTTCATTTTTCTGTCTTATTAGCTTGGGTACCTGGCGTTGCCCGGGTTATTTGAAAAGTCAGTGTTTAATTGTACAAAATTGCATAAAGTTGTGGATGAACTACAACTCCCATCATGCCAGGTTAACCCCAAGAAATTCCATCAGTACTAAAAGTTTGTTATGTTGGGCAAGTTTGCTCTAGATGCATCATTGGTGGGGTTCTGTGTGCTCCATGGCTGTAGGGTGAACTACAACTCCCACTATGGTGTGTCAGTTCCCTCAAATCCCTCCAGTAGGTTGAGTTAGTCATGGGAGTTCTGTGTGCCAAGTTTGGTCCTGGCTCATCATCGGTGGAGGTCACAGTTTCTCTGGTTGTGGGTGAACTTCAACTCCCAGAAAGGAAGGAGGAGGAGACTAGAAGGCATGTGGCTTTCGGATCAGAGCAAGCGAAATCGAACACGGCTTGTTGCCCTTCTAAGGGTATATGCCACAGCGATAAAGGCCGCAAAGAAATCTTTCTTTGCGGCCAATATTGCGTCTGCAAAGAACCATCCGGCAACTCCCAAAAAGGAAGTCAGTCCCCCCCCCCCCCCAGTAATCAGATTTGAGCGTATCAGGTATTGTTTGTGGCTTGTGGTACAGAGCCATCTTGATCCTCCTGTATCATCAGATGGTGAACCATCCAGTCTTTGGACCAAAAGCAGTCCATTACTTTAAGTTGTGGTGGAATGAAAATCGCACATGGTTCACATTTTTACCAGTCCACACACTGTCTTGCCAGAGAAAGAAAATATGCCACGCAGATGCTCCATAAAGATCAAGTAGTTTACTCTTTGTAATGGAGAGCAACATATATACAGTCATGTGAACAGTTGCATTGACTCACACAACGTCCTTTGAGAGAGATTTAATTGGTCTTTAGGTGTCCATGTGGAAGATCTTCTTCCAGCAGCTCATGAAGCAAGAACTGCCCAAATATGTAACTGTTGCCAAAATTCCCAGGCTCAGCTAGTCTCTTGGGCTTAGCCCAGCCAATCAGCTTCGTGCTTTGCATTTTCAGTTACAAACTGATTTTTACATGTCCTAAATGATGGCCACTCTGTTCTTTTGATATTTCTTTGCAGCTGGAAGCTTCTCTCGCTCAACTTGTGCAGGAAAACCAGGCCCTGCAGGACGAACTCGCCCGTTGGAAGGCAAGGAGCGTGGAAAGAGGAGATGGTGGCAGATCAGTTGTTTCAGGAAAGGATGGAGAGGCTGCCGAGGGTGAGGAAAGGAAGGGTCCAGTTCTGGAGGCATCCCAGCAGAGCGAGTCCTTGTCCCAGGTGAGACGGAGGGATGCCCAGACCCAGACCGAGGGGCCCGAGGCCAGCCAACGGAGGCGGGAGCGGGTCTCCGTGGCCTTCGATGACACCCAGTACGAACCCTATGGGCTTCCTGAAGTAGTCATGAAGGGTAAGTGAAGCAAATGGCGTCATCATCATCACATTATTATTATTATTACAGGCAGTCCCCACATTACACATGACTTCTAGTTAAGGACAGGTAGTCCCCATGACCTATTAGAGTCATAACCTTTTGGGGAAAATGGCACTCACCAGCATTCACGCAAGGCAACTAGGTTTCTCAGTTGTTAATCTAATGTACCTAGTAGGTTTGTTTGATTTAAAAAATGGTTCAAAACCCGTTTCGGATGTAGTGTGGTGGTTCGATTCTAAAATCAATTCCAATTTTCACAGAAAAAAAATGTCCAAAACTTTTCAAAACTTCTGAGACTTCTGAATCCTTTCGTTAATAGTTTCAAAGTGTTATTTTCTGTTTCATTGGGTGGTCTTTACAAATAGTTGTTTTATTCCAAAAGCGGGGAAAAGCAAGCGGAGGAAATTCCTTCCTTCTCCGGTTTAAAACTTGTTTCTCTGGCTTGAGCCAGAAGCGGGAAAAGAAAACGGAGGAAATTCATCCTTCTCTGGTTTATATCTGGCTTCTCTAGCTTTAAAACTGGCTTCTCTGGCTTGAGCCAGAAGCGGGAAAAGAAAACAGAGGAAATTCATCCTTCTCTGGTTTATATCTGGCTTCTCTGGCTTTAAAACTGACATCTCTGGCTTGAGCAAGAAGCAGGAAAAGTAAACGGAGGAAATTCATCCTTCTCTGGTTTATATCTGGCTTCTCTGGCTTTAAAACTGGCTTCTCTGGCCTGAGCCAGAAGCGGGAAAAACAAACAGAGGAAATTCATCCTTCTCTGGTGTATATCTGGCTTCTCTGGCTTTAAAACTCGCTTCTCTGGCTTGAGCCAGAAGCGGGAAAAGCAAACGGAGGAAATTCATCCTCCTCTGGTTTATATCTGGCTTCTCTGGCTTTAAAACTGGCTTCTCTGGCTTGAGCCAGAAGCAGGAAAAGCAAACGGAGGAAATTCATCCTTCTCTGATTTATATCTGGCTTCTTTGGCTTTAAAACTGGCTTCTCTGTCTTGAGCCAGAAGCGGGAAAAGCAAACGGAGGAAATTCATCCTTCTCTGGTTTAAAACTGGCTTCTCTGGCTTGAGCCAAGGCCAGGGACCAGTAGCAGGGGGAAAAGCAGAGTTTCAGAAGTGTCCCTTTTAGTTGCCCCAAAACATCTTGCTTTGAGTCGCCCTAAGGGCTGAGAATGGCGGTTAACAAATGCACCAAATAAAATAAAATAAATTGAATGCAATTTTTCTTAGCAGAATGGGGTTGGACTGGATGGCCTACGAGGTCTCTTCCAACTCTAGGATTCTATGGCCAGATTGATACTAATACTATACTCATTAACGCAGGGATATTTCTTGTATTTTGTCTTGTCTCCCCTTCCAGGATTTGCCGACATCCCATCCGGCCCTTCCTGCCCGTATGTCCTCCGCCGGGGCATTTTGGGAAGCGCCCCTGTGGCTCGGATGGCCCCGAGAGCAGAGCCCGAAGAGGATTCCCTGGAAGCGGATGAAGGGACGGGCGTCTGAGAATACAGCGGTGAGAGAAAGAGAGTTCTTGGTTAGGTCAGGCTTGTTTCAAAGCATTCTGCATTAGGTTGTTGTAGGCTTTTCGGGCTATATGGCTATGTTCTAGAAGCATTATCTCCTGACGTTTTGCCTACATCTATGGCAAGCATGCTTGGGCAGTGGTCCTGACTTGGGCCGTGGTCCTGGCATGCATTCACATCAATGACTCCCTCTTTGTCCTTAGGGCTGTCTCTCTTGCCCTTTGCCTGTCTTGTGGCCCGTGGCTCGCCTTTGACCCGCGTCTATCTAGAAGCGAAGGTGTGCGTTGTGCAAAGTCTGAGTATTTCTCTGTGGAAAGTCTGAGTTATTCCTTATTTCTTAACTAGCTTGGGTCCCCGACATTGCCCGGATTATTTGAAAAAGTCAGGGAACTCCAGACAAGAAACAATCAGGGACAGCTAATCACCCCTCAACAAAGAATTCTCCCAGGCAGTAAGACACCACACCTGAAACTGCCTGGCCATTAAATGCTAATCAAGGTGGCCAATGGAAACATTTACATCTACCTCAAACAGACAAGAGTTCTTTCTCCCACCCTGAATATTCCTGTTGAGACTCAGCCTGTGATTGAACTTGAGCCTGTGCTTGAACCTGTGAATGTGTTTCAGTCTCCTGATGTTTCTGTGTCTGATGTGGGTAATGAGGAGGGAAATCAGTCCCCTGTTGCTGCTGATGTGGGGGATACTGGGACTGACTTCTAACTTGTGCATGTCACAAAAGAGACATGCACAAGAAGTGGAAAAAGGGAGAAATCACCAAAGAAGAATTCAAAAAAATAGCCAACTCCTTTAGGGAAAAGGTCCGCAAAGCTAAAGCACAAAATGATTTCAGGCTTGCCAGGGACATTAAAACAATAAAAAGGGCTTCTTTTCTTATGTCAGTAGAAAAAGGAAGAACAAGGAGGTGATAGAGCGTCTTCGAGGAAAAGATGGGGCAATGCTAACAGGGGATAAGGAAAAGTCAGAACTACTTAATGCCTTCTTTGCCTCAGTCTTCTCACAAAAAGAAAGTCATCTTCAACCTCAGCAAGATGGAGTGGATGAGGGATTAGAGGACATCCAACCCCAAATTGGGAAACAAGTCATCCAGGAATACCTGGCCGCTCTAAATGAGTTCAAGTTCCCAGGGCCAGATCAACTACACCCAAGAGTTTTGAAGGAACTAGCGGAAGTCATTTTGGAATCACTGGCAATAATCTTTGAGAGTTCTTGGAGAACGGGAGAAGTTCCAGCAGATTGGAGGACGGGCCAATGTGGTCCCAATCTTCAAGAAGGGAAAAAAGGATGACCCAAACTATTACCAGTGTCTGGTCAGCCTCACGTCGATGCCAGGCAAGATTCTGGAAAAGATTGTTATGGAAATGGTGTTCATCTGTGTTCATATTTAGGCATATGGAATTTTTGTGTCAAGTTTGTTCCAGATCCATCATTGTTTGAGTCCACAGTGCTCTCTGGATGTGGGTGAACTACAATTCCCAAAGTCAGGGTCAAGGTCCACCAAACCCTTCCAGTTTTTTCTGTTGGTCATGGGAGCCCTGCGTGCTAAGTCTGGCCCAATTCCATCATTGGTGGAGTTCAGAATGCTCTTTGATTGTAGGTAAACTATAAACAGGGGCGGCTTGTCCATTACGCGAAGTAAGCAGTCGCAGAACACTTTTTTTTTTGCCAGGGGCGCAGAGGCGCCTCTGTAAATGCCCCTCGACCACCACTTGAGGAGCGCCCCCTCAGCTCACAACAGCCCTAGCAGTCCGGGGGGAGCCTTGGCTTTCTTGCCTCGCTGCCGGGCGATCCTCTTCCCAAAGGGGCCGGGCCCTTGCGCTTCGCCTAGCCCCTCTCGTTCCTGTTCCACCCGGCCAAAAGGTGCGCGAGCGGTGCCGGTGCTCAATCGTTCTCCACGTTCTATCCCTTTCCCGATCCACCGGCGCTCCACCCGCCTCCTCTCTTCTCCCCAATCCACGGGTGGGCCAAGGGGCGGAGCCGCCGCGCCTGGCCCGCTTCGGGTCCGGAGGCATGTCTGAAGACCCCAGCGTGCGCACCAAAAGTCGCCTCTTCTCCTGACTTTCTCTTCAGCCATTGGGACCAAGAGAGAGAGAGAGAGAGCCCCTCCGGCTGGAGGTATCTCCCACCTCCGCTCCCTCCTTTGTTTTTGTGCCTACCTTCGGGAAAGGTGAGCATCTCCACCTCTGTCTCTCTCTCTCTCTCTTGGTCCCAATGGCTGAGGAGAAAGTCAGGAGAAGAGGTGACTTTTGGTGCACACGCCGGGATCTTCAGGCACGCCTCTGGACCCAAAGCGGGCCAGGCAAGGGAGCAAGTGCGGCAAGTGTAGTTACTGGGATATATAGTTCACCTACAATCAAAGAGCATTCTGAACTCCACTAATGATGGAATTGAACCAAATATGGCACACAGAACTCCCACGACGAACAGAAAATATATATCAATGATTGGTGGGGGGGTTTACTAGGATGTATAGTTCACCTACAATCAAAGAGCATTCTGAAGTCCACCAATGATGGAATTGAACCAAATATGGCACACAGAACTCCCACCACAAACAGTGATTGGTTGGGGGGGGGGGGCCAAAATACCGTTGAAAATTACCTCTGACTATAAATCCCAGCAACGACAATTCCCAAATGACAAAATCAATTTTTTTGAGTGGAGGACATGCATTGGGTTGTTAGGTGTCTTGTGTCCAAATTTGGTGTCAATTCCCCCAGTGGTTTTTGAGTTCTGATGGTATCACAAATGAACATTACATTTTTATTTATATAGGTAAAGGTAAAGGTAGTCCCCTGACATTAAGTCCAGTCATGCCTGACTCTGGGGTGTGGTGCTCATCTCCATTTCTAAGCCGAAGAGCCAGCGTTGTCCGTAGACACCTCCAAGGTCATGTGGCCACTGGCATGACTGCATGGAGCGCCCTTACCTTCCCGACGGAGCGGTACCTATTGATCTACTCACATTTGCATGTTTTCGAACTGCTAGGTTGGCAGAAGCTAAGGCTGACAGCGGAAGCTCACACCGCTCCCCGGAATCGAACCTGCGACCTTTCGATCAGCAAGCTCAGCAGCTCAGTGCTTTAACCCACTGCACCATCTATTTATATAGATATTGATTATTATTATTATTATAGCGTAAACAGGGATTATTTGCTGGAGTAGACAGTAATAGATGAGATGGGGAAAACTTTGTTGATTGTGCTTCTGTTCCCAACAATGCTGAGCTGGCAATGCAGTTTCCTTCTTGTTTTGTCTGTTTTTCTCTTTAAGCCGCTCCTCATTTCCCCTGCAATGGCATTGGCTCTGTGCTGCACCGTGGCAAACAGGATGTTCCCGTTTGTGCCGATGTGTTTTGCACCAACCAACTGCTGGAAAGACCATCTTCTTATGTCACAACACGCACCTTGGTTGGAAGCCCGGCTGCTCTAGATCTGGAGCTGAAGCTGCATCGAAGCTCTCCTTTCCTTCTCTGCAAGGATCTGTAGGAGAATATGCCACCGGACAACATTCACCCTCGCTTCTCCAATTCCCAGCTGAGTAGAGCATCTGGGAAGCATGAGTCGGAGGGATGGAGGATGCCACCCCTTGCCCACCATTGGAGGACCACATCTTTCCATAGTGACCATTGCTGTTTGATAGCCAATCAGGGATCTGTAGTTCTGGTATGCTTTTCTTTCAAAGCCAATGACTATGTGGAATGAACGTACAGCTTGGGGTTGTGGTCCCTCCTCCACACACACACAATAAACAACAGGACGGATGCTATTTAGTGTGTTCCTTTGTCAAAGGTGTACACCACAACCCAACGTTGACATTTATTTATTGTGTCATCAGCAACCATACCATTGTGTTACAATTCTAACAGAGCAAAACAAACACACAGATTAAAAAGAAAAAGAAAGAAACCTACAGATTTTGCATATTTGGTATTTGGTTAAATGTCCTTTGACCAGTATCTGGCCACTTGGAGTGCCTCTGGGGTTGCCGCAAGAAGGTCCTCCATCGTGCATGTGGCAGGGCTCAGGGTGCATTGCAGCAGGTGGTCAGTGGTTTGCTCTTCTCCGCACTCGCATGTCGTGGATTCCACTTTGTGGCCCCATTTCTGAAGGTTGGCTCTGCATCTCGTGGTGCCAGAGCGCAGTCTGTTCAGCGCCTTCCAAGTAGCCCAGTCTTCTGTGTGCCCAGGAGGGAGTCTCTCGTCTGGTATCACCCATGGATTGAGGTGCTGGGTTTGGGCCTGCCACTTTTGGACTCTCGCTTGCTGAGGTGTTCCAGCGAGTGTCTCTGTAGATCTAAGAAAACTATGTCTTGATTTAAGTTGTTGACGTGCTGGCTGATACCCAAACAGGGGATGAGCTGGAGATGTCCCTGCCTTGGTCCTTTCACTATTGGCTGCTACTTCCCGGCGGATGTCAGGTGGTGCAATACCGGCTAAGCAGTGTAGTTTCTCCAGTGGTGTAGGGCGCAGACACCCCGTGATAATGCGGCATGTCTCATTAAGAGCCACATCTACTGTCTTAGTGTGGTGAGATGTGTTCCACACTGGGCATGCATACTCAGCAGCAGAGTAGCAGGGGGACATGAGAGAAGCCTCCTCGCAGGATTGCAAGACATCCGGGCGTCCCCTGGGCAACGTCTTCGTAGACGGCCGATTCTCTCAACCCAGAAGCAACCGGAGACGACTTGAAGCATGCAAACAAGGAAGCAAAACAACCAACGGTCCTTTTCAGGACCAACCATGACAATAATCGCAATCAACATCGAAGGCATGTCAGCTGCCAAAGAACAACTGCTCTATGAACTGTGCCGAGATAAGAAATGTGACGTGCTGTGTGTCCAAGAAACACACAGGGATGAACGACAGAAACGACCCAAAGTTCCAGGAATGATCCTAGTAGCGGAAAGACCACATGCGCAGTATGGAAGTGCTGTCTTTGTCAAACCAGGCCTCCAAGTCAGCAGTGCCCACAACACTGAAGAAAACAATATCGAGGTTATAACAGTAGAGCTTAATAACATCACCATCACCTCTGTGTACAAGCCCCCAAATGAAGATTTCTGCTTCTCCTCCCCCGAGAACTTTGACAGGCACCAAAGGGCGGTAGTAATTGGTGACTTCAACAGCCATAGCCATGTATGGGGCTATGCCCAAGAGGACAGAAATGGAGAGGCTGTCCTGTCCTGGTCTGAACTGCACAAACTATCACTCATCCATGATAGCAAGCTCCCACCATCCTACAACAGCGGGAGATGGCACCGAGGTTATAACCCAGACCTCTTATTTGTGAGCGACAGCATCGTACAGCAATGCACCAAATCAGTGGGACCACCAATCCCAAACACACAGCACCGACCAATAATATGCCAACTGTTCCCAACAATAAGGCCTCAGGAAGTTCGATTTAAACGAAGATACAACTTCAGAAAGGCAGATTGGACTAAATTCTCAGACATGTTAGACGACATGATCACATCGGTCGCGCCAGTCCCTGAGGAATACGAACATTTTATTGAAATAGTGAAAACCTGCTCACGGGCCTCCATACCGAGAGGCTGCAGAACCCACTACCTCCAGGGCATTACTCCTGAAACAGCTGCCTTGTTGGAAAACTATTACAGGCTCCACAACGAAGACCCATTCAGTGAGCAGACTCTTCAGGCAGCGCAGAGCATTGTGTCCTCCATCTCTGAAGCCAAGAAAGAACAGTGGATCAAGTTGATCACAGAGGTCGACATGGGCAGGAGCAGCCAGAAGGTGTGGAGGCTGCTGAGACGGCTGAGCAACGACCCCTCACAAACTAACACCCATGCCAACATAAAGGCAGATCAGATAGCACACCAACTCTTGAAGAATGGGAAACCCAACCTTGCCACCAAAGTAGGAAAGAAACCAATAGCCAGACAACCAGAGATTGAGAACAACAACCTCCATGAACCCTTTACATCTACTGAATTGGACATGGCTCTCAACAAATGTAAGAATGGCAAAGCAGCTGGCTTGGATGATCTACGGATGGAACAAATCAAGAACTTTGGTCCAAAAGCAAGGCGCTGGCTGCTGGAGCTGATGAACAACTGCACTGCATCCTGTCAGATCCCCAAAATCTGGAGGAAAGCAAGAGTCATGGCCATCTTGAAGCCAGGCAAAGACCGTAATGACCCAAAAAGCTACAGACCAATCTCCCTGTTGTGCCACCTCTACAAAGTTCTGGAGAGACTTATTTTGCATAGAATTATGGAAAATATAGACCCCTGTCTGATCCCACAGCAAGCTGGCTTCAGAAAAGGCAAAAGCTGCACATCGCAAGTGCTGAACCTGACCCAGCACATAGAAGATGGCTTTGAAAGGCAGCAGATCACAGGAGCTGTCTTCATAGACTTGTCAGCAGCCTATGATACTGTGAACCACCGCCTCCTCCTGAGAAAAATGTATAATCTCACAAAGGACGACCACCTCACCCGCCTCATAGGAAACCTGCTACAAAACAGGAGCTTTTTTGTTGAGTTCCAGGGCCAGAGAAGCAGATGGCGGAAACAGAAGAACGGCCTGCCTCAGGGGAGCATGCTTGCTCCATCCATGTTCAACATCTACACAAATGACCAGCCACTGCCAGAAGGGACAGAGAGCTTCATCTATGCTGACGATCGTGCCATTACTGCTCAAGCAGGGAGCTTTGAGATGGTAGAACAGAAGCTCTCCGAAGCTCTAGGTGCTCTTACTGCCTATTACAGGGAAAACCATCTGATCCCTAATCCATCTAAAACACAGACATGCGCCTTTCACCTTAAGAACAG
The DNA here is from genome assembly GCF_037176765.1 of Anolis sagrei. Classification (NCBI taxonomy): domain Eukaryota; kingdom Metazoa; phylum Chordata; class Lepidosauria; order Squamata; family Anolidae; genus Anolis; species Anolis sagrei. The sequence continues at coordinate 16,607,055 of NC_090032.1, forward strand.
ACAAGCATCCCGAGCTCTGAGGATTACCTGGGAAGGAATCCCACTGGAGCATTGCAGCGCACCCAAATACCTGGGAGTCACTTTGGACCGTGCTCTGACCTACAAGAAGCACTGCCTGAACATCAAACAAAAAGTGGGCGCTAGAAACAACATCATACGAAAGCTGACTGGCACAACCTGGGGATCACAACCAGACACAGTGAAGACATCTGCCCTTGCGCTATGCTACTCTGCTGCTGAGTATGCATGCCCAGTGTGGAACACATCTCATCACACTAAAACAGTGGATGTGGCTCTTAATGAGACATGCCGCATTATCACGGGGTGTCTGCGACCCACACCACTGGAGAAATTACACTGCTTAGCCGGTATTGCACCACCTGACATCCGCCGGGAAGTAGCAGCCAATAGTGAAAGGACCAAGGCAGAGACATCTCCAGCTCATCCCCTGTTTGGGTATCAGCCAGCACGTCAACAACTTAAATCAAGACATAGTTTTCTTAGAACTACAGAGACACTCGCTGGAACACCCCAGCAAGCGAGAGTCCAAAAGTGGCAGGCCCAAACCCAGCACCTCAATTCATGGGTGATACCAGATGAGAGACTCCCCCCTGGGCACTCAGAAGACTGGGCGACTTGGAAGGCGCTGAACAGACTGCACTCTGGCCCCACGAGATGCAGAGCCAATCTTAAGAAATGGGGCTACAGGGTGGAATCCTCGGCATGCGAGTGCGGAGAAGAACAAACCACTGACCACCTGCTGCAATGCACCCTGAGCCCTGCCACATGCACGATGGAGGACCTTCTTGCGGCAACCCCAGAGGCACTCCAAGTGGCCAGATACTGGTCAAAGGACATTTAACCAAATACCAAATTTACAAAATCTGTGTGGTTTTTTTCTTTTTCTTTTTCTTTTTAATCTCTGTGTTTGTTTTGCTCTGTTAGAATTGTAATACAATGGTTGCTGATGACACGATAAATAAATAAATAAAAGCAGAGTAGCATAGCGCAAGGGCAGATGTCTTCACTGTGTCTGGTTGTGATCCCCAGGTTGTGCCAGTCAGCTTTCGTATGATGTTGTTTCTAGCGCCCACTTTTTGCTTGATGTTCAGGCAATGCTTCTTGTAGGTCAGGGCACGGTCCAGAGTGACTCCCAGGTATTTGGGTGCGCTGCAATGCTCCAGTGGGATTCCTTCCCAGGTAATAATCCTCAGAGCTCGGGATGCTTGTCTGTTCTTAACGTTGACATAAAATGCATGCATACATCAAGCTCCATTTCAAATGTGAAATCTACACAGAAACTAAGTGGGTTTTTAAAAAGTTTGTGTGGGAAATGCATAAACAGGCAGCTCTCGAGTTACAAACAACTCATTTACGAATGACACGTAGTTAAGAACAGGGGCGAGACAACAGGAAGTGAGAGAAAACAATTATAATATAATATAGTATAGTATAGTATAGTATAGTATAATATAATATAATATAATATAATATAATATAATATAATATAATATAATATGGAGTCCCCGGTGGCGCAGTGGGTTAAAGCACTGAGCTGCTGAGCTTGTTGATCGAAAGGTCACAGGTTCGATTCCGGGGAGCGGAGTGAGCTTCCGCTGTCAGCCCTAGCTTCTGCCAACCTAGCAGTTCGAAAACATGCAAATGTGAGTAGATCAATAGGTACTGCTCCAGCGGGAAGGTAACGGCGCTCCATGCAGTCATGCCAGTGGCCACATGACCTTGGAGGTGTCTACGGACAACGCTGGCTCTTCGGCTTAGAAATGGAGATGAGCACCACACCCCAGAGTCAGACATGACTGGACTTAATGTCAGGGGACTACCTTTACCTATAATATAATATAATATAATATAATATAATATAATATAATATAATATAATATAATATAATATATAATAATCAATATAATAAATATCAATACACATAATAAAATTGAAAATGTGTATGTGTGTATGTGGCTGAGATGTCAATTTACACACCACTCTACATTTTCTGTTTTTCCTCCACCACAGGCATCCCAGTGTTTCTGACTCTCTCCATTGGTGTGGAATTTGCATGTTACAACTCCTATAGATAAAAATTCTCCCCAATCCTCTCTACTATCTGGGATGTCCACTTACACATCCCAGAAACACCCTAGATTTTCTGTTTTTCTTCCACCACAGGCATCCCAGGGTTTCTGACTCTCTCCATTGGTGTGGAATTTGCATGTTACACCTCCTATAAATAATGGCAAATTCTCCCCAATCCTCTCTACTATCTGGGATGTCCACTTACACATTACCCTAGATTTTCTGTTTTTCCTCCACCACCGGCATCCCAGTGTTTCTGACTCTCTCCATTGGTGTGGAATTTGACCTATGTACAAATAGTATGGGACATATATATTGCAACTATATATACACACACATATATATTACAACTATACAGTATGGGACATATATATTGCAACTATATATACACACATATATATTGCAACTATATATACACACACACATATATATGGTATGAGGCCTATGTGGAAATAGTATGGGACATATATATTGCAACTATATATACAATTATATAGTATGGGACATATATATTGCAACTATATACACACACACATATATATTGCAACAATAAACACACACACATATATATGGTATGGGACCTATGTGCAAATAGTATGGGACATATATATTGCAACTATATATACACACACATATATATTGCAACTATATATAAACACACACATATATATATATGGAATAGGACTTATGTGCGAATAGTATGGGACATATATATTGCAACTATATATACACACATATATATTGCAACTATATATAAACACACACATATATATATGCAATAGGACTTATGTGCGAATAGTATGGGACATATATATTGCAACTATATATACACACATATATATATATTGCAACTATATAGTATGGGACATATATATTGCAACTATATACACACACACATATATATATATGGTATGGGACATATGTGCAAATAGTATGGGACATATATATTGCAACTATATATACACATACATATATATTGCAACTATATACAAACACACACACATATATATGGAATGGGACCTATATGCAAATAGTATGGGACATATATATCGTAACTATACACACACATATATATTGCAAATATATGTGCACACACATATATATTGCAACTATATACACACACACATATATATTGCAACTATATACACACACACACACACACACACATATATATATGGTATGGGACCTATATGTAAAAAGTATGGGACATATATATCGCAACTATATATACTCACACATATATATTGCAAATATATAGTATGGGACATATATATTGCAACTATATATATACAGATATATATATTTCAACTATATATAAACACACCCATATATATGGAATGGGACCTATGTGCAAATAGTATTGGACATATATATTGAAACTATACACACACACACATATATATGGTATGGAATCTATGTGCAAATAGTATGGGACATATATATTGCAACTATATATACACATCCATATATATTGCAACTATATACAAACACACACATATATATGGAATGGGACCTATGTGCAAATAGTATGGGACATATATATTGCAACTATACACACACACATATATGGTATGGAATCTATGTGCAAATAGTATGGGACATATATATTGCAACTATATATACACATCCATATATATTGCAACTATATACAAACACACACACATATATGGAATGGGACCTATGTGCAAATAGTATGGGACATATATATTGCAACTATATATATACACACATATATATTGCAACTATACACACACACACATATATGGAATGTGACCTATGTGCAAATAGTATGGGACATATATATTGCAACTATATATATACACACATATATATATTTCAACTATATATAAACACACACATATATGGAATGGGACCTATGTGCAAATAGTATGGGACATATATATATTGCAACTATATATACACATCCATATATATTGCAACTATATACAAACACACACACATATATGGAATGGGACCTATGTGCAAATAGTATTGGACATATATATTGAAACTATATACACACACACATATATGGTATGGAATCTATGTGCTAATAGTATGTGACATATATATTGCAACTATATATACACATTCATATATATTGCAACTATATACAAACACACACATATATATGGAATGGGACCTATGTGCAAATAGTATTGGACATATATATTGAAACTATACACACAAACACATCTGTATGGTATGGAATCTATGTGCAAATAGTATGGGACATATATATTGCAACTATATATACACATCCATATATATTGCAACTATATACAAATACACACACATATATGGAATGTGACCTATGTGCAAATAGTATGGGACATATATATTTCAACTATATATACACACACATATATTGCAATTATATATAGTATGGGACATATATATTGCAACTATATATACTCACACATATATATTGCAACTATACAAACACACACATATATATACATGGTATGGGACCTATGTGCAAATAGTATGGGACATATATTGCAATTATATGCACACACATATATATTGCAACTATATAGTATGGGACAGATATATTGCGACTATATATACACACACACACACATATGGTATGGGACCTATGTGCAAATAGTATGGGATATATATATTGCAACTATATATACACATCCATATATATTGCAACTATATACAAACACACACACATATATGGTATGGAATCTATGTGCAAATAGTATGGGACATATATATTGAAACTATATACACACACACACACACATATATGGAATGGGACCTATGTGCAAATAGTATGGGACATATATATTGCAACTATATATACACATCCATATATATTGCAACTATATACAAACACACACGCATATATGGAATGGGACCTATATGCAAATAGTATGGGACATATATATTGCAACTATATATACACACACACATATATACATGGCATGGGACCTAGATTACCCCACCCCCCAACTCTAGCAACCTAGATTACCCCCCATTCTAGCAAGACCCGCCTTGCCATCCTTCCACTTTTTCTCTCCTCTCTGCTAGAAATTCCTCCCTTGTCATAGCCTTTTCCAATTCCCCTTGAAGGGTTAACCCGCGTTGACTCTCTCTGGCGTCCACACGGGTCCTCTCCAAATCTGGAGGGGCAGAAAGCAGGGGAGAAGGGGAAGAAGGTGGGCAAGCAGCAGCAGAAGGAGAAGAAGGAACAGCATCAGCAGCAAGAAGGGAGGAGCCGCCCTTGGGTGCCAAATAAGGGGGAGACCCTCCCCCCCAATGGGGAAACCCCTACTCTTGGCTTTGGGCTTGGTTTCCCTGGGAAGGGGGCTTGGGGAGGGGCAGGGGGGGCCTTGCGGTGTGATACGCATCTGCCCTCTTTCCAAGCCCAAAGCCAGGGATGCTGCTTCATGGATGGAGAGAGAGGGCTTCCTTGCCTGCCTTTGTTGTCAACAGACACCTTGCCTTTGTTGTCTCTGGGTGGGAACAGGAACCTTGGGATGGCTCACAGGTGTGTCCCTGCCTTTCTAATGCCAGCCTGGTTTGGGATGCCATGCTAGGCTACTGTTTTGAAGGTCTGCTCACCTGCAATAGCCCTGAAATGTCCAATTCAATTCAAGAAGGAGATGGGCAAGTCCAGAAAAATGGTCCAAGTCCAATGAGGAGTGGCTTAAAGAGTTGGGGATACAGGCAGCAGTCTCCAAGTTATGAATAAGAGAGCTCATGCATGGGCAAACTTTGGCCCTCCAGGTGTTTTGGACTCCAACTCCCACAATTCCTAACAGCCAGAGGGCCAAAGTTTGCCTATGCCTGAAACTGATGGCATCTCTAGGTTTATCCTTAAGTTGAATGTATTTTTAATGTTTTGAAGTGAAACTTCTCCCAAAATATTATTATTATTATTATTATTATTACTATTATTACTGTTACCATTATCAATAATAATAATAATATATTTTGGGAGGAGTTTAATAATAATAATAATACTTGTTGTTGTTATTATTATTACTACTACTACTACTAGCTGTACTGCCATAATAATAATAATAATAATAATACTTGCTATTATTATTATTATTATTATTATTACTAGCTGTACCAGCCATAATACTACTACTTCTTGTTATTATTATTATTATTATTATTATTATATATTATTATATTATATAATAATAATACTTGCTATTATTATTATTATTATTACTAGCTGTACCCGCCATAATACATTATTATTGATAATGGTAACAGTAATAATAATAATAATAAGTAGTAGTAGTATTATGGCGGGTACAGCTAGTAATAATAATAATAATAATAATAGCAAGTATTATTATTATTATTATATAATATAATAATATATAATAATATAATAATATATAATAATAATAATAACAAGAAGTAGTAGTATTATGGCGGGTCCAGCTAGTAATAATAATAATAATAATAATAATAGCAAGTATTATTATTATTATTATTATTATTATTATTATTATTATGCCGGTACAGCTAGTAGTAGTAGTAATAATAATAACAACAACAACAACAAGTATTATTATTATTATTATTATTATTATTATTATTACTAGCTGGACCCGCCATGTGTTGCCGTGGCCAATCTTCCCTCCCTCTTTCTCTCCTTCTTTCCCTCCTTCCTTTGCTCCCTCATTCCTTCCTTCCCCTTTCTTCTTTCCTTCTCTCCTTCCTTCCTTTCTTTTTCTTTTCCTTCCTTTCTATGCCTCTTTCCCTATTCCTTCTCTACCTCTTTCCTTCTTTCCATCACTTTTTGCTTTCATCCTTCCTTCTCTCTTTCCATCTTTCCTTCCATCCCTCTTTCTCTCCTTCTTTCCCTCCTTCCTTTGCTCTCTCATTCCTTCCCCTTTCTTCTTTCCTTCTCTCCTTCCTTCCTTCTCTACCTCCTTCCCTCCTTCCTTCCTCCCTTTTTCTTTTCCTTCCTCTTTCTCCTTTCTTCCTTCTCTACCTCTTTCCTCCCTTCCTTTGTTTTCTACTTCCATCCTTCCTTCTCTCTTTCCTTCTTTCCTTCCCTCCTTCTTTCTCTCCTTCTTTCCCTCCTTCCTTCACTCCCTCTTCCCTTTTTTCTTTCCTTCTCTCCTTCCTTCCTTCTCTCCTTCCTTCCTTTTCCTTTTCCTTCCTTTCTCTACCTCTTTTCCTTTTCCTTCTCTACCTCTTTCCCTCCTTCCTTCACTTTTTGCTTTCATCCTTCCTTCTCTCTTTCCTTCTTTCCTTCCCTCCCTCTTTCTCTCCTTCTTTCCCTCCTCCCTCCCTCCCTCCCTCCCTTTTTCTTTTCCTTCCTTTCTCTACCTCTTTTCCTTTTCCTTCTCTACCTCTTTCCATCATTTGCTTTTGGCTTCCATCCTTCCTTCTCTCTTTCCTTCTTTCCTTCCCTCCCTCTTTCTCTCCTTCTTTACCTCCTTCCTTCACTCCCTCTTTCCTTCCCTTTCTTCTCTACCTCCTTCCCTCCTTCCTTCCTCCCTTTTTCTTTTCCTTCTCTTTCTCCTTTCTTCCTTCTCTACCTCTTTCCTTCCTTCCTTCCTTCACTTTTTGCTTCCATGCTTCTTTCTTTCTTTCCTTCTTTCCTTCCCTCCCTCTTTCTCTCCTTCTTTCCCTCCTTCCTTCACTCCCTCTTTCCTTCCTTTTTTCTTTCCTCCTCTCCTTCGTTCCTTCTCTACCTCTTTCCATCATTCGCTTTCTGCTTCCATCCTTCCTTCTCTCTTTCCTTCTTTCCTTCCCTCCCTCTTTCTCTCCTTCTTTCCTTCCTTCCTTCACTCCCTCTTTCCTTCCCTTTTTTCTTTCCTTACCTCCTTCCTTCTCTACCTCTTTCCTTCCTTTCTTCGCTCTTTGCTTCCATGCTTCTTTCTCTCTTTCCTTCTTTCTTTCCCTCCCCCCACTCTCTCTCTTTCTTTCTTTCTCCAGTTGAATGTGTTCGTTGGCCAATATGTTGTCGAATGTATTTGTAATGTTTTTGAAGTTTAACTCTGGCCAAAAATATATTATTATTATTATTATTATTATTATTATTATTATTATCATTGCTGTTGTTGTTATTAATGATAATGGTAATAGTCATAATCCTAGAATCATAGAAGCAAAGAGTTGGAAGAGACCTCCTGGGCCATCCAGTCCAACCCCATTCTGCCAAGAAGCAGGAATATTGCATTCAAATCACCCCTGACAGATGGCCATCCAGCCTCTGTTCAAAAGCCACCAAAGAAGGAGCCTCCACCACACTCCGGGGCAGAGAGTTCCTCTGCTGAATGGCTCTCACAGTCTGAAAGTTCTTCCTCATGTTCAGATTATCAGTGATTATAATACAGGCAGTCCCCAAGTTATGAACAAAAGAGGTTCTGTACTTAAGCTGAATTTGTTTGTAAGTCAGAACAAGTACATGTTTAAGTGTAACCCCAGCCCCCCCCCCCCCCCCAAGGCAGTGGTTCTCAACCTTCCTAATGCTGCGACCCCTTAATACAATTCCTCATTTTGTGGTGACCCCTAACCATAATTCCCTCAGGCAGGAAGCAGCCAGGCTTTGAAGCTGCAATGCCATTCAATGCTAATTAAGGTGACCAATTGCAACATTCAGCCTTGTCTCAAACAGCTTCAAAAGCCTGGCTGATCCCTGTGTGGGAGAATCCTTTGTTGAGAGGTGTTAACTGGCCCTGATTGTTTCTTGTCTGGAATTCCCATGTTTTTTTTAGTGTTCTTCTTTATTTACTGTCCTGATTTTAGAGGGTTTTTTAAAATACTGGCAGGAAGCAGCCAGGCTTTGAAGCTGCAAGCCCATTCAATGCCAATCAAGCTGGCCAACTGCTATATTCGCACTTGCCTCAACAGACAAGAGTTCTTTCTCCCACCCTGGACATTCCACAAATATATAAACCCCACTTGCTTAGTTTCCAACACACTTCGCAACCTCTGAGGATGCCTGCCATAGATGTGGGTGAAACATCAGGAGAGAATGCTTCTGGAACAAGGCGATACATCCCGGAAAACTCACAACAACCCAGTGATTCCAGCCATGAAAGCCTTTGATGACACAAAATAATAATAATAATAATAATAATTATTATTATTATTATTATTACTATTATTATTATTATTTGATACATATCAAGATGGTCGGACACTTCCCAAGTGTCTAGAAGTGTGTGATGTATCGGCGAATAATGCGTGCAGATCCGAGTATGGTGGCCTTTTGCAGTGGACAGATGGCAATTTGGTCAGTGCTGATTGTTTTTAAGTCCAGGCCAAGGTCTTTAGGCACTGCACTAAGTGTGCCAATCACCACTGGGACATCCTTGACTGGCTTGTGCCAGAGTCTTTGCAGTTGTCATCAAATCTTCATTTTGTGTAAGCTTTTCCAGTTGCTTCTCGTCTATTATTATTATTATTATTATTATTATTTAATTCTTCTTCATTGGTCAACTGCACCTCTTGTGCGGATACACATTTCCTTGTTACTGACCACCAAGCTGTCCAGGGTCTTTCCACATTTTTGTACATGTGTGCAAAAGTACATTTGTGTGAGAGTGAGATGAAATTAGGGTTCCAGGAGCGCTTACTCGTAGTTTTTTGTGTGTGTTGTGTGAAAGAGAAAGGTGCATGACTCAGATGTCTGTCTGCATCTTGCAGGTCTGAGATGATGCCAATCCGTAACTTTATGTGACACGAGTGACATCAGTGTGTGTGGGAGCAATATATACAATAAACACTTGGCGTGTGCCGGATTGTCAACACTGGGCATGTGCAGGGTTCTCAATGCGGGGTGGGGGTGGGAGTGGGGGTAAGGTGGGGTGCAGAATTGTCAATATTGGGCGTGTGCAGGATTGTCAACACTGGGCGTGTGCAGGGTTCTCAACACTGGGTGTGTGCAGGATGGTCAACACTGGGCGTGTGCAGGATTGTCAACACTGGGCATGTGCAAGATTATCAACACTGGGCGTGTGCAGGATTGTCAACACTGGGTATGCGCAGGATTGTCAACACTAGGTGTGTGCAGGAATGTCAACACTGGGTATGTGCAGGATTGTCAACACTGGGTATGCGCAGGATTGTCAACACTAGGTGTGTGCAGGATTGTCAACACTGGGTATGTGCAGGATTGTCAACATTGGGTGTGTGTAGGGTTCTCAACACTGGGTGTGTGCAGGATTGCCAACACTGGGCGTGTGCAGGATTATCAACACTGGGCGTGTGCAGGATTGTCAACACTAGGTGTGTGCAGGAATGTCAACACTGGGTATGTGCAGGAGTGTCAACACTGGGAGTGTGCGGGTTTTTCAACTCTAGGTGTGTGCAGAATTGTCCACATTGGGCGTGTGCAGGATTATCAACACTGGGCGTGTGCAGGATTATCAACACTGGGCATATGCAGGATTGTTAATACTGGGCATGTGCAGGGTTCTCAACAGTTGGAGTGTGCAGGATTGTCAACACTGGGCGTGTTCAGGATTATCAACATTGGGTATGTGCAGGATTGTCAACACTGGGTATGTGCAGGATTATCAACACTGGGTATGTGCAGGATTATCAACACTGCGTGTGCAGGATTGTCAACACTTGGTGTGTGTAAGATTGTCAACACTGGACGTGTGCAGGGTTCTCAACACTGAGTGTGCGCAGGATTGTCAACACTGGGCGTGTGCAGGATTATCAACACTGGGTATGTGCAGGATTGTCAACACTGGGCATGTGCAAGATTATCAACACTGGGTGTGTGCAGGATTGTCAACATTGGGTGTGTGCAGGGTTCTCAACACTAGGCGTGTGCAGGAATGTCAACACTGGGCGTGTGCAGGGTTCTCAACACTGGGTGTGCGCAGGATTGTCAACACTGGGCATGTGCAAGATTATCAACACTGGGCGTGTGCAGGTTCTCAACACTAGGTGTGTGCAGGATTGTCAACACTGGGCATGTGCAGGTTTGCCAGCACTGGGCGTGTGCAGGATTATCAACACTGGGTATGTGCAGGAGTGTCAACACTGGGAGTGTGCGGGTTTTTCAACTCTAGGTGTGTGCAGGATTGTCCACATTGGGTGTGTGCAGGATTATCAACACTGGGTATGTGCAGGATTATCAACACTGGGCATGTGCAAGATTGTCAACACTGGGTGTGTGCAGGATTGTCAACACTGGGTATGTGCAGGAGTGTCAACACTGGGAGTGTGCGGGTTTTTCAACTCTAGGTGTGCAGGATTATCCACCTTGGGCATGTGCAGGATTATCAACACTGGGTATGTGCAGGATTGTCAATACTAGGCGTGTGTGGGGTTATCAACACTAGGTGTGTACAGGATTGTCAACACTGGGCGTTTGCAGGGTTCTCAACAGTTGGTGTGTGCAGGATTGTCAACACTGAGCGTGTGCAGGATTGTCAACACTGGGTGTGTGCAGGGTTCTCAACAGTTGGTGTGTGCAGGATTGTCAACACTGAGCGTGTGCAGGATTGTCAACACTGAGCGTGTGCAGGACTGTCAACATATTATAAATGCACATTAAAAACACTTTCTTAGTGGAAATGGCCTTTTAATTTGGTTGCTAAGTGCCTCCTTTCCCAGGCTGGCACATTTCATGCCCTGGTTTAACTACCTTTTCTTAGCGTTCCCTTCTGGGATTGATAGATCTGGGAAACGGTGCCCAGGAGTGGGATGTGGGTCTCTGGGCAAACCCAGAGAGTACTTTTCCTCTTCTTGCGGTTGCCCGAGAGGGTTGGCCTTGGTGGGCAGCCTCGAATTGAATTGTCTTTCGGTAATTGGAGGCATCTTTGGTTCTTGAGCCTGGCGGGGGACCAAATGCACCGCAGGACTTCTCGCCGCGTCCACATCACTCTCCCAAAGCCGTCCCAGCTCTCTGCAAGGAACGAGACGTATCTGTGCGGTCTTTGCAACCCAGCACAACCTTTGAGGTAAGTATATAATGTAGGGAAAGTGGTGGGACGAGGAAAGCTATAGTAACATAAGCTACAGAGAATCGAGAGCATCCGCCTGCTTTGTATTTTGGGTACAGTTTGTTCTGAATGTTGCTTTGAGCTATCTTGAAAGAGTGTAAGACTGTGATATACTGTGTGCTTAGTCCAAAATATGTCCTATTGAATCTAGGAGCGCTTACTCGCAGTATTATTTTGTGTCCGGAGTGACTTGAGAAACTGCAAGTCGCTTCTGGTGTGAGAGAATATGTCCTATTGAATCTAGGAGTGCTTACTCGCAGTATTATTTTGTGTCCGGAGTGACTTGAGAAACTGCAAGTCGCTTCTGGTGTGAGAGAATGTGTCCTATTGAATCTAGGAGCGCTTACTCGCAGTATTATTTCGTGTCCGGAGTGACTTGAGAAACTGCAAGTCGCTTCTGGTGTGAGAGAATATGTCCTATTGAATCTAGGAGCGCTTACTCGCAGTATTATTTTGTGTCCGGAGTGACTTGAGAAACTGCAAGTCGCTTCTGGTGTGAGAGAATATGTCCTATTGAATCTAGGAGCGCTTACTCGCAGTATTATTTTGTGTCCGGAGTGACTTGAGAAACTGCAAGTCGCTTCGGGTGTGAGAGAATATGTCCTATTGAATCTAGGAGCGCTTACTCGCAGTATTATTTTGTGTCCGGAGTGACTTGAGAAACTGCAAGTCGCTTCTGGTGTGAGAGAATATGTCCTATTGAATCTAGGAGCACTTACTCGCAGTATTATTTTGTGTGCGGAGTGATTTGAGAAACTGCAAGTCGCTTCTGGTGTGAGAGAATATGTCCTATTGAATCTAGGAGCGCTTACTCGCAGTATTATTTTGTGTCCGGAGTGATTTGAGAAACTGCAAGTCGCTTCGGGTGTGAGAGAATGTGTCCTATTGAATCTAGGAGCGCTTACTCGCAGTATTTTTTTTGTGTCCGGAGTGACTTGAGAAACTGCAAGTCGCTTCGGGTGTGAGAGAATATGTCCTATTGAATCTAGGAGCGCTTACTCGCAGTATTATTTTGTGTGCGGAGTGACTTGAGAAACTGCAAGTCGCTTCTGGTGTGAGAGAATGTGTCCTATTGAATCTAGGAGCGCTTACTCGCAGTATTATTTTGTGTGCGGAGTGACTTGAGAAACTGCAAGTCGCTTCTGGTGTGAGAGAATATGTCCTATTGAATCTAGGAGCGCTTACTCGCAGTATTATTTTGTGTGCGGAGTGACTTGAGAAACTGCAAGTCGCTTCGGGTGTGAGAGAATATGTCCTATTGAATCTAGGAGCGCTTACTCGCAGTATTATTTTGTGTGCGGAGTGACTTGAGAAACTGCAAGTCGCTTCGGGTGTGAGAGAATGTGTCCTATTGAATCTAGGAGCGCTTACTCGCAGTATTTTTTTTGTGTCCGGAGTGACTTGAGAAACTGCAAGTCGCTTCTGGTGTGAGAGAATATGTCCTATTGAATCTAGGAGCACTTACTCGCAGTATTATTTTGTGTGCGGAGTGACTTGAGAAACTGCAAGTCGCTTCTGGTGCGAGAGAATATGTCCTATTGAATCTAGGAGCGCTTACTCGCAGTATTATTTTGTGTCCGGAGTGACTTGAGAAACTGCAAGTCGCTTCTGGTGCGAGAGAATATGTCCTATTGAATCTAGGAGCGCTTACTCGCAGTATTATTTTGTGTCCGGAGTGACTTGAAAAACTGCAAGTCGCTTCTGGTGTGAGAGAATATGTCCTGTTGAATCTAGGAGCGCTTACTCACAGTATTTTTTTTGTGTCCGGAGTGACTTGAGAAACTGCAAGTCGCTTCTGGTGTGAGAGAATATGTCCTATTGAATCTAGGAGCGCTTACTCGCAGTATTATTTTGTGTCCGGAGTGACTTGAGAAACTGCAAGTCGCTTCTGGTGTGAGAGAATATGTCCTATTGAATCTAGGAGCGCTTACTCGCAGTATTATTTTGTGTCCGGAGTGACTTGAGAAACTGCAAGTCGCTTCTGGTGTGAGAGAATATGTCCTATTGAATCTAGGAGCGCTTACTTGCAGTATTATTTTGTGTCCGGAGTGACTTGAGAAACTGCAAGTCGCTTCTGGTGTGAGAGAATATGTCCTATTGAATCTAGGAGCGCTTACTCGCAGTATTATTTTGTGTCTGGAGTGACTTGAGAAACTGCAAGTCGCTTCTGGTGTGAGAGAATATGTCCTATTGAATCTAGGAGTGCTTACTCGCAGTATTATTTTGTGTCCGGAGTGACTTGAGAAACTGCAAGTCGCTTCTGGTGTGAGAGAATATGTCCTATTGAATCTAGGAGCGCTTACTCGCAGTATTATTTTGTGTCCGGAGTGACTTGAGAAACTGCAAGTCACTTCTGGTGTGAGAGAATATGTCCTATTGAATCTAGGAGCACTTACTCGCAGTATTATTTTGTGTCCGGAGTGACTTGAGAATCTGCAAGTCGCTTCTGGTGTGAGAGAATATGTCCTATTGAATCTAGGAGCACTTACTCGCAGTATTATTTTGTGTGCGGAGTGACTTGAGAAACTGCAAGTCGCTTCTGGTGCGAGAGAATATGTCCTATTGAATCTAGGAGCGCTTACTCGCAGTATTATTTTGTGTCCGGAGTGACTTGAGAAACTGCAAGTCGCTTCTGGTGCGAGAGAATATGTCCTATTGAATCTAGGAGCGCTTACTCGCAGTATTATTTTGTGTCCGGAGTGACTTGAAAAACTGCAAGTCGCTTCTGGTGTGAGAGAATATGTCCTGTTGAATCTAGGAGCGCTTACTCACAGTATTTTTTTTGTGTCCGGAGTGACTTGAGAAACTGCAAGTCGCTTCTGGTGTGAGAGAATATGTCCTATTGAATCTAGGAGCGCTTACTCGCAGTATTATTTTGTGTCCGGAGTGACTTGAGAAACTGCAAGTCGCTTCTGGTGTGAGAGAATATGTCCTATTGAATCTAGGAGCGCTTACTCGCAGTATTATTTTGTGTCCGGAGTGACTTGAGAAACTGCAAGTCGCTTCTGGTGTGAGAGAATATGTCCTATTGAATCTAGGAGCGCTTACTTGCAGTATTATTTTGTGTCCGGAGTGACTTGAGAAACTGCAAGTCGCTTCTGGTGTGAGAGAATATGTCCTATTGAATCTAGGAGCGCTTACTCGCAGTATTATTTTGTGTCTGGAGTGACTTGAGAAACTGCAAGTCGCTTCTGGTGTGAGAGAATATGTCCTATTGAATCTAGGAGTGCTTACTCGCAGTATTATTTTGTGTCCGGAGTGACTTGAGAAACTGCAAGTCGCTTCTGGTGTGAGAGAATATGTCCTATTGAATCTAGGAGCGCTTACTCGCAGTATTATTTTGTGTCCGGAGTGACTTGAGAAACTGCAAGTCACTTCTGGTGTGAGAGAATATGTCCTATTGAATCTAGGAGCACTTACTCGCAGTATTATTTTGTGTCCGGAGTGACTTGAGAATCTGCAAGTCGCTTCTGGTGTGAGAGAATTGGCCGTCTGCAAGGATGTTGCCCAAGGGACATTGCCCATGTTTTTATGTTTTACCCTCCTTGTGGGAGGCTTCTCTCACGTCCCCGCCTGGGGAGCTGGAGCTGACAGAGGGAGCTCATCCACCTACTCCCCGGATTTGAACCTACTCCCCAGATAAAATTACATTTAAAACAAGTCAATACTCTGGAATGCTACCTCATAAAGGAATGTGAAGATTGTTTTTGGGTTGCTTTGAGTTTTGTTCCAGAAGCATTCTCTCCTGACGTTTCGCCCACATCTATGGCACGCATCTTCAGAGGTTGTGAGGTGTGTTGGAAACAAGTGGGGTTTATATATCTGTGGAATGATGTCCAGGGTGGGAGAAAGAACTCTTGTCTGATCGAGGCAAATGTCAATGTCGCAATTGACCACCTTGATTAGCATTTAATAGCCTTGCAGCTTCAAAGTCTGGCTTGTGAAGATTGATTTTGGTTTCCTCCTCTCGTGGGGGATTTCAGAGGCGTCACCAAAGACTATCAGAAAACATAGTATTTTCTGTTGGTCATGAGCAATCTGTGTGGGAATTTTGGCCCAATTCTATCATTGGTGGGGTTCAGAATGCTCTTTGGTTTTAGGTGAACTATAAATCCTAGCAACTACAACTCCCAAATGTCAAGGTCTATTTTCACCAGACTCCATCAGTGTTCACATTTGGGCATATTGAATATTCGTGCCAAGTTTGGTCTAGATCTTTGATTGTCTGAGTCCACAGTACTTACTGGATGTAGGTGAACTACAACTCCAAAACTCAAGGTCGATATCCATCAAAGCTTTCCAGTATTTTCTGTCGGTCATGGGAGTTCTGTGTGCCAAGTTTGGTTCAATTCCATCATCGGTGGAGTCCAGTTTGGTTCAATTCCCTCATTGGTAGAACTCAGAATGCTCTTTGATTGTAGGTGAACTATAAATCCCAGCAACTACAACCCCCAAATGTCAAGGTCTATTTTCGCCAGACTCCATCAGTGTTCACATTTGGTTATATTGAGTATTCGAGCCAAGTTTGGTCCAGATCTTTCATTGTTTGAGTCCACAGTGCTCACTGGATGTAGGTGAACTACAACTCCCAAACTCAAGGAAATATCTTTCCATTATTTTTTGTTGGTCATGGGAGTTCTGTGTGCCAAGTTTGGTTCAATTCCATCGTCGGTGGAGTCCAGAACGCTCTTTGATTGTAGGCGAACTATAAATCCCAGCAACTACAACTCCCAAATGACAAAATCAATACCCTCCCAACCCTAACCAGTATCCAAATTTGATCAGATATTGACATTATGATTTATTACTACTGTTATAAATCATAATGTCAATATCTGATCTGCAGGGTGTATTTTCATTCATTGGACCAAACTGGGCACAAATACCCAATACACACAAATGTGAATTCTAGTGGGGTTGGGGGAAGATTGATTTTGTAATTTGGGAGTTGTAGTTGCTGGGATTTATAGTTCACCTATAATCAAAGAGCCTTCTGAACTGCACCAGCGATGGATTTGAACCAAACTTGGCTCCCATGACCAATGGAAAACACTGGAAGGGTTTGATGGGTATTGACCTTGAGTTTGGGAGTTGTAGTTCACCTACATCCAGAGATCACCGTGGACTCATGCAATGGTGGATCTGGACCAAACTTGGCACGAATACTCAAAATGCCCAAATGTGAACACTGGTGGAGTCTGGGGGAAATAGATCTTGACATTTGGGAGTTGTAGTTGCTGGGATTTATAGTTCATTACAATCAAAGAACATTCTGAACCCCACCAACAATGGAATTGGCTCAAACTTGGCATGAATACTCAAAATGCCCAAATGGGAACACTGGTGGAGTCTGGGGGAAATAGATCTTGACATTTGGGAGTTGTAGTTGCTGGGATTTATAGTTCATTACAATCAAAGAACATTCTGAACCCCACCAACAATGGAATTGGCTCAAACTTGGCATGAATACTCAAAATGCCCAAATGGGAACACTGGTGGAGTCTGGGGGAAATAGATCTTGACATTTGGGAGTTGTAGTTGCTGGGATTTATAGTTCATTACAATCAAAGAACATTCTGAACCCCACCAACAATGGAATTGGCTCAAACTTGGCATGAATACTCAATATGCCCAAATGGGAACACTGGTAGATTTTGGGGGAAATAGACCTTGACATTTGGGAGTTGTAGTTTCTGGGATTTATAGTTCATTACAATCAAAGAACATTCTGAACCCCACCAACAATGGAATTGGCTCAAACTTGGCATGAATACTCAATATGCCCAAATGGGAACACTGGTGGATTTGGGGGAAAATAGACCTTGACATTTGGGAGTTGTAGTTTCTGGGATTTATAGTTCACCTGCAATCAAAGAGCATTCTTAACTCTACCAACGATGGAATTGAACCAAACTTGGCTCACAGAGATCCCATGACCATCAGAAAATACTTTGTTTTCATATGGTCTTTGGTGACCCCTCTGACTCCCCCTCGCGACCCTCTCAGGGGTCCCGACCCCCAGGTTGAGAAACACTGCTCTAGCTGGACATTGGATTCAATGACCTTTGGGGGTCTGTCGCACACTGTGATTCTGTCCTTCTCTTTCTCTGCCCCACTGCAGTGAATTACTCCCCGCAACCGCCGGCTCTGGCCATCTGCCCTCCGGACCACCATGGCTCCATGCCCGTAGTCTGCTACCCATCCAAGGAATCCATCTTGAGCCCAAGACCTCCCGAACACACCGCTGTGATGCGCCGCACCACGATCTTGGCTCTCTTCTCGGTGGTCCTGATTTACCTGGTCACGGGCGCCTTCGTCTTCCGCCAGCTGGAACACCCCCATGAGGTCCACCAACAGGTGAAACTCCAAGCTCACCTGGACCGGTTCTTAAGGCTGCACCAGTGTGTCGCTCCTGAGGAGCTGGAGGACCTCATCCAGGTGAACGAATGGGGAAAGATGGGGATGACAACTCCCAGCATCCCCCAACTGTGGGCTAGCTCTTTGGGGATGGGAATGGCAATCCAGCATATGTAGTTGAGGAAAGAGCATGCATGCTGAACGTGTGGTATATACTGGGCAGCTGTGAGTTTTGAAGGCTTTCTGTCCATGTCCCGGAAGCATTCTCTCCTGATGTTTCGCCCACATCTATGGTAGACATCCTCAGAGGTTGTGAGGTCTTCTCGAAGGCTTCCCTGGCCAGAATCACTGGGTTGTTGTGAGTTTTCCAAGCTGTCTGGCCATGTCCCGGAAGCATTCTCTCCTGATGTTTCGCCCACATCTATGGGAGGCATCCACAGAGGTTGTGAGGGCTTGTCGAAGGCTTCTATGGCTGGAATCACTGGGTTGTTGTGCGTTTTCCAGGCTGTTCCAGAAGCATTCTCTCCTGATGTTTCACCCACATCTATGGCAGGTATCCTCAGAGGTTGTGAGGGCTTGTCGAAGGCTTCCCTGGCCAGAATCACTGAGTTGTTGTGAGTTTTCCAGGCTGTTCCAGAAGCATTCTC
Organism: Anolis sagrei; assembly: GCF_037176765.1. NCBI lineage: Eukaryota > Metazoa > Chordata > Lepidosauria > Squamata > Anolidae > Anolis > Anolis sagrei. The sequence continues at coordinate 16,626,103 of NC_090032.1, forward strand.
TCCTGATGTTTCGCCCACATCTATGGCAGCCATCCTCAGAGTTTGTGAGGTCTTCTCGAAGGTTTCCCTGGCCAGAATCACTGAGTTGTTGTGAGTTTTTCAAGCTGTCTGGCCATGTCTCGGAAGCATTATCTCCTGATGTTTCGCCCACATCTATGGCAGGCATCCTCAGAGGTTGTGAGGTCTTCTCGACGGCTTCCCTGGCCAGAATCACTGGGTTGTTGTGCATTTTTCAAGCTGTCTGGCCATGTCCCGGAAGCATTCTCTCCTGATGTTTCACCCACATCTATGGCAGGCATCCTCAGAGGTTGTGAGGTCTTCTCGAAGGCTTCCCTGGCCGGAATCACTGGCTTGTTGTGAGTTTTCCAGGCTGTTTGGCCATGTTCTGGAAACATTCTCTCTCAAGCTGGAATGTGTCCAGAGGAGGGTGACTAAAATGATCAAGGGTCTGGAGAACAAGCCCTATGAGGAGCGGCTTAGGGAACTGGGCATGTTTAGCCTGAAGAAGAGAAGGCTGAGAGGAGATATGATAGCCATGTATAAATATGAGAGAGGAAGTCACAGGGAGGAGGGGGCAAGCTTGTTTTCTACTTCCTTGGAGACTAGGACGTGGAACAATGGCTTCAAACTACAAGAGAGGAGATTCCATCTGAACATTAGGAAGAACTTCCTGACTGTGAGAGCCGTTCAGCAGTGGAACTCTCTGCCCCGGAGTGTGGTGGAGGCTCCTTCTTTGGAAGCTTTTAAGCAGAGGCTGGATGGCCATCTGTCAGGGGTGATTTGAATGCAATATTCCTGCTTCTTGGCAGAATGGGGTTGGACTGGATGGCCCATGAGGTCTCTTCCAACTCTTTGATTCTATGATTCTATGATTCTATGATGTTTCGCCCACATCTATGGCAGGTATCCTCAGAGGTTGTGAGGTCTTCTCGAAGGCTTCCCTGGCCAGAATCACTGTGTTGTTGTGAGTTTTCCAGGTTGTCTGGCCATGTTCCGGAAGCATTCTCTCCTGATGTTTCACCCACATCTATGGCAGGCATCCTCAGAGGTTGTGAGGGCTTGTCAAAGGCTTCTATGGCCGGTATCACTGGGTTGTTGTGAGTTTTCCAGGCTGTCTGGCCATGTTCCGGAAGCATTCTCTCCTGATGTTTCGCCCACATCTATGGCAGGCATCCTCAGAGGTTGTGAGGGCTTGTCAAAGGCTTCTATGGCCGGTATCACTGGGTTGTTGTGAGTTTTCCAGGCTGTCTGGCCATGTTCCGGAAGCATTCTCTCCTGATGTTTCACCCACATCTATGGCAGCCATCCTCAGAGTTTGTGAGGTCTTCTCGAAGGCTTCCCTGGCCAGAATCACTGGGTTGTTGTGAGTTTTCCAGGCTGTCTGGCCATGTCCCGGAAGCATTCTCTCCTGATGTTTCGCCCACATCTATGGCAGGCATCCTCAGAAGTTGTGAGGGCTTCTCGAAGGCTTCCATGGTGGGAATCACTGGGTTGTTGTGAGTTTTCCAGGTTGTCTGGCCATGTTCCGGAAGCATTCTCTCCTGATGTTTCGCCCACATCTATGGCAGGCCAGGCATCCTCAGAAGTTGTGAGGTCTTCTCGAAGGCTTCCATGGCCAGAATCACTGGGTTGTTGTGAGTTTTCCAGACTGTCTGGCCATGTTCCGGAAGCATTCTCTCCTGATGTTTCACCCACATCTATGGGAGGCATCCTCAGAGATTGTGAGGGTTTGTCGAAGGCTTCCCTGGCCGGAATCACTGGGTTGTTGTGCGTTTTCCAGGCTGTCTGGCCATGTTCCGGAAGCATTCTCTCCTGATGTTTCACCCACATCTATGGTAGAGTTTGTGAGGTCTTCTCGAAGGCTTCCCTGGCCAGAATCACTGGGTTGTTGTGAGTTTTCCAGGCTGTCTGGCCATGTTCCGGAAGCATTCTCTCCTGATGTTTCGCCCACATCTATGGCAGGCATCCTCAGAGGTTGTGAGGGTTTGTCCAAGGCTTCTATGGCCAGAATCACTGAGCAAGCTTGTTTTCTGCCACCCTGGAGACTAGGACGTGGAACAATGGCTTCAAACTACAAAAAAGGAGATTCCACCTGAACATGAGGAAGAACTTCCTAAGTGTGAGAGCCGTTCAGCAGTGGAACTCTCTGCTCTGGAGTGTGGTGGAGGCTCCTTCTTTGGAGGCTTTTGAACAAAGGCTGGATGGCCATCTCTCTGGGGTGGTTTGAAAGCAATTTTCCTGCTTCTTGGCAGAATGGGGTTGGACTGGATGGCCCATGAGGTCTCTTCCAACTCTATGATTCTATGACGTTTCACGCACATCTATGGCAGGCATCCTCAGAGGTTGAGAGGGCTGTTGGAAACTAGGCAAGTGAGGTTTATATATCTCTGGGATGTCCAGAGTTTGTCTATTTGGAATTAGATGCGAATGTTTCAATTGGCCACCTTGATTAGAATTTAATGACCTAGCAGTTTCAAGGTCTGGCTTCTTACTGCCTGGGGGAATCCTTTGTTGGGAGGTGATTAGCTGTCCCTGATTGTTTCCTCTATTTTTGAGTGTTGTTCTTAATTTACTGTTATGATTTTAGATTTCTTTTTAAACTCTAAAGTCTGGCTACCAGTATTTTAAAAAACCATAAAAATAAAATAATAATAAAAATAATAATAAAAATAATAAATAAAATAAAATAAAATAAAATAAAATAAAATAAAATAAAATAAAATAAAATAAAATAAAATAAAATAAAATAAAATAATAATATTAATAATAATAATAGCAAACTAGGAGTATCAGTAGAAACTGTAAAAGTCCATCTTGTAGTATTTCCCTTTGGAGTGCTTGGTAGGTTATCTCCATGTTGGGTGTAATACTTTTCTCTGACCTTCTTCCCAGCAAATAACCGAGGCCATGGGAGCTGGCGTGAACCCGGTCATCAACAGCACAAGCGGCAACAGCTCACACTGGGATATGAGCAGCGCCTTCTTCTTCGCTGGCACCGTCATCACCACCATCGGTACCCAGGGGCTGATTTTGGAGAATTCCGCCTCAACATTAGGAAGAACTTCCTGACCGTAGGAGCTGTTCAACAGTGGAACTCACTGCCGCAGAGTGTAGTGGAGGCTCCTTTCTTGGAGGCCTTTAAACAGAGGCTGGATGGTTGGGGAGGGGGGTTGATTGTGCTTTTCCTGCATGGCAATCTTTAATGAACGCTCCTTGTAGCTTCCAAAACATCCAAAGCAATCAATTGGTTATAGTTGGGATAGACAGGATCAGTACTGACGAGTCCTTCCGTTTGTTTTGATCGAGAGTCTTTCTCTTCACTGTTCCGACCTCATAGGATTTGGGAACATTTCCCCCAAGACGGATGCTGGCCGGATCTTCTGTATCTTCTATGCTCTTGTGGGGATCCCTCTCTTCGGGATGCTGCTCGCAGGAGTCGGAGATCTTTTGGGATCCTCTCTCCGGAAAGCCATTGGCAAAGTGGAAGACGTTTTTTTGGTGAGCAGAAATTCCTCTCCACGCCTCTTTCATGTCCACCTTGAAGGGTGCGAGAAGAGGGTGGTCCCGGGACCTGGCCACTATTTCGGGAGTTGGATGGGGCAACCTCACGACCCCTCTGAAATGGCCAGGCGACCCCTCAGGGGGTCGCGACCCCCAGGTTGAGAACCGCTGTGATAGAGTCTCCTTGTGGAGAGAAACACGGGGTACAAATACAAATACAGTATAAAAAACTTGGCTTCTTAAACTTTTTCCACTTGTGACCCCTATTCACCTAAAGGGTGAACTACAACTCCAAAACTCAAGGTCAATGCCCACCAAACCCTTCCAGTATTATCTGTTGGTCATGGGAGAACTGCGAGCCAGGTTTGGTTCAATTCCATCGTTGGTGGGGTTCAGAATGCTCTGTGATTATAGTTGAACTATAAATCCCAGCAATGACAACTCCCAAATGTCAAGATTCTATTTTCCCCAAACTCCACCAGTGTTCACATTTGGGCATATTGAGTATTCGTTGTTTGCGTCTACAGTGATCTCTGGATGTAGGTGAACTACAACTCCAAAACCAAAGGACACTGCCCACCAAACCCTTCCAGTATTTTCTGTTGTTCATGGGAGAACTGAGTGCCAAGTTTGGTTCAATTCCATCGTTGGTGGAGTTCAGAATGCTCTGTGATTATAGTTGAACTATAAATCCCAGCAACTACAACTCCCAAATATCAAGATTCTATTTCCCCCAAACTCCACCAGTGTTCACATTTGGGCATATTGAGTATTTGTGCCAAGTTTGGTCCAGATCCATCATGCTGTGCTCTCTGGATGTAGGTGAACTACAACTCCAAAACCAAAGGACCACCAGACTCTTCCAGTATTTTCAGTTGGTCATGGGAGAACTGAGTGCCAAGTTTGGTTCAGTTCCATCATTGATGGGGTTCAGAATGCTCTTTGATTGTAGGTGAACTATAAATCCCAGTAAGTACAAATCCCAAATGTCAAGGTCTATTTCCTCCAAACTCCATCTGTGGAATATGGAATATTTGTGTCAAGTTTGGTCCAGATCCATCATTGTTTGAGTCCACAGTGCTGTCTGGATGTAGGTGAACTACAACTCCCAAACTCAAGGTCAATGCCCACCAAACCCTTCCAGTGTTTTCCATTGGTCATGGGAGCCAAGTTTGGTTCAAATCCATCGCTGGTGCAGTTCAGAAGGCTCTTTGATTATAGGTGAACTATAAATAGGGTTGAGCCGCCCCTGTCTATTTCCCCCAAACTCCACCAGTGTTCACATTTGGGCATATTGAGTATTCGTGTAGAGTTTGGTCCAGATCCATCGTTTCAGTCCACAATGATCTTGGGTTGTAGGTGAACTACAACTTCTAAACTCAACGTCAATGCCCACCAAACCCTTCCAGTATTTTCTGTTGTTCATGGGAGAACTGAGTGCCAAGTTTGGTTCAATTCCATCATTGGTGGGGTTCAGAATGCTCTTTGGTTGTAGGTGAACTATAAATCCCAGCAACTACAACTCCCGAATATCAAGATTCTATTTTCCCCAAACTCCACCAGTGTTCACATTTGGGCATATTGAGTATTCGGTGTAGAGTTTGGACCAGATCCATCATTGTTTGAGTCAACAGTTCTCTCTGGATGTGGGTGAACTATAATTCCCGAACTCAAGGTCAATGTCCACCAAACCTTTCCAGTTTTTTCTGTTGGTCATGGGAGAACTGTGTGCCAATAGGAATTCAAAGTATAGGACTGTTGTTTTCATGCCCCCTCTGAAGATGCCCCACTAATGCAAGGATCCACTCTCAGATTCTGGCATTAGACACATCACTGGGTAGGAACCTTACATGTAAGCGTGGACTACCTTTTGGAGTGGCAATGACTTCTTGAATGCTAACTCGCCTCCTTCTCTCCCCAACTCAGAAGTGGCAGGTGAGCGCGACCATCGTGAGGGTGCTCTCGGCCTTGCTCTTCATCCTCATCGGCTGCCTCCTCTTCGTCTCTTTGCCGACCATCATTTTCCAGCACATAGAAGGGTGGACCCTCCTGGAAAGCATCTACTTCGTGGTCATCACACTGACCACAATTGGATTCGGCGATTACGTCGCAGGTGGGTGCCGAGGGGCCAATCAGAGTGGGAATTTGGCCTGCGTCAATAGGAGCATAGTGTCTAGATCTAGGGAAGTCATGCTCCCCATGCTCTATTCTGCATTGGTTAGACCACACCCGGAAGCATTCTCTCCTGATGTTTCGCCCACATTTATGGCAGGTATCCTCAGAGGTTGTGAGGGCTTGTCGAAGGCTTCCCTGGCCAGAATCACTGGGTTGTTGTGAGTTTTCCAGGCTGTCTGGCCATGTTCCGGAAGCATTCTCTCCTGATGTTTCGCCCACATCTATGGCAGGTATCCTCAGAGGATGTGAGGGCTTGTCGAAGGCTTCCATGGCCAGAATCACTGAGTTGTTGTGAGTTTTCCAGGCTGTCTGGCCATGTCCTGGAAGCATTCTCTCCTGATATTTCACCCACATCAATAGCAGGCATCCTCAGAGGTTGTGACGGCTTGTCGAAGGCTTCCATGGCTGGAATCACTGGGTTGTTGTGAGTTTTCCAGGCTGTCTGGCCATGTCCTGGAAGCATTATCTCCTGATATTTCACCCACATCAATAGCAGGCATCCTCAGAGGTTGTGACGGCTTGTCGAAGGCTTCCATGGCTGGAATCACTGAGTTGTTGTGAGTTTTCCAGGCTGTCTGGCCATGTCCTGGAAGCATTATCTCCTGATATTTCACCCACATCAATAGCAGGCATCCTCAGAGGTTGTGACGGCTTGCCGAAGGCTTCCATGGCTGGAATCACTGGGTTGTTGTGAGTTTTCCAGGCTGTCTGGCCATGTTCCGGAAGCATTCTCTCCAGATGTTTCGCCCACATCTATGACAGGCATCCTCAGAAGTTGTGAGGGCTTGTCGAAGGCTTCCCTGGCCAGAATCACTGGGTTGTTGTGAGTTTTCCAGTCTGTCTGGCCTTGTTCCGGAACCTCCATGTTCTCTTGGTCTGCATCAAAAGGAGCATAGTGTCTAGATCCAGGGAAGTCATGCTCCCCATGCTCTATTCTGCCTTGGTTAGACCACACCTGGAATATTGTGTCCAATTCTGGGCACCACAATTCAAGAGAGATATTGACAAGCTGGAATGTGTCTGTAAGGGATCATGGGTTTAGGGTGTGGGGTCCCTTTTCGAGTCCAATATAAGACCGTTTATTCAAGCTGATCAGCATGAGGTGAACAGACAGCATCTTTGGAAGTGCTTTTCACAGACTGCCGCCCCCTCCTCGGCTTTTGTAAACCTTTATATATCCTCAAGTAAACAAGAATATTTTTTGTAATGGAAAGTACTTTGACCTTTTATTCTTCCTGTCCCATCAACCTCTTAATGTAAAGTACCTTCTTGCACCTGCAGACGTTGCTCTTAACCACAACCTTTGTGCTTAACCACAACCGAACCAAAGACCTCCAGTATGGGGGACAATGCCTGGCTCGAGAGCAGTACGTGTGAAAAAGATCTTGGAGTCCTCGTGGACAACAAGTTAAACATGAGCCAGAAATGTGATGTGGCGGCAAAAAAGCCAATGGGATTTTGGCCCACATCAAGAGGAGCATAGTGTCTAGATCTAGGGAAGTCATGCTACCCATGCTCTATTCTGCTTTGGTCAGACCACACCTGGAATATTGTGTCCAATTCTGGGCACCATAATTCAAGAGAGATATTGACAAGCTGGAATGTCAGGTTGTTCTTCCTAATGTTCAGATGGAATCTCCTTTCTTGTAGTTTGAAGCCATTGCTCCGTTGCGTCCTAGCCTCCAAGCTTGCTCCCTTCTCCCTGTGACTTCCTCTCACATATTTATACATGGCTATAATATCTCCTCTCAGCCTTCTCTTCTTCAGGCTAAACATGCCCAGCTCTTTAAGCCGCTCCTCATAGGGCTTGTTCTCCAGACCCTTGATCATTTTACTTGCCCTTCTCTGGACATATTCCAGCTTGTCAACTCTCATGTATTTATACATGGCTATCATGTCTCCTCTCAGCCTTCTCTTCTTCAGGCTAAACATGCCCAGCTCTTTAAGCCGCTCCTCATAGGGCTTGTTCTCCAGACCCTTGAAATGGCACCCATTTCCATGTATCAGCTCTAGTTTTTGCAATACGTGACATATGGCATATACCAGTTGTTATTTCTCTCTAAGAAATTAGAGTTGATGCACCAAAAATTTCTTCTTGTTGTTGTGCTCTGTTGTAATTGCATCCTGTTTTCCTTAAGATTGCTTGATATACTATGGATGAGATGACACTTCTCTTTCTCCCACATGGAGCCACAACATTAATGCTGACAATGGGATGGCATTATCTTTGAGGGTCTCTTTTTCTTTAGGTGACACCAAAAGCAGCGAGCACATCTGGTACCAGCCGATGGTGGTGGTCTGGATTCTGCTGGGCTTGGCTTACTTTGCCTCCATCCTCACCATGATCGGCAACTGGCTGCGGGTCTTGTCCCGGCGCACGAGGGCAGAGGTAAGGATGCCGTTTCCCTTGATCTTACATTTCCATTTCACTTTACCTTCACATCTTGTGCAGATGGGACTCTCTCGTTCCACTGTTAAGTGCCGTGGCGGCATTTTGTGGACTGGGTTGTAGGTTTTTTCGGGCTATATGGCCATGTTCTAGAAGCATTTTCCCCTGTTCGAGTCAGTGGGCTGAAGCTCGTGTCGTCCTGAAGAGAGTGAGTAGGCCGAAGCTTGTTGGAGTCAGTTGGCCAAAGCTACTGTTGTCCTGAGGAGAGTGAGTAGGCCGAAGCTTGTTAGAGTCAGTGGGCCGAAGCTAGTGTCATCCTGAAGAGAGTGAGTAGGATAAAGGTTGTTAGAATCAGTTGGCCAAAGCTAGTGTCGTCCTGAGGAGAGTGAGTAGGCCGAAGCTTGTTAAGATTCAGTTGGCCAAAGCTAGTGTCGTCCTGAGGAGAGCGAGTAGGCCGAAGCCTGTTAGAATCAGTTGGCCAAAGCTAGTGTCGTCCTGAGGAGAGTGAGTAGGCTGAAGCTTGTTTGAATCAGTTGGTCAAGGCTAGTGTCATCCTGAGGAGAGTGAGTAGGCCAAAGCTTGGTAGAGTCAGTTTGCCGAAGTTAGTATCATCCTGAGGAGAGTGAGTAGGCCGAAGCTTGGTAGAGTCAGTTGGCCAAAGCTAGTGTCGTCCCGAGGAGAGCGAGTAGGCTAAAGCTTGTTAGTCAGTTGGCCAAAGCTAGTGTCATCCTGAGGAGAGCAGGTAGGCCGAAGCTTGTTAGAGTCAGTTGGACTAAGCTAGTGTCGTCCTGAGGAGAGTGAGTAGGCTGAAGCTTGTTAGAGTCAGTTGGCCAAAGCTAGTGCCATCCTGAGGAGAGCGAGTAGGCCGAAGCTTGTTAGAGTCAGTGGGCCAAAGATAGTGTCGTCCTGAGGAGAGTGAGTAGGCCGAAGCTTGTTAGAGTCAGTTAGCCGAAGCTAGTGTCGTCCTAAGGAGAGTGAGTAGGCCAAAGCTTGTTAGAGTCAGTTGGCCGAAGCTAGTGTCGTCCTGAGGAGAGCGAGTAGGCTGAAGCTTGTTAGTCAGTTGGCCAAAGCTAGTGTCATCCTGAGGAGAGCAGGTAGGCCGAAGCTTGTTAGAGTCAGTTAGCCGAAGCTAGTGTCGTCCTAAGGAGAGTGAGTAGGCCGAAGCTTGTTAGAGTCAGTTGGCTGAAGTTAGTCTCGTCCTGAGGAGAGTGAGTAGGCTGAAGCTTGTTAGAGTCAGTGGGCCAAAGTTAGTGTCGTACTGAGGAGAGTGAGTAGGCCGAAGCTTGTTAGTGTCATTTATGGGGAGAGTCTTTTGTTATTAAGCCCACTCGCCGAACACAATTCCCATTGGGTTGTTGTAGGTTTTTTTCAGGCTATATGGCCATGTTCTAGAGGCATTCTCTCCTGAAGTTTCGCCTGCATCTATAGCAAACATACTCAGACCTCACTATCTCTGAGGATGCTTTCCATAGATGCAGGCGAAACGTGAGGACGGAATGCCTCTAGAACATGGCAATATAGCCCGAAAAAACCTACAACAACCCAGTGATTCCGGCCATGAAAGCCTTCGACAATACATTTTGTGGACTGTTTGGGTTTGGTAAATTTATTTATTTTATTTATTTCTTGCATTTGTTAACCGCCGCTCTCAGCCCTAGGGCGACTCGCGGCGGTGTACAGTACAAAAAGACACTTTACAAAAGAATCAAACAACAATTAACATCACTAATACATACATCTAACTTATACTAAAAATCCGCTCCGTCATATTTATGGAATCATAGTCAATCTCGTCGTCATAGTTCAATCCGGTTGTCATTACCCGTAGCATAGCATTTAGTTGAAAGCCTGCTCGAAGAGCCAAGTCTTCAGGCCCTTACGAAAGGCCATGAGGGAGGGGGCCCATCTGACATCAGCAGGGAGGGAGTTCCACAGCCGGGGGGCCACCACTGAGAAGGCCCTCTCTCTTGTCCCCGCCAGACGTGCCTGTGAGGCAGGCGGGATCGAGAGAAGGGCCTCCCCAGATGATCTCAAGGTCCTCGTGGGCTCGTAGGCCGAGATGCGGTCCGCAAGGTATTTTGGGCCGGAACCGTTTAGGGCTTTGTAGGTTAACACCAGCACCTTAAATTGGGCCCGGTAGCAAATCGGCAGCCAGTGGAGCTGGAACAGCAAGGGCGTTGTATGCTCCCTGTGTCCTGCTCCTGTTAACAACATGGCTGCCGCGCGCTGGACTAGCTGCAGCTTCCGGGCCGTCTTCAAGGGCAGCCCCACGTAGAGAGCGTTGCAGTAGTCAAGACGGGATGTGACCAGAGCATGTACCACCGTGGCCAAGTCAGACTTCCCAAGGTACGGGCGCAGCTGGCGCACAAGCCGAAGCTGTGCAAATGCTCCCCTGGTCACCGCTGAAACCTGGGGGTCCAGGCTCAACGATGAGTCCAGGGTTACACCCAAGCTGCGAACCTGCGCCTTCAAGGGGAGTGCGACCCCATCCAGCACAGGCTGTAACCCTATACCCTGCTCGGCCTTGCGACTGACCAGGAGTACCTCTGTCTTGTCTGGATTTAATTTCAGTTTGTTCGCCCTCATCCAGACCATTACAGCGGCCAGGCACCGGTTCAGGACTTCGACAGCCTCCTTAGTAGCAGGTGGAAAGGAGTGACAGAGCTGGACATCATCTGCGTACAGATGACACCGCACTCCGAAACTCCGGATGATCTCACCCAGCGGCTTCATGTAGATATTAAACAGCATGGGGGACAGAATAGAACCCTGAGGAACCCCACAGGCCAACGGCTGTGGAGTTGAACAGGAGTCCCCCAATAACACCTTCTGGGTACGGCCCTCCAGAAATGACTGGAGCCACTGCAGAGCAGTGCCCCCAAGACCCACTTCCGCAAGGCGCCCCAGAAGGATACTGTGGTCGACGGTATCGAAGGCCGCTGAGAGGTCCAGGAGCACCAACAGGGACACACTCCCCCTGTCTAGCTCCCGGCGCAGATCATCCACTAAGGCGACCAAGACCGTCTCAGTACCATGTCCCGGTCTGAAACCAGACTGTGCCGGATCCAGATAATCCGTGTCTCTCAAGAGTACCTGGAGTTGTGAAGCCACCACGCTTTCCATGACTTTGCCCAAAAAGGGAAGATTGGAAACAGGCCGAAAGTTGTCGAATTTAGTGGGGTCCAGTGATGGTTTCTTCAACAGCGGCTTTATAATAGCCTGTTTTAGGCTCGCTGGAATCTTGCCTTCCCGAAGGGAGGCATTAACCACCACCGTTACCCACTCAGCCAATCCCCCTCTGGCCTCCCTCAGAAGCCAGGATGGGCAGGGGTCTAGGATGGACGTGGTGGGCCTCATTCCTCCAAGTATCTTGTCCACATCCTCGGGCTTCACAAACTGAAAAGAATCCATCAAAATAGGACAAGCAGGCGCTCGTGTCACATCCACAGAGACTGCATTTAATGTGGTGTCCAGCCCAGAACGGATCAAAGCGACTTTGTCTGCAAAGAACCGAGCAAATGCTTCACAGCACGTGGCCGAATTGTCAGGGCTCCCACCTGAGGTGGTGGGAGTCAAAAGACCTCTGACAATCCGAAACAACTCCGCCGGACGGTTTTTTGCAGACGCAATAGTAGCCGCAAAGAAAGTCTTCTTTGCAGCTTTTATTGCCACGGCGTATGCCCTCAAAAAGGACACAAACCGTGCTCGGTTTGGCTCGCTTGGGTCTGAGCGCCACACGCTCTCTAGTTCCCTCTTCCTTCGCTTCATTGCTGCCAACTCCTCAGTGAACCAAGGAGATGGTTTAGCTCGGTTACTTGAGAGGGGACGTTCCGGAGCGATCGTGTCAATTGCCCTGGCCATCTCCCCATTCCAGAGAGCGACCAAGGCCTCGACATGATCACCTGCCGAGGTGGCGGGAAAATCCCCAAGAGCCGTCAGGAATCCATTCGGATCCATAAGCCTCCTGGGGCGGACCATCTTAATGGGTCCTCCACCTTTGCGGAGATTAGGGGGCGCAGTGAGTCTAAATCTGATCAGGAAGTGGTCAGTCCACGGCAACGGAGAGATGGACAACTCCTCCACACCGCCACCCTGCTCCCATCCCTGGCAGAAAACCAAGTCCAATGTATGTCCAGCACAGTGGGTGGGGCCAGTTATTTGTTGGGACAGCCCCATGGTTGCCATGGCGGACATGAAGTCCTGAGCCGCTCCTGTGGGGGCCGCCTCGGCATGGATGTTGAAGTCCCCCAGCACAAGAAGCCGTTGGGACTCCAACGCCAGGCTCGAGACCACCCCCGCTAGCTCAGGCAGGGAGACTGTAGTGCAGCGAGGTGGACGGTACACTAACAGAATCCCTATTCTGTCCCGGTCACCCACCCTCAGGTGGACGCATTCAAAATTTGTGGTCTGCGGGATGGGGCTCCTGGTCAGATGGATGGAATCTCTATAGATCACTGCGACCCCGCCTCCCCGTCCTCCGGATCTAGGTTGGTGCTGTACGGAGAAGCCTGGAGGACAAAGCTGGGTCAGGTTTACCCCTCCAGCTTCATCCAACCAGGTCTCCGTAATGCACGCCAGATCTGCCCGCTCCTCCAGGATTAGGTCCTGGATCCAGGTCGTTTTTCCGTTGACAGATCTGGCGTTCAGCAGCACCACCTTCAATCCCGAGGGCCCGCTCACCTGGCTACACCAATTTACCTTAGGAGACCGGTTGGGAATTGTTAATTTAGATAAGCGGTCCGAATTAGGCCGAATTCGAGGTCTCCTTCTTCCGCATCTCCTCCTTCCCACCACGACCTCTATGGGGGCCCCTCGGCTAGTGGAACTCCTCCCCCCCTCCATGCCGCGATCTAGTATCAAGGACTTAATTCCTGCTTCATCAGCTGTATGCTTTGTTGGATCCTGCCAACATCCTTTCTCTCCTTCTTCCCTCCTCTCGGCCCCATTGGGCTCCAGCCCACCTCCCCCCCTGGCCTTTCCGCTAACTAATAGTAACAGAGATAGTATTAACAGGGGGGTGGGGGGCCACATGGATGACAATAACTTCAGGTGGTAGGGGCGTTTCAGCCGCACCCGTTAGACAGTTTGTAAAGTGCGAGAGTGCAAGAGTCTTAAATGCGATACAGACAGCAGTACCACTCGGTTGACAACACTACGTTCTGTTGGGCACATACATAAAGTGCAAGATTTAAAGTGCAGTAAGTGCCTGAAACTGAGTTCAGTATTCACTAAGGTGCGGCATAGAGGGATAAGGAAGGGGGCGTAAGTGCAAGTGGTGTTTAGCAGCAAGTGGCAGGCGCCCTAAAGTGCTATTGAGGTCTTATATCAGCTTAGCAGCGAGGACAACCAGGAGTGTGTTATGATATTAATATATAGTCACACTCTTATGAGGATGATGGTAATAACAATTAAATAAAATTCCTATGATTCAGGTGTACCTCTAGACGGATGGTCTAAGCGGATGGGGCATCCGGAGGTGGTATACACGGCGGCGGTCAGCGCCGTTGGTCTGTTGCGTATCTATCAATCCAAAGTGGGCCAGCTCAAGGGTCTACACAATATTAAGGCCGGCGCCAAAAGTCTACACAATGTTAAGGCTAGCACAAAGGTCTACACAATATTTGGCCGGCACATGAGGTCTACACAATATTAAGGTCTACACAATATTAAGCTAGCACAGGGGTCTACACAAATATTCGGCCCGCACAAGAGGTCAACACAGTATTGAGGACTACACAATATTAAGTCAGCACAGCGATCTACACAATATTCGGCTGACAGGGATCTACACAATTAGGCCAGCACAGGAAGTTTGTTTAGTAGTAAGGCCAGCTCGAGAGGTCTGCACACTAAATTGAGGTCTGCACAAGAGGTCTTTACAGATCAGGCACATACAAGTTCTACACAAAATAGTTAACACAGCAACACAGTCACTGTTAGCAAGTGGTAGAGGCGAACTCAAGCCGCTGTAACAAGGTGGCAGCCATATGGTGGTGGCCGCGATGGAAGGCGGCAGTAAAAGCAAGGCAGCTCGGTCGCTGCAGCGGTAACAGAAGGCCGCCCGTAGCTCTGGTGAGGCAAAGCGCCACAAAGGCGGCTGAAGCAGCGGTACTCCCGTGCCCCGGCTCGGCCCAGCGGCTCCACGATGGTCCTGCTGCGGTGGTCTGGCTGCGGGAAGGCGGTGGCGATGGAAACGAGATGCCAGAAAATGGCGGCCGCCGCCGCTGCACTCTGCGCTTTGTTTCGGCCCAGCGGCTCGGAGAAGACCCGACAGCAGCGGCAGCTACGGCGAGCCACGCCAAGGCCGCAGCGGCAGCAACGGCGAGCGGTGGCCTGGCCGATAAGGCGTCGGGAACGCTTCGCCGCGGCCCGGTGGTCAGCCGCGGTCCCACGAACGGTCAGACAGCCCGATGGCTCACCAGCGATCCAAACGGCGGCCGCCGCGGTGGTGCACAGCCGGTGACGAAGCGCCAAGATGGCGACCGCACCAGCCGCGGCGCAGCAACGCCCAGCGGCAGCAGCGCCCAGCGGCAGCGGCAGCAGCCGCGACGGCCAGCGACAGCGGCAGCAGCAGCGGTGGTAGTGGGCAAACAAACAGCCTTGAGGGGCTCGGAGGTCCACCGGATCCACCAGCGGACCAGCGGCCGCCGCAACGGCGGCGAACAGCCAGATGGCCGGCGCCAAAATGGCGGCGCCCACAGCGCTCGGGGTCACAGCAGCAACAGCAACAACGCGGTGACAAGGTGGCAGGGCGACAAGACAGCCCAGCAGCGGCAGGAACCACAGAAATCGCCGCTCTCCGGTGGCAAACTGGGTAGGTCTCTGCGTCTCCGCGTCTTAGGGGAGCTGCAATGGCGGCGGCGTTCGCAGTGCTCACTCGCTTGCTCGCTCACCTCCGTCTCCTGGTCCGCGCTCTCTTGTGTTCCGGTCCTCTTGGGCCTGAAAGGGTCGTAGGAGTGCTGACCCTCATGCACCCCCTATTCTGGTGGTCGTAGGGGGGTGGATTCCCCAGGATTCTTTGGATTGTTTTTCCTTCAGCGGCGCAGCTCCGCGTTGTTGCTGCTGACCGCCATAGCCGGAACCGGAATTTTTTCCGGTTCCGGCATGAAAAGCATGAAAGCAGTGACTCAGAAACGAAACGTCCTATCAGGTTTCATTCCGCAGAGGTTCAAGCCAGCCAAGGAATTTGGAAATAGTGACCCAACGTTTGAGAGATTTAGGCTTCCCTAAATTGCAAATCCCAAGTCTTCATAGGATTGCCATGACAGTTAAGGTGAAATCGGTGTGCTATAGTTCTGTAGCGTGGAAGGGTAATGCATTTACTAGAAGCCAAAGCCAAGTGTTCTGTCTACTAAGCTCCCCCTACTCTCCTTTAAAAGAGCCTCCGGTGGCACAGTGGGTTAAACCGTTGAGCTGCTGAACTTGCTGATCGAAAGGTCGCAGGTTTGAATCCAGAGAGGAGCATGAGCTCCCACTGTCAGCCCCAGCTTCTGCCAACCTAGCAATTCAAAAATATGCAAATGTGAGTAGATCAATAGGTACCGCTCCGGTGGAAATGTAACCGAGTTCCATGCAGTCATGCTGGCCACATGACCTTGGAGGTGTCTACGGATAATGCTGGCTCTTCCGCTTCGAAATGGAGATCAGCACCATCCCTGAGAGTCAGACATTGAAGTCAATAGGAACTTTAGGAGGGTCTGCAAATGCAAAAATATATATATGCAAAAAGTGAGATAGCAGATAGTGTTAGAATTTAGCCAAGAAAAATATGCCATCAAAATGGAGCCAATCCGCCATCTCGCGGATATGGGGGTCCCTGGGGTTTCCGTATCCGCGGTTTGGGGAGCACAGATTCGGCCTCCCCAGAACGCCAGGAAGGCATTCCGGGCAGGCCTGCAGTCTCCCGCGGCCTTGAAAAGGTTAGTTTCATGCATTTAGGAAGTTTCAGGCAAGAAAGAAACACAAAGTATCAAGCTAGAGAGTTTAAAAGTTGCAATTTGATTAATCTTTATTTGGGGATTTGTTACATAGTTGGGGCTAGCAAGGGACGTGAAAGGAAAGAGCATATGGCTGGGAAGAGTCCCTGGTTGAGACTGCTGCTGGGGCACATTTCATCAGTTTGGCCCCACTTGGCAATCAGGAACTGTGGAACTCCCTGCTGCAGGTCAAACCAGCTTGAAGGCAGGGGCCTGGGATGCCCTCGGCGACAACACGACTGGAATTAATGTCAGGGGAAAACCCCAAACCGCGGATACGGAAACCCCCGGGGGGCCCCGTATCCGCAAGATGGCAGATTTACCTTTACCTTCTCTCCTTTAATGTAAAAGGCTCAGGGCCAGGATATATGTTATTTATTGAACCAAAATTTGCAAGAATAATGACAATCCTATTCCTAGAGCATTCCCGCATTCCCTCCATATACAGAGAGGCAATTTTGGTTCTAACGCCACTTATCATTATGCAGGAGGAAAGCATGGCAATTTGGAACAACTCCAGTTTCTGTCAATTAAGGAACCAGATGGCATCAAATTTGCAAGGCAGCTTATTAAACAGCTTTCCTAATTAAACGTCTTTCAATCTCATTGACCCTCCTGTTCAGATGGAGGGCAATAAAAATATCACAAAGGTAGCATGGGGTGCTTGTTTGTTTGTGTTTATTATATACTAGCTTGGGTGCCCGGCGTTGCCTGGGTCATTTAACAGACTCAATATTTAATAGTATAAAATGCATACATTTGCAGGTGAACTACAACTCCTATCATGCCAAATTGATCCCGAAAAACTCCCATCAGTACTCAAAATTTGTTATGTTGCGCAAGTTTGCTTTAGATGCATCATGGGTGGGGTTCAGAGCGCTCTCTGGCTGTAGGGTGAACTACAACTCCTGTCAGGATTATTGAAGGTATGCATGTATGTTTTTTCGATGTGTTTCTATATGAGTAAGAATGGAGTTCGTATGTATTCAAGATGGATTCTGTTATGTTCAATTATGTGTTGGAATTGTTGTTGTAAGAGACAGAGAGGTAGAGAGAGAAGAGACCTTGACAGAAGTTAGATAACGAGTTTCTCCGGCTGGGAAGAAATAGGGAGTATCCGGCTTACAGCCAGAGAGCCTGATAAGCAGATGTTCTGAAACTGTACTGAAGCTGTGCTTTGTAGTTCCTGATTTTGCCCGCTTAGAAGTAGACGTATATTGAGATGTACTTAGTAAACTTTATGTTATTTTTGAAACTGGAGGACTGCAGTGTCCTGATGTGTGTCTGTGTGATATAGTAACCTCATCCGCTGCGCATAGCCCCCCGAATTTCACTCTGACAATTCCCACCATGGTGGGTCAGTCCCCTCAAACCCCTCCAGTAGGTTCAGTTGGTCATGGGGGTTCTGTGTGCCAAGTTTTGTCCATGTCCCTCATCGGTGGAGGTCATAGTTTCCTCTGGTTGTGGGTGAACTACAACTCCCAGAAAGGAAGGTTGGTTCCCCACAAACCCCTCCAGTAATCACGTTTTGGCATATCAGGTCTGTGTGCCTAGTTTGATCCAGATCCATCGGTGTTTGGGTTCACAGTGCTCTCTGGATGTAGGTGAACTACAACTCCCCCAAATCAAGGTGACTTTCCCCCAAAGACCACCAGTATTGTTGGCTGGTCATGGGAGTTCTGTGTGCCAAGTGTGGTTCAATTCCATCTTTGGTGGAGTTCAGAGTGCTCATTGATTCCAGCTCAACTATAAATCCCAGTACCTGCAACTCCAAAATATCTAGACCAATTTCCCTCAAACCTCTCCAGTTGGTTGAGTTAGTCATGGAGGTTCAGTGTGCCAAGTTTGGTCCAGGTCCATCATCAGTGTTGTTTTTAATTTTGATTCGATTTGTTTGTACCTAGTGGGTTGAGGCATGTGCATGGGAATTTTGGTTAATTTCCATTGGGGTTTTTTTGAGTTTTGCTTCTCCGTTCGACGCCACTTTCAGATTTATATATATAGATATACACACAGCCTATCTGTTCTGTAATGCTTTCTTTTCGATCTCACTACAGATGGGAGATTTCACGGCGCACGCTGCCTCCTGGACAGGGAATGTGGCGTCCCAAATCCGTGTCCCGAACATGGCGTTTCCAGATAAGCTGCACAGGATGGGCACCTTGAAAGGGAAGCCGTTGTCACCGTCGGCTATCACGCAGCAAGGGGAAAGCCAAGAGCTGGCAACGCCGCCGGCGCAACCAGAGCAATTGCCATCGCCATCCTCGGCTTTAGCACCACCACCATCGATGCCGCCCGTATCGTGTCCGAGCCCGTCTCCCCGCACGTTGCAACGCATAGCCCAAATGAACGCCCGCAATGCTGCCGTGTTGCGACCTATAGACTACGCGGGCGAAAACCTGGCTTTCATCGACGAGAGTTCGGATGCGCTGAGCGACGGAGGGCCACCTTCCGCCCGGCCGCCCCGCCGCATGCGTCCTCGGGCTCGGCACCGAGTCAACGCTGGCGAGCCGGCAGCGTTGCCCATGATCGTGCTGAGCCGGACCCGAGACAAAGGCGAGTCCGTTTAAGGACCGGACCAGGATGGCGCCTGGTTTGGAGCAATGTCCCTACACGTGGTGCAGTTCCCTTTCCTCCATCGTTGTGCCCAGAAACTCAAGACGTCCTAGCTCTTCTTTCCACAAGGTGCTAACTGGAGCGTACCCTTAAATCAGATCCTCATCCGGCTCTTTTACTGCCAGGTAGATGCCCTTCCTTTTGGCACGAGGAAGCAATTTAACTAATTTCATGAGGGTATTCTGGCCACCAGGGGAGCTGTCGCTTCACCGTCCATCTGAGACACTGATGAAGTACTTCCTCATTCCCTGCATGCTTGCTGGAGATTTTTATGGCCTCGTAAATTAGTTAAATTAGCCTCCCCACATAAGTGGTACCTGATTTTCCTATTTGACAGATGCAACTGTCTTTCGGGCTGCCAAGGTCAACAACGAGCTATACAAATTGGTTGGAAGCTCACTCCGACCCGGGCGGGCTTCGAACTCAGGGCGGGTTACAATGTACTTATACATGGCAAACATTCAATGCCATAGACACACCACACATATAGACAGACAGTCAGAGGCTATTTAACATTCCAACTTTTTCTGGCCACCAGGGGGAGCTCTTGCTTCACCGTCCATCTGCGACACTGATGAAGTACTTCCTCATTCCCTGCATGCTTGCTGGAGGTTTTTATGGCCTCGTAAATTAGTTAAATTAGCCTCCCCACATAAGTGGCACCTGATTTTCCTACTTGACAGATGCAACTGTCTTTCAGGCTGCAAAGGTCGACAACGAGCTACACAAATTGGTCGGAAGCTCACTCCGACCCGGGTGGGCTTCGAACTCAGGGCGGGTTACAATGTCCTACTTGACAGATGCAACTGCCTTTCGGGTTTGCAAAGGTCGACAACGAGCTACACAAATTGGTTGGAAGCTCACTCCGACCCGGGCGGGCTTTGAACTCAGGGCAGGTTACAATGTCCTACTTGACAGATGCAACTGCCTTTCGGGTTTGCAAAGGTCGACAACGAGCTACACAAATTGGTTGGAAGCTCACTCCGACCCGGGCGGGCTTCGAACTCAGGGCAGGTTACAATGTACTTATACATGGCAAACATTCAATGCCATAGACACACCACACATATAGACAGACAGTCAGAGGCTATTTAACATTCCAACTTTTTTTCTGGCCACCAGGGGGAGCTGTTGCTTCACCGCCCACCTGCGACACTGATGAAGTACTTCCTCATTCCTCGCATGCTTGCTGGAGATTTTTATGGCCTCGTAAATTAGTTAAATTAGCCTCCCCGCATAAGTGGCACCTGATTTTCCTACTTGACAGATGCAACTGTCTTTCGGGCTGCAAAGGTCGACAGCAAGCTACACAAATTGGTCGGAAGCTCACTCTGACCCGGGCGGACTTCGAACTCATAACCTTTCGGTCAGTGGTGATCTTAATGCAGCTGACTCCCAGCCAGCTGTGCTACATTTGCAGTGCCAATTTAATTAATTAATCAATTGATTAATTACAGTATTTATATTCCACCCTGGGGACTCAGGGCAGATTACAATGTACTTATACATGGCAAACATTCAATGCCATAGACACACAACACATATAACGAGCTACACAAATTGGTCGGAAGCTCACTCCGACCTGGGTGGGCTTCGAACTCAGGGTGGATTACAATGTACTTATACATGGCAAACATTCAATGCCATAGACACACAACACATATAGACAGACAGTCAGAAGCTATTTAACATTCCAGCTTTTTCATGAGGGTATTCTGGCCTCCAGGGGAGCTGTCGCTTCACCGTCCATCTGCGACACTGATGAAGTACTTCCTCATTCCTCGCATGCTTGCTGGAGATTTTTATGGCCTCGTAAATTAGTTAAATTAGCCTCTCCACATAAGTGGTACCTGATTTTCCTACTTGACAGATGCAACTGTCTTTCGGGCTGCAAAGGTCGACAACGAGCTACACAAATTGGTCGGAAGCTCACTCCGACCCGGGTGGGCTTCGAACTCAGGGCGGGTTAAAATGTACACATACATGGCAAACATTCAATGCCATAGACACACAACACATATAGACAGACAGTCAGAGGCTATTTAACATTCCAGCTTTTTCATGAGGGTATTCTGGCCACCAGGGGAGCTGTCGCTTCACCGTCCATCAGCGACATTGATGAAGTACTTCCTCATTCCTCGCATGCTTGCTGGAGATTTTTATGGCCTCGTAAATTAGTTAAATTAGCTGTACACATACATGGCAAACATTCAATGCCATAGACACACAACACATATAGACAGACAGTCAGAGGCTATTTAACATTCCAGCTTTTTCACGAGGGTATTCTGGCCACCAGGGGAGCTGTCGCTTCACTGTCCACCTGCGACACTGACGAAGTACTTCCTCATTCCTCACATGCTTGCTGGAGATTTTTATGGCCTCGTAAATTAGTTAAATTAGCCTCCCCACATAAGCGGTACCTGATTTTCCTACTTGACAGATGCAACTGCCTTTCGGGCTGCAAAGGTCGACAACGAGCTACACAATTGGTCAGAAGCTCACTCCAACTTGGGCAGGCTTCGAACTCATGACCTTTCAGTCAATAGTGATCTTAATGCAGCCATTTGCAGTGCCAATGAAAGTCCGTACTTGGGGTGGGGTGGACGGTAACCCTTCTGCATGATGCTCCCGACAGCCTTATTCCCCCTTCTGCACCCCAGTGTAAACAAGAGCCTTGTCTTGGTGTATGGGCCCCTCGCTCCTGTCCTGTCCGTCTTCCCTGACTCTCCTCCTCGAACTGCACCTGATGGAGGGCCAGCATCACTCCATTCCATCCCAGCTCCAAGCGCCAGGCCAGCCTCCCGTTGCATGCCCTTCTCAACACCACCACTACCTTCAAGCGCACACGCACACAACCCCTCCTTCTTTGTGAGTCAGGTTAGAAGCATGCCTACACAACAGGGTGAAGCAACTTTCCTAGCTGTTCCTTATTCTAAACGAAAGCACCTTCATCAATAGCTAAAGGTCCAGTTGTGTCCGACTCTGAGGGTTGGCGCTCATCTCCATTTCGAAGCCGAAGAGCCGGCGTTGCCCGTAGACGCCTCCAAGGTCATGCGGTTGGCATGACTGCGTGGAGTGCCGTTACCTTCCCACCTATTGATCTACTCACATTTGCATGTTTTCGAAACATGGCAGAAGGTGGGGCTAACAGCAGGACCTCACCCCGCTCCCCAGATTGGAACCGCCAACCTTTCGGTCAGCAAATTCAGCAGCTCAGCGGTTTAACCCGCTGCTCCAAAGAGACTACATAAGGTCCGCCAAACACAGCAGCACAAATCATAGAATCAAAGAGTTGGAAGAGTTGGACTGGATGACCCATGAGGTCTCTTCCAACTTCCAAGTAAAGAGGTAGTATGAGAATACTAAACACTAATATAAATGGATTCAAACTACGGGAAAAAAGATTCCACTTAAGCATTAGGAAGAACATTGTCATGTTGAGAGCTGTTCAACTCTGGAGTCTCCTTCTTTGAAGACTTTTAAGCCGAGACTGGATGAGCTTCTGTTGGGAGTGCTTTGATTGTGTCTTCCTGCCTGACAGAAGGAAGTCGGCTATGGTAGGGCTTGTCGACTGCCTTGGGGAAGGAGACGCATGGACCCGTGCATGTGGACACTTATGCTGCTCATACTTCAATCTCACATCTCAATCTCTGTGTCACATTGTCTCGGAAGGTGTGCCATTGCTCGACTCCTTCCTAGGGCTGTTAGATCAAATGTAGGAAGTGCTCTTCAATTGGGCAATGCTGGGACAACCCAATGGGAGTGACGGGGAGGAGGGTACCCATCTCTTCTCATCTTCCATCCTTCACTTCACAGATGTGCCTGTTCTTGACGCTCTGTACTGGAAGCATTTATTTTGTTTGTGGGAGGGCGGGGGGGGGGGGATCGTGTCTTCCAGAAATTAAAACCAAAACTGCACAAGTGTTGTTGTGTTTGTTTGAATGTATGTAAATACTAGGCACGTGCAATCCATGTTTCTTAACCTGGGGGTCGGGATCCCTGGGGGGGGGGGGTCACAAGGGGGTGTCAGAGGGGTCACCAAAGACCATCAGAAAACACAGTATATTATTTTGGTTGAGGGGGTTCTCTGTGGGAAGTTTGACCCAATTCTATTATTGGTGGGGTTCAGAATGCTCTTTGATTGTTTAAATCCAAGCAACTACAACTCCCAAATTTCAAGGTCTATTTCCCCTCAAAATCTACCAGTGTTCACATTCGGGCATATTGAGTATTTGTATGAAGTTTGGTCCAGATTCATCATTGTTTGAGTCCACTGGATGTAGGTGAACTACAACTTCCAAACTCAAAGTCAATGCCCACCAAACCCTTCCAGTATTTTCTGTTGGTCATGGGAGTTCTGTGTGCCAAGTTTGGTTCAATTCCATCATTGGTAGAGCTCAGAATGCCTTTTGATTGTAGGTGAACTATAAATCCGAGCAACTACAACTCCCAAATGTTGAGGTCTACTTCACCCAAACTCCAGTAATGTTCACATTTGAGCATATTGAGTATTCATGCCAAGTTTGGTCCAGATCCATCATTGTTTGAGTCCACAATGCTCTCTGGATGTAGGTGAACTACAACTCCCAAACTCAAGGTCAATGCCCACCAAACCCATCCAGAATTTCCTGTTGGTCATGGGAGTTCTGTGTGCCAAGTTTGGTTCAATTCCATCATTGGTAGAGCTCGGAATACTCTTTGATTGTAGGTGAACTATAAATCCCAGCAACTACAACTCCCAAGTGTCAAGGTCTATTTCACCTAAACTCCAGTAATGTTCACATTTGAGCATATTGAGTATTCATGCCAAGTTTGGTCCAGATCCATCATTGTTTGAGTCCATGGTGCTCTCTGGATGTAAGTGAACTACAACTCCCAAACTCAAGGTCAAGGCTCACCAAACCCATCCAGTATTTCCTGTTGGTTATGGGAGTTCTGTGTGCCAAGATTGGTTCAATTCCATCGTTGGTGGGGTTCAGAATCCTCTTTGGTTGTAGATGAACTATAAATCCCAGCAACTACAACTCCCAACCCCACTAGCATTTAAATTTGGGCATATTGGGTATTTGTGCCAAATTTGGTCCAGTGAATGAAAACACATCCTGCAAATTTGGCACAAATACCCGATACAGTCAAATTTGAATAATGGTGGGGTTGCGGGGGGTTGATTTTGTCCTTTGGGAGTTGTAGTAAAGGTAAAGGTTTTCCTGTGACATTAAGTCCAGTTGTGTCCAACTCTGGCGGTTGGTGCTCATCTCCATTTCTAAGCCGCAGAGTTCAAGGTCATGTGGCCGGCATGGCTGCATGGAGCGCCATTACATTCCCGCCGGAGTGGTACCTACTGATCTACTCACATTTGCATGTTTTCGAACTGCTAGGTTGGCAGAAGCTGGAGCTAACAGCGGGAGCTCACCCCACTCCCTGGATTCTTCCCTATAAAGGCCTGAACGGTTTGGGACCCGCCTACTTTCGTGACCGTATCTCTCTCCATAAACTCTTCGATCTTTAAGGGAGACCCTCTGTCCTGTTACACGCTGGGCCTGGAGCAATTGTCTATTAACAGGACATGATTAGAGAGATGGGCCAAAACTAACAAAATGAAGTTCAACAGTGACAAATGCAAGATACTCCACTTTGGCAGGAAAAACGAAATGCAAAGATACAGAATGGGGGACAATGCCTGGCTCGAGAGCAGGACGTGTGAAAAAGATCTTGGAGTCCTCGTGGACAACAAGTTAAACATGAGCCAGGAATGTGATGTGGCGGCAAAAAAAGCCAATGGGATTTTGGCCTGCATCAATAGGAGCCTAGTGTCTAGATCTAGGGAAGTCATGCTCCCCATGCTCTATTCTGCCTTGGTTAGACCACACCTGGAATATTGTGTCCAATTCTGGGCACCACAATTCAAGAGAGATATTGACAAGCTGGGATGTGTCCAAAGGAGGGCGACTCAAATGATCAAGGGTCTGGAGAACAAGCCCTATGAGGAGCGGCTTAAGGAGCTGGGCATGTTTAACCTGAAGAAGCGAAGGCTGAGAGGGGATATGATAGCCATGTATATGTGAGAGTTGACAAGCTGGGATGTGTCCAAAGGAGGGCGACTCAAATGATCAAGGGTCTAGAGAACAAGCCCTATGAGAAGCAGCTTAAGGAGCTGGGCATGTTTAGCCTGAAGAAGAGAAGGCTGAGAGGAGACATGATGATAGCCATGTTTAAATATGTGAGAGGAAGTCACAGGGAGGAGGGAGCAAGCTTCCTTTCTGCTTCCCTGGAAACGAGGACACAGAACAATGGCTTCAAACTACAAGAAAGGAGATTTCATCTGAACATGAGGAAGAACTTCCTGACTGTGAAAGCTGTTCAGCATTGGAACTCTCTGCTGCAGAGTGTGGTGGAGGCTCCTTCTTTGGAAGCTTTTAAACAAAGGCTGGATGGCCATCTGTCGGGGGTGATTTGAATGCAATATTCCTGCTTCTTGGCAGAATGGGGTTGGACTGGATGGCCCATGAGGTCTCTTCCAACTCTTTGATTCTATGATTCTATGATTTATGTTCCCAGCAGGACGCCGGGGTGCCTCGGCTGAGAGGCCCTATGAATTTCCCTATACAAAGTCTTTAGAGCAGGTATTCTTGGAAGACAGCACACCTCCGATATCATCCTCTGTAGAAGAAGACACATCACTTTACACAAAGGATGCATGAGGAAGAACTTCCTGACTGTGAGAGCCGTTCAGCAGTGGAACTCACTGCCCCCGAGTGTGGTGGAGGCTCCTTCTTTAGAAGCTTTGAAACAGAGGCTGGATGGCCATCTGTCAGGGGTGATTTGAATGCAATATTCCTGCTTCTTGGCAGGGGGTTGGACTGGATGGTCCATGAGGTCTCTTCCAACTCTTTGATTCTATGATTTATGTGCCCAGCGGGATGCCAGGGTGCCTTGGCTGAGAGGCCCTATGAATTTCCCTATACAAAGTCTTTAGAGCAGGTATTCTTGGAAGACAGCACACCTCCGATATCATCCTCTGTAGAAGAAGACACCTAGTTTAAAGTGCGTCTAATGAGGTGTGCGAGTCTGTGAGCAAAAAGGTGTTTTCCTACTTGTGTGAGATGCACCCCATCCCTTGCCACTAGGCCATCCTCCTGGATTTCTCTGTAGAAGAAGACACATCACTTTACACAAAGGATGCATGAGACTGTGTATCCATGGCAAGTACAAGCGTAATCTCTGAATGCAGAGGTTCAAAGAAGGATCATTGGAAAAGGAGGCAAAAGGCAGTGCCAGAGCGAGAGAGACAATATGAGGCCCCCGAGGACTTTTAATGGGCTCCGCGCATCGTGTAATGGATTTTCTGATGGTCTGCCAAGGTAATGGGAGTACGGCGGAGGAGGCGTTTCATCAAGTGAACTTTCCAAGTAATGCAACAATCATGCTCTTCCGTTGCGGGTGCATTATTGCAGCTGGGACGCCAGCCAAGCACTGCTGCCAGGGATGATGGCGGGCTCATTTACAGGGCACCAAAAGGAGTGTAGCATCATATCTGAGAATGGGCCAACTCAAGGCATTTTTTTTTTTTGCTCCTAGGAGGAAAGGATAGCATGGCACTCATTCCACATTCAAAAGTCAAAAGGAATGCCGTGTTGCACCCTCGCCCTGAGGCACCTGTTCACCCAGCACCACACCAGAGGTCAATAGTACAATAACACTGTTCTACAAATTTTCAGTTTTTCTCAGTTGCGGAAACGAAATGTGCAGTTTCTTCATAAATTTAACATGCCGAATTCAAATATAATAATTAAATGTGTTAATTGGCTCTGGTTTTTATGCAACAGCTATTTCAATTTTCTCCACAATAGGTAATTGTGTACAGCTGCGCCCGTACCTCGGGAAGTCTGACTTGGCCACGGTAGTACACGCTCTGGTCACATCCCACCTTGACTACTGCAATGCTCTCTACGTGGGGCTGCCCTTGAAGACGGCCCGGAAGCTCCAGCTAGTCCAGCGCGCGGCAGCCATGTTACTAACAGGAGCGGGACGCAGGGAGCATACAACGCCCTTGTTGTTCCAGCTCCACTGGCTGCCGATCTGCTACCGGGCCCAATTCAAGGTGCTGGTGTTGGCCTACAAAGCCCTAAACGGTTCCGGCCCAAAATATCTATCTGACCGCATCTCGGCCTATGAGCCCACGAGGACCTTGAGATCGTCTGGGGAGGCCCTTCTCTCGATCCCGCCTGCCTCACAGGCACGCCTGGCGGGGACGAGGGATAGGGCCTTCTCGGTGGTGGCCCCCCGGCTGTGGAACACCCTCCCTGTATACATCAGACAGGTGCCCTCCCTTACGACATTCCGCAAGAGACTAAAGACGTGGTTGTTTGAGAAGGCGTTTGACTAAGTGCTACAACAATTGGCAATGATGATTGGAACGGAATATGGATAACGAGATTGGATTGTGATTCTATGATGAGACGTCGGGAATGATTTAGTGTAATTGTATTATTGATAGTGATGTTGTTATTGTTGTTTGTGATATTGCCTTTATTGTAAATTGTTTTTATATGTTGTACACCGCCGTGAGTCGCCCTAGGGCTGAGAACGGCGGTCTACAAGTGCAGTAAATAAATAAATAAATAAATAAATAAATAATTCGTTAATATTCTGGTAATGCGCCTAACCTTACTGCATGTGAATTTTTACTAAATTTTAGTCAAATTATATTGCCAATAGTTTATACATGAGAAATATCTATTTAATTCGTCTATTGTTTATGTTTGTGCAGCAAGAAACTCTATTAGTAGGCCTAATGCAGTTGAAAAGTCTGAAAGTGTAAATGTCGCTTTAATCGTGACTTTAGTTTCTATCCTGTTTGCTTCTCTTGACTTTTCTTTTGTATTCAAGGAAAGGATTCCCTCTTACAATGCTTCAGCAGGAGTCTGACAGCATTGACGGAGTCCATTGGCCTTGATCTCTTTTTTCCATAGGGCTTTATTTGCTCACGTGCGAGGCAGAACTACAGTCAAAAGAACAATGTAAAACGATGTTTAACGATACTGTCTCCGTCTTCAACTGACTGACCCTCACCGGTCAAAAGTCTGGCCTTATAGAGGGCTTTGCACACGGCACTAATACTGCGTCATCAAACTTTCTAGAGTATTCTAGAATCTTCCATAGTGTAAGTCGCAACATGCATTTTTTCAACCATACGTGATCACGTGATTGCTTATATCATAAAAACTAGAGCCAATATACATTTTTAAATGTCATTTTCATTTTCAGCACCCCAAAAATCATAAAAGAACAACTATTTTCAGGCCCGCAACTTTTTCTCCGTTGAACAGAGTAATTAAATGTTATTTATTTGGTTCAGAAGCAAACCAAAACACTTGCTGTTCTGGGACAGCCGCACCAGGGGCTCCAGCTTATCTTGCTATTTCTTGATTGCTCAGGGGTGGTTCATCCATTACGCAAAGTAAGCGGTCGCAGTACACTTTTTTTTGCCAGGGGCGCAGAGGCGCCTCTGTAAATGCCCCTCGGCCACCACTTGAGGAGCGCCCCCTTGGCTCACAACAGCCCTAGCAGTCCGGGGGGAGCCTCGGCTTCCTTGCTGCCGGGCGATCCTCTTCCCGAAGGGGTCGGGCCCTTGAGCCTCGCCTAGCCCCTCTCGTTCCTGCTCCATTTCAATGATTGGTTGGGGGGGGGGCGCCAAAATACTGTTTGCTTACCGTTGAAAATTACCTAGGGCCACCTCTGTCTGTGTTTTAGATGGATTAGGGATCAGCTGGTTTTCCCTGTATTAGGTGGTAAGAGCACCTAGAGCTTCGGAGAGCTTCTGTTCAACCATCTCAAAGCTCCCTACTTGAGCAGTAATGGCATGATCATCAGCATAGATGAAACTCTCTGTCCCTTCTGGCAGTGGCTGGTCATTTGTGTAGCTCATCTGTGCTTACCCAAGATTCGAAACTCTGACCTGTCGATCTTCAGTCCTGCCGGCACAAGGGTTTTTAACCCATTGCACCACTGGGGACGCAATTATTACAGAGTGTCCATGTGATCAACAAGAAGGAGAGGATCATCCTATCCCCTCCTTATTGATCATGTAGGCACCCCATGATTAAGGCAGCAGATGCGATTGCAATGGCCAAACTCTTGCAGGATCCAGCAAAGACCAACAGTGATGACCAAGAATCTAAGCGCTGGAAGAGTCCCCAAAGGCCATCCAGTCCAACCCCATTCTGCCAAGGAGAAGCACAAAATCCAAGTACTCCCAATGAAAGAAGTAAGCTTGAAGTGAAGTCGGTGGCCTCTCCTCCATTCTCACCTGGAAAAATGGCCCAATTTCAAGCCGGGTCAGGGCCAGGAAAATTTAAAAGGCTAAGAAAATGTAAAAACTGGAAATTTCCACAGACGAAATGCTCCGCCACATTTATTTATTTATGACGGTAACTAAAATATATACAATATTTTAAAAGCATTGTTATTATTAGCCACTCTGAGAGCTGGATTCCTGATGGTGATGATGAGGATTGTGGAAAATGAAAAAGTGGGAGGTAATTTACAAATAGTGTTTGAACAGAATGTCTCCTGTGCTGGTACAGCTGTATCAGGAGCTCCAAACTCCCTTTCATTCTTTAAGCGTTTGCATGTGCTTGTCCTGGCCATGCATTTTGCAGTTGGATGGTTCCTGCTAGGAACACACCTGTCTATCATCGCTAAGTTTTAGTTCCGCCCTTTTCCCCAGGTTCAGGAGGGAAAGGGAACAATTTTTAGTTCAGTCTTACAGTTGGAAGCTCAGCTACAGGATGTGAAAGATTTCTACCTGTAGAGAAGCTTCGTTTCTTGCAAAGTTCGGGGGAAAACAGTCCCAAAAGCTCTGGCTGGGGAATTTACAGCCTCACAGCTTTAAGAACAGTCTCTAAAGAAAGGCTTTTAAGAGAAAGAGCTTTACAGCACAATCCTTGTTGGGGTTGGAGAAACGGACCTACAACTTTCGTGGGGAAAATCCTAAGGACTCCAGCTGGAAATCCTTCAGAGCCTTGGCTGGTAGGTCTACTCGGGTACCCAAGAAGCAATTTGGAGCCAGGAGTAGAGCCCACACCAGCGAAGCCTAGAAAGCAGATTGTCCAAGGAGGGGTTAAAAGGGGTTTTCCTCATAAAGGAAAGAAATAGTTCTCCAAGCAAGTTGCCTTTCCATTGTAGACAAGTTAAGAGCATTTGTTTGATTTGTTGAAGATCTATGACCTAAGCAATAATAAAGAACTTTGTTAAACCTTTAAGCTTCTAAAGACTTTGTAGAGGAAAACCCATAGGGCCTCTCATCCAAGGCACCCCGGCTTCAGTTGGAAGCTCAGAAATAATATCACAACCTGGGGATATTACAACCTGGGGATCACAACTAGATACAATGAAGACATCTGCCCTTCCACTTTGCTACTATGCTTCTGAATATGCATACCCAGTGTGGAATACATCTCACCACGTTCAAACAGTGAATGTGGCTCTTAATGAGACATGCTGCATTATCACAGGATGGTTAAGCCTTACACCACTGGAGAAATTGTACTGTTTAGCTGATATCCATTAGAAAGTAGCAGCCAGTAATAAAAGGACTAAGGCAGTGACATCTCCGGCTCATCCACTGTTCAGATATCAGCCAGCATTCCAATGCCTTAAATCAAGAAACAGCTTCCTAAGATCTACAGAGATACTCGCAGGAACACCTCAGCAAGCGAGAGTCCAAAAGTGGCAGGCTCAAACCCAGTGGCTGATACCAGATTAGAAACTCCTTCTTGGGCACATAGAAGGCTGAGCGACTTGGAAAGCACTGAACAGACTGTGCTCTGGGACCACAAGATGCAAAGCCTATCTCAAGAAATGGGACTACAAAGTGGAGTCCGCGACATGCGAGTGCGGAGAAGAGCAAATCACAGACCACTACTACAATGCAGCCTGAGCCCTGCCACATGCACAATGGAGGACCTTCTTATAGCAACACCAGAAGCACTCCAAGTGGCCAGCATCTGGTCAAAGGACATTTTGCACAATGCTGAGTTTTCAACTTTGTGGTTTTTCTATACATTATATCTGTATTCTCAATTCCCCTCTGACACAATAAATAAATAAATATTGCTTCCAAAGAATTGTTGCTCTCTTATGCTTCTTTTGGCTATATGGTGTATGTGTGTGTGTGTGTGTGTAGGTGCCTGCAAGCAGGGCCGTAGCCAGAAAAAATTTCGGGAGGGGTTGAAATTTTCAGGGGGGGGGGGTTGAAAATTTTTGAAACCTACCTCCTAGCTCACGCTGAAGCAAAGAGCACAGCAGGGGGCAAAGCAGCCTTCAATAGCCTGCAGCTCCGCCCTTGTCAACCACCTCCACCAAGTCTGGCCTCCTTAATGAGAGCCTTCAATAGCCTGCAGCTCCACCCTTGTCAACCACCTCCACCAAGTCTGGCCTCCTTAATGAGAGCATTCAACACCCCCCCTTCAATAGCCTGCAGCTCCGCCCTTGTCAACCACCTCCACCAAGTCTGGCCTCCTTAATGAGAACATTCAACACCCCCCCCCTCTTCAATAGCCTGCAGCTCCGCCCTTGTCAACCACCTCCACCAAGTCTGGCCTCCTTAATGAGAGCATTCAACACCCCCCCCCTTCAATAGCCTGCAGCTCTGCCCTTGTCAACCACCTCCACCAAGTCTGGCCTCCTTAATGAGAGCATTCAACACCCCCCCTCTTCAATAGCCTGCAGCTCCGCCCTTGTCAACCACCTCCACCAAGTCTGGCCTCCTTAATGAGAGCATTCAACACCCCCCCCCCTTTCAATAGCCTGCAGCTCCGCCCTTGTCAACCACCTCCACCAAGTCTGGCCTCCTTAATGAGAGCATTCAACACCTCCCCTTCAATAGCCTGCAGCTCCGCCCTTGTCAACCACCTCCACCAAGTCTGGCCTCCTTAATGAGAGCATTCAACACTCCCCCTTCAATAGCCTGCAGCTCCGCCCTTGTCAACCACCTCCACCAAGTCTGGCCTCCTTAATGAGAGCATTCAACACCCCCCCCTTCAATAGCCTGCAGCTCCGCCCTT
Source organism: Anolis sagrei (assembly GCF_037176765.1). Taxonomy (NCBI): domain Eukaryota; kingdom Metazoa; phylum Chordata; class Lepidosauria; order Squamata; family Anolidae; genus Anolis; species Anolis sagrei. The sequence continues at coordinate 16,657,830 of NC_090032.1, forward strand.
GTCAACCACCTCCACCAAGTCTGGCTTCCTTAATGAGAGCATTCAACATCCCCCCCACCCCCCAACTTGGTTGCTTCACTACTGTTCTGTTGCGCGCTGGGCCTGTAAATAATTGTCTTTCGAACAGGATGTGCACCCTTTGCCCAGCGGGAAGCCAGGGGGCCTAAAGAGAAGTTCTCAGAGGTTTCCACCACAAACAGTCTTTAGATGGCTTGAGAAGTACAACAAAGTCTTTTATGAATGAACAATCAAACAGAAACTTCTCTTGTCTTCAGTAAAGTTAAGCAAATGATTCCAAGCTTTTAGGCAATTCCTAATCTTGCCCACGAAGGACAGGCAACTGTCTTCAATAATAAGGAAAATCCCCATTTTAACTTCTCCCAGGCTGACTGTAATCTAACCCTTACTGATACTGGGTCCAACTGCGTCTCGAACGCCGAGTGGACCTACCAGCAAGGCAGTAGATGTTCTCCAGCTGGAGTTCTTTGGTCTTTAGGGCTGTTTTCCTGGAAATCCTTTGGAGACTCTTAAGACCTTTCTCCCCCAGAAAGCCTTAAGGGTTGAAGCTTTTGTACAGGGGAAGCTTGCACACATCCTATACATAAGCTTACCTTGCTGAGACTAACTAAAAATGGCTCCCTTCCCAATTGCCCTGAGCAAGGGGCGGGACCAAAACTTAAGGATGATGGACAGGTGACTTGCCCTATGACTGCAACCAAAGAAGCCACCTATCTGCAGAGTCCCTGAAACCTAGGACTTCAAGCAAACATTTAATACAAAGCAAATAAAGTTGGAGCTCCTGGTACAGCTGTACCAGAACAACTACATCGGCTATTGCTGCAAGTAATGACAGTGTGAATAAATTGCCAATATTTGCTTGAGATAGTGCTTGCAGTTCTGGAGGGACTCTTGATTTTTTGCATCTCATAGACTTAGCAGCATGGGGATTGGGTTAACCAGTTAAAATTCATGAGTAAACTAGGTTTTTTTAAAAAATCTGAAACATTTCGGGGGGGGGGGGGGTTGAACCCCTAACCCCCCCCCCCTCGCTACAGGCCTGCCTGCAAGTCACTCACTGTCATAGGGTGACCCCAAGAATTTCATAGGGCTTTTTGATAACAGAAGGCCAATGAAAATCAGAACAGAAGGAGAGAGAACCTTAGGTCTCATTGTTTTCTGTTGCCGTGGTACTGCACAGCGACTCTGATCATATACATTCTGTTCTTGGACAAAGGAAAAACGTGGAATTTTGCAGCTCACTCTCTTCCTAACAAGAGTGGAGGAGGGATAGTTAGGGTTGAATGCTAAAGGTGGGTACCTTAATATGGTTGAACATATATTAGGCACCTAAGCAGACACAACAGGGATGTGTTGGGGATGGGATGGGCTTGGATGACACTTCTCTTCTTTCTCCCCCCAAGAATGGATCGACCTACGACCAGCAAGCAGGTACTTGGTGCTCCCAAGGCTGTCCCGAGTAAGCAGGTAATTAGTGCAAGTTGCCCAGTCAAGAAAGGAATTGATATTGATATTGATATTGATATTCGCAGCTTGGTAGTGATCCTGGATTCATCGCTGAGCCTGGAGCCCCAGGTTTCAGCGGTGACCAGGGGAGCATTTGCACAGCTTAGGCTCGTGCGCCAGCTGCGCCCGTACCTTGGGAAGTCTGACTTGGCCACGGTAGTCCACGCTCTTGTCACATCTCGCCTAGACTACTGCAACACTCTCTACGTGGGGCTGCCCCTGAAGACGGCCCGGAAGCTGCAATTAGTCCAACGCGCGGCAGCCATGATTCTAACAGGAGCGGAGTGCAGGGAGCACACAACCCCCCTGTTGCGCCAACTCCATTGGCTACCGATTTGCTACCGGGCTCAATTCAAGGTGTTGGTATTGGCCTATATAGTCCTAAACGGTTCCGGCCCAAGATACCTATCTGACCGCATCTCTGCCTATGAACCCACCAGGACTTTGAGATCTTCCAGGGAGGCCCTGCTCTCGATCCCGCCGGCCTCCCAGGCACGGTTGGCGGGGACGAGAGATAGGGCCTTCTCGGTGGTGGCTCCTCGGCTGTGGAACGCCCTTCCTACAGACATTAGGCTGGCACCATCTCTCATGGCATTCCATAGAAAGTTGAAGACCTGGATGTTTGTGCAGGCGTTTGAATAATTTAGTGCAATCTGGTAATGGAACATAGGAATGGAACAATGGACGACGAACTTGGATCATGCATGGATGATGAGGCGATTGGGGATGGGGTTTTTGTAATAACTGTGTATTGAGATTGCTTATTAGTTATTAATGGAAAATGTGTAAATTAATTGTCATTGTTGTATTGAACCATTGCTGTTTTTATTGTCTTTACTGTTTGTGAACCGCTGTGAGTCGCCCTCGGGCTTGAGATACAGCGGTATATAAGCATAGTAAATAAATAAATAAATAAATAAATAAATACCTGAGAACGATATCAAGGTTATCGATTAGGCTCTTCAGTATTGATAACTTTTGCCATCACAACCACGTTCCTGGTTTCCTGTCCCATCAAATGTTTTGAAGGGATGCAAACCTGATTCTTTGGAAGTGCTTACTTACTTATTTACTTAGGCGATCCCTCGTTGGACGGGTAAGATGGTCTTCCATGATGGATTTCCTTGTGGGTCCGTATGTGGCTGTGGAGCCCTATTCTTGCTCTGCATCTTCTTCCGCAGTGAGGGCATTGGTTTCCAGGTGGAAGGCGGTCCCGGTCAGGCTTGGCTTGGCGTGCCTTCCTCCTGGCACGTTTCTCTTTCACCCTCCACTCGTGCCTCCTCGAATTCTGCAGCACTGCTGGTCACAGCTGACCTCCAGCTGGAGCGCTCAAGGGCCAGGGCTTCCCAGTTCTCAGTGTCTATGCCAGAGTTTTGAGCCCATCTTTCAATCTCTTTTCCTGTCCACCAACGTTCCGTTTTCCGTTCTTAAGTTCGGAGTAGAACAACTGCTTTGGGAGACGGTGGTCAGGCATCCGGACAACGTGGCCAGCCCAGCGGAGTTGATGTTGGAGAACCATCGCTTCAGTGCTGGTGGTCTTTGCTTCTTCCAGCACACTGACGTTTGTCCGCTTGTCTTCCCAGGAGATTTGCAGGATTTTCCGGAGGCAGCGCTGATGGAATCGTTCCAGGAGTTGCATGTGATGTCTGTAGACAGTCCACGTCTCACAGGCATATAGCAGGGTTGGGAGGACAATAGCTTTATAGACAAGCACCTTGGTCTCCCTACGGATGTCCCGGTCCTCAAACACTCTCTGCTTCAATCGGGAAAATGCTGCACTTGCAGAGCTCAGGCGGTGTTGTATTTCGGCATCGATGTTGACTTTGGTGGAGAGGTGGCTGCCAAGGTAGCGGAAATGATCAACATTTTCTAATGTGACACCATTAAGCTGTATTTCTGGCATTGGGGAGCGGATGGCTGGTGATTGCTGGAAGAGCACTTTGGTTTTCTTGATGTTCAGTGACAGGCCAAGCTTCGTGTATGCTTCTGCGAAGGTGTTTAGAGTGGCTTGTAGATCTTCTTCTGTATGCGCACAGACGACATTGTCATCAGCATACTGGAGTTCTATAACAGATGTTGTTGTGACCTTGGTTTGGGCTTTCAGTCTGCTGAGGTTGAATAGCTTGCCATCTGTCCGATAGATGATTTCCACTCCGGTGGGAAGCTTCCCATCAACAAGGTGAAGTATCATAGTGATGAAGATGGAGAATAGAGTTGAGGCAATAACACATCCATGTTTGACACCCAATTCCACCATAAATGGGTCACTTTGGGAGCCATTGCTGTCCAAGACTGTTGCCGTCATGTCATCATGGAGGAGCCGCAGGATGTTCACAAATTTGTTAGGGCACCCGATTTTTTGGAGGATGCTCCAGAGAGTGCTGAGGATTGGAAGTGCATTGCTGGCATAGCAATAGAGTCGCTCTCGTATTTATACTATTTTGAACCTGCGGCCACGGTCGCGCTGGCGGGGGCAGCGGCAGAAGGAAACAGAAAAGCCGCGCATGGGGCGAGGGGGGAGGAGAAAGTGCGTGCCACTCCCCTTCCTCTCTTACCGCGCATGCACCTTCTTCGGCAGTGGAGGCAGGAAAGATGCACGAAGGAGAAGGAAAAGGTGCGCGCCTTTCTCTCCTCCCATGCCCCATGTGCGCCTTCCTCAGCCACGGCGGTAAAGGCGCGCACGGGGCATGGGAGGAGAGAAAGGTGCACACCTTTCCCTTCTCCCTCGCGCCTCTTTCCTGCCTCCGCCACCGAAGAAGGAGAGCACGTGGCAAAAGAGGAAGGGGAGCAGCGCACACTTTCCCCTCTCCCCTCGCCCCATGCGCAGCTTTTCTGCTTCCTCCTGCCGCTGCCACTGCCACCGTGGCCGCGCATGGGACAAGGAAGAAGGAGAGCAAGCCTGCGGAAAAGCCTGCCGCGGGGGCTCGTGCCCTCCTCTGCCACTGGTGAGGAATGCTCGTGCTCTGCGAGGGGGAAGGAATTGTTAGAGTTTGGGTCAGGGACTAGGCCCATAACCGAATTGTCAGAGTTTGGCGGTGCACAGCGGAAGGAATGCTAGATCAGCAGACACTGTGTTGCAAAATAAGGACTCTGCAGGCTTTGAGTTACAAAAGAAACTAAGTTTACTAAGCACATTCAATAGACACGTCTTACTACAGCGAGCTACAATTCAGGAACTAATCAAAAACGAAAGCCTCTTCACATCTGCTTATCTTTTCTTGCTGAGACCGGATACTCCCTTCTGTTCCCAGCAAGAGCAAACCTTATCTTACTTTGTTGAAGGCTTTCATGCCTGGAATCACTAGGTTCTTGTGGGTTTTTTCAGGCTATAGAGCCATGTTCTAGAGGCATTTCTCCTGACGTTTCACCTGCATCTATGGCAAGCATCCTCAGAGGTAGTGAGGTCTCTTGGAATTAGGACAATGGGTTTATATTAGGCCTGGGTAACAACGCAAAAATTTGTTTCTAAAATCGATTTGTATTTGGGGGGTTTTTTTGTTTCGATATTTTAAATAATTACAAAATTTTCCTTTTAAAAAGTTCGATATTTACGAAATTTCGTAAATGGTAAAAAATTAACGAATCGATTTCCGAAACAATAACGAATCGATTCGTTAATGGCGGACGCGACCGCGAAATACGCTAAAAAACCTCCAAAAACTTCTGAAGCTTCCCTCTCCCTCTGTTCTTGACTGTTGGTGTGATATTATAATTTTTTTTCACTAATTAAACCATAAAACTGGCCCAGACATGCGGAAATAATAACGAAACGACCTCAGAACAATAACGAAACGAATACAATAACGAGATACGAAGCATTTACAAAACGTGTTTAAAAATTCATTTTTTAAATGATTGCTCCAGAATGGTTCGTTATCGTTTTGTAATTGGAAAAATTAACGAATTATTAACGAATTACGAATTAACGAAACGAAACCGCCCAGGCCTAGTTTATATATCTGTGGAATGGCTGGGGTGGGGCAAAGAGCTTTTCTCTGCTGGAGCTAGGTGTGAATGTTTCAACTGACCACCTTCATTAGCATTTGAAGGCCTGGCTGAGCCTGGGAAAATCTTTTGTTAAGAGGTGTTAAGATGTGCCTGGTTGTTTCCTCTCTGTTGTTTTGCTGTTGTAATTTTAGAGGGTTTTTTTAATACTGGTAGCCAGATTTTGTTCATTTTCATGGTCTCTTCCTTTCTGTTGAAATTGTCCACATGCTTGTGGATTTCAATGGCTTCTCTGTGTAGTCTGACATGGTGGTTGTTGGTGTGGTCCAGCATTTCTGTGTTCTCAAATAATACGCTGTGTCCAGGCTGGTTCATCAGCCTAAAATTACAACAGCAAAACAACAGAGAGGAAACAACCAGGCACATCTTAACACCTCTCAGCAAGAGATTTTCCCAGGCTCAGCCAGGCCTCCAAATGCTAATGAAGGTGGTCAGTTGAAACATTCACACCAAGCTCCAGCAGAGAAAAGCTCTTTGGTTATAAAATTAGGTGCCTTGGCTTATATTCAGGTATATACGGTAGATGTTTTATATATTTATTTCCAGGACAGAGCTGGGAAGCTCACATCGGAAGAAAAGGTGGTCAAGGCAGAGGTGGAAAGTCTGCTCCAGGATGGACTCGATAAGCTTGAGGCTGAAGAGGAAACCGAGGAACAGAAGGAAGACCAACCCATAGAGGAGGAGATAGCCGTGGAGGGAACGGAGGGAGACGAGGAGATGGGGGATACCGTAACGGAAAGTGACGGCTTGCAGGAGGGAAAGTCACCACCTTCAGAGGAAGCCGAAGGGACAACAGAACAGGTTAGAGAAGGGAATTGGTATGGAGCAAACTATGCCTTCCTTTTGGTCAGTTGCTGCAATTTGAGGATCATTTGGGGGTCATTTGTTGTCCCACTTTGCAGGAAGAAGAGGAGAAAGACATCTCCAAAATTGAAGAAGAGGAGGAGGACGAGGGGAAAGCAAAACAGACCTTGAGGTGGGAGAAACCTATATACATAAAAATGTAAAGTTCGTTTGTGGGATTAACAGAACTCAAAAACCACTGGGCGAATTGACTCCAAATTTGGACACAAGACACCTAACAACAAAAATCTATGTCCTTCACTAAAAAAAATGATTTTGTCATTTGGGAGTTGTAGTTGCTGGGATTTATAGTTCATTTACAATCAAAGAGCATTCTGAATCCCCATCAACTCAAACTTGGCACACAGTTCTCCCATGACCAACAGAAAATACTGGAAGGGTTTGGTGGGCAGTGTACTTTGGTTTTGGAGTTGTAGTTCACCTACATCCAGAGATCACTGTGGACTCAAAAAATGATGTTTTCTGATGGTCTTTGACGACTCGTCTGGAAAGCCCTCGCGACTCCCCCAAGGGTCCCGACTCCAGGTTGAGAAACGCTGTCGTAGAGTCTCAAGCAGCCACAAAAACAAAGTTTCTGAACAACTACTTTCAAAGTCAGCGCTGCACAATTAAATAGGAAATAACACTTTCAAACCAGGAACAGAAAACTTTTCAATTTGTGTTACATATTGTTGTTCCAAACTCTGTTTCGCTTACTTGAATTCCATTCATTTTTTTTTCCAGGCCACCTACAGAATTATGGGGTCAATGCAGAAAGGTAAGAAATCTGGGGAAGATTAGGATTTATTTATTTTATTTATTTATTTACAACTTTTATATTCCGCCCTTCTCACCCCGCGGATTACAGCGTACGCATATATGGCAAACATTCAATGCCAATCTTTGACATACAAACATATACAGACATACACAGAGGCTATTTAACCTTTTCTGGCCGCCAGGGGAGCTGTCGCTTTCCTCGTCCATCTGCAACACTGATGAAGCATTTCCGCATTCCCCGCATGCTTCCCTGCTGGAATGCTTTGTTGGAGTCATAAATCAGTTAATTTAGCCTCCTCATACTTTTTAACGTGGTACCTAATTTTCCTACTTGACAGATGCAACTGTCTTTCGGGTTGCAAAGGTCAACAACAGGCTACACACAATTGGTTGGAAACCCACTCCAACCCGGGCTGGCTTCGAACTCATGACCTTTTGATCAGAGTGATCTTAATGCAGCTGACACTCAGCCAGCTGCGCCACAATCCCGGTGCTCCTTATGTGCTGGTACGGCTGTACCAGGAGCTCCAAACTCCCTTTCGTTCTTTGAGCGTTTGCATGTGCTTGTTCTGGCCATGCATTTTGCAGTTGGATGGTTCCTGCTAGGCTGCAGTCATGGGGCTAGCCACCTGTCTATCATCGTTAAGTTTTAGTTCCACCCTTTTTTCCAGGTTCAGGAGGGAAAGGGAACCATTTTTAGTTCAGTCTTACAGTTGGAAGCTCAGCTACAGGACATGAAAGTTTTCTAACTGTTGTTGGGGTTCAGCCTGAGTTTGAACTTGAACCTGATTCTCTGTTTGTTCCTCCTGATGCTAATGAAAATATATTTACTGATGCTAATGAAAATGTACCTCTTGATGCCAATGCTCCTGAAATTAGTGAGGAAGAAACTTCTGTAGATTTGGGGGACAATGCCTGGCTCGAGAGCAGTACGTGTGAAAAAGATCTTGGAGTCCTCGTGGACAACAAGTTAAACATGAGCCAACAATGTGATGTGGCGGCAAAAAAAGCCAATGGGATTTTGGCCTGCATCAATAGGAGCATAGTGTCTAGATCTAAGGAAGTCATGCTACCCTTCTATTCCGCTTTGGTTAGACCACACCTGGAATATTGTGTCCAATTCTGGGCACCACAATTCAAGAGAGATATTGACAAGCTGGAATGTGTCCAGAGGAGGGCGACTAAAATGATCAAGGGTCTGGAGAACAAGCCCTATGAGGAGAGGCAGGGAACTGGGCATGTTTAGCCTGAAGAAGAGAAGGCTGAGAGGAGATATGATAGCCATGTATAAATATGTGAGAGGAAGCCACAGGGAGGAGGGAGCAAGCTTGTTTTCTGCTTCCTTGGAGACTAGGACGCAATGGAACAATGGCTTCAAACTACAAGAGAGGAGATTCCATCTGAACATTAGGAAGAACTTCCTGACTGTGAGAGCCGTTCAGCAGTGGAACTCTCTGCCCCGGAGTGTGGTGGAGGCTCCTTCTTTGGAAGCTTTTAAGCAGAGGCTGGATGGCCATCTGTCAGGGGTGATTTGAATGCAATATTCCTGCTTCTTGGCAGAATGGGGTTGGACTGGATGGCCCATGAGGTCTCTTCCAACTCTTTGATTCTATGATTCTATGATTCTATGATTCTATGATTTGGAAAATAAATGTACCAGTGTTCATGAGAATGCTTCAGAGGGAAGCCATGGCCTTTCACTCCCTTCTGCACCTGGTAACTTTAATGAGAATAGAAGGGGCCAGATCTGGCAAGACAGAAGTAAATCACTCAGCTTGCGAAGGTCTTCCCAATTAAAAGAAATAACCTAAACGGTTCTGGCCCTACCTACCTCTCCGAACGCATCTCCTCCTATGAACCGTCTCCTCCTATGAACTCCTCCATTAAGATCGTCTGAGGAGGCCCTGCTCTCGGTCCCGCCCGCATCGCGGGCGCGGTTGGCGGGGACGAGAGACAGGGCCTTCTCGGTGGTGGCCCCTCGGCTATGGAACGCCCTACCTGTGGACATCAGACAGGCCCCTTCACTGCTGGCATTCCGGAGGAAAGTCAAGACTTGGCTTTACGAACAAGCGTTTGGCTAAATAATGCAATGAAATACAGTAATACGGTACAATTGATCACAGGAATTGGTATAAAGGATTATGATTACGGATTCTGATTTGTTTGCTGAGGCATATATCTAGGATTATGATTGTTTTGACCTAATGTTTTGTATAATGTGTTTTTTAACTGCCTTCTTGTTGTTGTTATGTTGACCTTTACAATGTAAACCGCCTTGAGTCGCCATTTCGGCTGAGAAAGGCGGTATAGAAGTAAAGCAAATAAATAAATAAATAAATACAAACAACGGCTTCAAAGCAGAGGGGCGGTTCACGGAACCAATTCTTTGGCTTTAAGTGCCTTCCGCCGGGCTGACTTTCTCAGTTCAGGCATCGTTTCAGATTGATGAAGACCTTGGCAGTTCTCCCGGTTTCCCTGGTCATCGTCTTGAAAGATTTCTAGAATATCAAGTACGGTTAGTGGATTGCTAACAGGTTCCAGTATTTTACAGTGTGGCTGTGGGTTTTGTTCTTATTCATTTAAATTCATGTTTGCTGACTTTGCTGTGGCTTTTGACTTGCATTTTTCTTTTATTTTGTAACCATTTTTCTTCAATAAAAAAGGATTGTTTTTTCACAGTCAAGTGTGGTGGATAGTTATCTTAGGGCCTCGTTTCCTGCTCTGGATTGCAACAACTGTAGAGAAGCTTTGTTTCTTACAAAATCCGGGGGGAAACAGTCCCAAAAGCTCTGGCTGGAGAATTTACAGCCTCTAAAGAAAGGCTTTTAAGAGAAACAGCTTTACAGCACAATCCTTGTTGGGGTTGGAGAAACGGACCTACAACTTTCGTGGGAAAAATCCTGAAAATTCTTCAGAGCCTTGGCTGGTAGGTCTACTCAGGTACCCAAGAAGCAATTTGGAGACGGGAGTAGAGCCCACACCAGCAAAGCCTTGAAAACAGATTGCCCAAGGAGGGGTCAAAAGGGATTTTCCTCGTAAAGGAAATGTTGAAATTAACTTCACAATTCAGCAGCAGATCAGTTGCACAACTTCAGCGCTTTCCAGTAGCTTCTTCCTGCACAGTATTTTCAGTCAACTGCTCCCATAGTCTACAATCACTCTGGAACCTTTTACAGACACTTGAGCACATGCCCGGCCATTGTCAGTTTTACCATTGTCTTTCCCCCAGTCTAGATGACATTACAAACTTACCACAGCACACAGTTATATCTTATCTTAGCAGACAGGTTCTTTTAATCAATAACATATAGCCTTTGACGAACAACAGCACAGCACAAGGAGAGAGAATACACTGTACATGACTTGCTTATATACAATTCTATACAATTACACATAGCAATCTCTGATTGGTTCCCAACTCATTAACTTAACTCAGACCCAGGATTACATCATTCACAATCACCTGGACTAGGCCAGAACACATTCCCCAAATGATTCCCCATATACAGTGAATGCATGACTCAGCATTTCCAATAGAAGCCTATTAGCAGTGCATGACTCAGCTATATTACATTACAATACATTGTAAAACCTGACAGCTTTACAGCACAACCCTTGTTGGGGTTGGAGAAACGAACCTACAACTTTTGTGGGGGAAATCCTAAGGTCTCCAGCTGGAAATTCTTCAGAGCCTTGGCTGGTAGGTCTACTCGGGTACCCAAGAAGCAATTTGGAGCCGGGAGTAGGGCCCACACCAGCAAAACCTAGAAAGCAGATTGCCCAAGGAGGGGTCAAAAAGGGTTTTCCTCGTAAAGGAAAGAAATAGTTCTCCAAGCAAGCTGCCTGTCCCTTGTGGACAAGATTTAAGCAAGCCACCAGTTGATTCAAAGCCTTGAAGTATTTGTTTGATTTGTTGAAGATCTAAGATTGTTTGTTGAAGACTTAAACCATAATAAAGAACTTTGTTAAACCTTTAAGCTTCTAAAGACTTTGTATAGGAAAACCCATAGGGCCTCTCATCCAAGGCACCCCAGCTTCCCACTGGGCACAAAGAGCACAAAGAGCACGTCCTGTTCCAAAGCCAATTGCTATAGGCCCAGCACGCGACAGCACACCTTAGGCAGAAAACGTACTATGAGACAGACTTGGACGAATTGACACCAAATTTGGCCACAAGACATTTACTAACCCAAGGTGTGACCATCACTCAAAAGAATTGATTTTGTCATTTGGGAGTTGTAGTTGCTGGGATTTATAGTTCACCTACAATCAAACCATTCTGAACTCCACCAATGATGGGATTGAACCAAACATGGCACACAGGACTCCCATGGCTAAGAGAAAACACTAGAAGGGTTTGGTTGGGCATTGACCTTGAGTTTGGAAATTGTAGTTCACCTACATCCAGAGAGCAGTGTGGACTCTAACAATATTGGATCTGTACCAAACTTGGCAAGAATATTCCATACGCCCAAATATGAACACAGATGGAGTTTACCATCAAGGGAAATAGACCTTGACATTTGGGAGTTGTAGTTACTGGGATTTATAGTTCACCTACAATCAAAGAGCATTCTGAATCCCACAAATGACAGAATTGGGACACATTTCCCACACAGAACCCCCATTGCCAACAGAAAATACTTAAGGCCATCCACTCCACCAACGATGGAATTGAACCAAACTTGGCACAAAGAACTCCCATGACTACCAGAAAATACTGAAAGGGTTTGGTGGGCATTGACCTTGAATATTGAAATTGTAGTTCACCTACATGTAGAGAGCACTGTGGTCTCAAACAGTGATGGATCTGGACCAAACTTGGCACAAATACTCAATATGTCCAAATATGAACACAGATAGAGTTTGGGGAAAATAGACCTTGTCATTTGTGAGTTGTAGTTACTGGGATTTATAGTTCACCTACAATCAAAGAGCATTCTGAACTCCACCAACGATGGAATTGGACCAAACATGGCACACAGAATTCCCATGGCCAACAGAAAACTCTAGAAGGGTTTGGTGGGCATTGACCTTGAGTTTGGGAGTTGTAGTTCACCTACATCCAGAGAGTGTTCGATGGATCTGGACCAAACTTGACATAAATATTCCTGAACACAGAGTTTGGGGGAAATAGACCTTGACATTTGTGAGTTGTAGTTACTGGGATTTATAGTTCACCTACAATCAAAGACCATTCTGAACTCCACCAACGATGGAATTGAACCAGACATGGCACACAGGACTCCCATGGCTAAGAGAAAACACTAGAAGGGTTTGGTTGGGCATTGACCTTGAGTTTGGGAGTTGTAGTTCACCTACATCCAGAGAGTGTTCGATGGATCTGGACCAAACTTGGCACGAATATTCCATATGCCCAAATATGAACACTGATAGCGTTTGGGGGAAATAGACCTTGACATTTGGGAGTTGTAATTACTGGGATTTATAGTTCACCTACAATCAAAGTATTTCATTACTTTATTTTCTAGATCACCACACTGGGCCACAGCAGTGCATGGCCCGGGACGGCTAGTAACAACAACAACAACAACAACAACAACAATAGGGATGAGAAAGGCGGTATATAAATACTCTGAATAATAATAATAATAATAATAATAATAATAATAATAATACACTTTATTTACATTCTGCTCTATATCCCCGAAGTGACTTAGAGAGGATTACAGATCTAATAATAATAATAATAATAATAATAATAATAATAATAATGGTGAGAAAGGTGGTATATAAATACTGTAAATAATAATAATAATAATAATAATACACTTTATTTATATTCTGCTCTATCTCCCCAAAGGGACTCAGAGCGGATTACAGTATACACATATATAGGCAAACATTCAATGCCTTTTATACAATGACAACAATGGCATACAATACACAAACAAAGGCGAAGGTTTCCCTTCCCATCTCTGGCATCTGGAGCCGATGCTCACCTCTGGCCATGAGGAGGTGCTCTTGTTCCATTTTCCATGCCGAGGAGCATGATGTCCATAGACCCTCCCAGTTGTGTTTTGCTGGAATAACTGCATGGATACCTTTTACCTTCCTGCTGAGGCAGTACCTATTGATCTACTCACATTACATGTTTTGGAACTGCTATTTATTTTATTTATTTATTTGCTGCATTTGTTGACCGCCGTTCTCAGCCCTTTAGGGTGACTCACGGCGGTGTACAACATATAAAAAACAATTTACAATAAAGCAATCATCACTAATACACAATTAATATAATTACACTAAATAATCCGCTCCGTCTTATCGTAGAATCATAACCAATCTCGTAAACCATATTCCGTTCCAGTTGTCGTTACCAGTTAATGTAGCACTCAGTTGAATGCCCTCTCAAATAGCCATGTCTTTAGGCTCTTACGGAAAGACATAAGGGAGGGCGCTTGTCTGATGTCAACAGGGAGGGTGTTCCACAGCCGGGGGGCCACCACTGAGAAGGCCCTCTCTCTCGTCCCCGCCAGACGTGCCTGTGAAGCAGGCGGGATCGAGAGAAGGGCCTCCCCAGATGATCTCAAGGCCCTCGTGGGCTCATAGGCCGAGATGCGGTCCGCAAGGTATTTTGGGCCGGAACCGTTTAGGGCTTTGTAGGATAGCACCAGCACCTTGAATTGGGCCCGGTAGCAGATCGGCAGCCAGTGGAGCTGGAACAACAAGGGCGTTGTATGCTCCCTGCGTCCCGCTCCTGTTAGTAACATGGCTGCCGCGCGCTGGACTAGCTGAAGCTTCCGGGCCGTCTTCAAGGGCAGCCCCACGTAGAGAGCGTTGCAGTAGTCAAGGCGGGATGTAACCAGAGCGTGGACTACCGTGGCCAAGTCAGACTTCCCAAGGTACAGTCGCAGTTGGCGCACGAGTCTTAACTGTGCGAATGCTCCCCTGGTCACCGCCGAAACCTGGGGATCCAGGCTCAGCGATGAGTCCAGGATCACACCCAAACTGCGAACCTGTGTCTTCAGGGGGAGTGCGACCCCGTCTAACACAGGCTGTAACCCTATGCCCTGTTCGGCCTTGCGACTGACCAGGAGGACCTCTGTCTTGTCTGGATTCAATTTCAATTTGTTCACCCCCATCCAGACCGTCACAGCGGCCAAGCACCGGTTCAGGACCTCGACAGCCTCCTTAGTAGCAGGTGGGAAGGAGTGACAGAGTTGGACATCATCTGCGTACAGATGACAACGCACCCCGAAACTCCGGATGATATCGCCCAGCGGCTTCATGTAGATGTTAAATAACATGGGGGACAGTATTGAACCCTGAGGAACCCCACAAAACAAAGGTTGTGGGGTAGAACAGGAGTCCCCCAATAACACCTTCTGAGACCGGCCCTCGAGGAATGACCAGAGCCACTGCAGAGCAGTGCCCCCAAGACCCATTTCCGCAAGGCGCCCCAGAAGGATACCGTGGTCGACGGTATCGAAGGCCGCTGAGAGGTCCAGGAGCACCAACAGGGACACACTCCCCCTGTCTAGCTCCCGACGCAGATCATCCACTAAGGCGACCAAGACCGTCTCGGTTCCATGTCCTGGTCTGAAACCAGACTGTGCCGAATCCAGATAATCCGTGTCTCTCAAGAATACCTGGAGTTGTGAGGCCACCACGCTTTCCATGACTTTGCCCAAAAAGGGGAGATTGGAAACAGGCCGAAAGTTGTCGAATTTAGTGCTAGGTTGGCAGGAGCTAGAGCTAACAGCTTCATTTTCCAGATCACCAGACTGGGCCACAACAACACGTGGCAGGGGACGGCTAGTATAAGATAAAAGGCATTGCTCTTGTAACTTGATTCCATTTGTTTTGCAGAAAATAATTGGTGATGGTAGCAGTAGCAGTGGTGTTGCTCCTAGTCGCGATGGTAGCAGTGCAAGTGGAGTGAGACGGAGGTTATCTTCTCTTCCTCTCTCCTACTTCACCAGGTGAGGATTTCTTTAGATCTGTTTACCTGCGGCCACCCACTATCTGCAACATGTATGATTCCACAGCAAGCTGGTTTCAGGAAAAGGAAACACTGCACATCACAAGTGTGGAACTGAAGTCGAACATGACCACCACCCCCCATAAGAGATAGTAACTTATAGTTTTGCTAAGGGCAAGGACACCAGGCTGGATAATAAGGGTTAAGCCTTGGTTAGTTTGGTGTGTATCATTTAATCATAGAATCATAGAATCAAAGAGTTGGAAGAGACCTCATGGGCCATCCAGTCCAACCCCATTCTGCCAAGAAGCAGGAATATTGCATTCAAATCACTCCTGACAGATGGCCATCCAGCCTCTGTTTAAAAGCTTCCAAAGAAGGAGCCTCCACCACACTCCGGGGCAGAGAGTTCCACTGCTGAATGGCTCTCA
This sequence comes from Anolis sagrei, assembly GCF_037176765.1. Lineage (NCBI taxonomy): Eukaryota > Metazoa > Chordata > Lepidosauria > Squamata > Anolidae > Anolis > Anolis sagrei. Next base: position 16,673,358 of record NC_090032.1, read on the forward strand.
CAGTCAGGAAGTTCTTCCTCATGTTCAGATGGAATCTCCTCTCTTGTAGTTTGAAGCCATTGTTCCGCGTCCTAGTCTCCAAGGAAGCAGAAAACAAGCTTGCTTCCTCCTCCCTGTGGCTTCCTCTCACATATTTATACATGGCTATCATATCCCCTCTCAGCCTTCTCTTCTTCAGGCTAAACATGCCCAGCTCCTTAAGCCGCTCCTCATAGGGCTTGTTCTCCAGACCCTTGATCATTTTAGTCGCTCTCCTCTGGACACATTCCAGCTTGTCAGTATCACTCCTGAATTGTGGTGCCCAGAATTGGACACAATATTCCAGGTGTGGTCTAACCAAGGCAGAATAGAGCATGGGGAGCATGACTTCCCTAGATCTAGACACTATGCTCCTATTGATGCAGGCCAAAATCCCATTGGCTTTTTTTACCGCCACATGACATTGTTGGCTCATGTTTAACTTGTTGTCCACGAGGACTCCAAGATCTTTTTCACACGTCCTGCTCTCGAGCCAGGCATTGTCCCCCATTCTGTGTCTTTGCATTTCATTTTTTCTGCCAAAGTGGAGTATCTTGCATTTGTCACTGTTGAACTTCATTGTGTTAGTTTTGGCCCATCTCTCTAATCTGTCAAGATCGTTTTGAATCCTGCTCCTGTCCTCTGGAGTATTGGCTCTCCCTCCCAATTTGGTGTTGTCTGCAAACTTGATGATCCTGCCTTCTAGCCCTTCATCTCTCTGAAGCTTTAGGTGTTCTTACTGCCTATTTCAGGGAAAAAACAGCGGATTTCTAATCCACCTATGCTGACGATCGTGCTATCACTGCTCAAACAGGGAGCTTTGAAATAGTTGAACAGAAGCTCTCTGAAGCTTTAGGTGCTCTTACTGCCTATTACAGGGAAAACCAGCCAATTCCTAATCCATCTATGCTGACGATCGAGCCATCACCACTCAAGCAGGGAGCTTTGAAATAGTTGAACAGAAGCTCTCTGAAGCTTTAGATGCTCTTACTGCCTATTTCAGGGAAAAAACAGCGGATTTCTAATCCACCTATGCTGACGATCGTGCTATCACTGCTCAAACAGGGAGCTTTGAAATAGTTGAACAGAAGCTCTCTGAAGCTTTAGGTGCTCTTACTGCCTATTACAGGGAAAACCAGCCAATTCCTAATCCATCTATGCTGATGATCGTGCTATCACCGCTCAAGCAAGGAGCTTTGAAATAGTTGAACAGAAGCTCTCTGAAGCTTTAGGTGCTCTTACTGCCTATTTCAGGAAAAAAACAGCAGTTTCCTAATCTATCTAAAATGCAGTGGTAAGCTTTTCATCTTGAGAAAAGACAAGCATCTTGAGAGCTAAGGATTACCTGGGAAGGAATCTCAATGCAGCACACCAAAATACCTGGGAGTCACTCTGGACCGTGCTCTGACTTACAAGAAGCACTGATTGACTATCAAGCAAAAAGTGGGTGCTGGAAATAATATCGTAGGCAAGCTGACTGGTACAACCTGGGGATCACAATCAGACACAAGGAAGGCATCTGCCCTTGCGCTTTGCTGCTCTCTGCTGAATACGCATGTCCAGTATGGAATACTTCTCACCACGTTAAAACAGTGAATGTGGCTCTTAATGAGACATGCCGCATTATCACAGGATGTCTATGCCCTACACTGCTGGAGAAATTATACTGTTTAGCCGGTATTGCACCACCTGACATCTGCCGGAAAGTAGCAGACAGCAATGAAAGCACCTAGGCATTGACTCCTATGATTCTATGATCTTTGGACCATCCTCTGTTCGGATATCAGCCAGCAAGCCAACACCTTAAATCAAGAAATGGCTTTCTAAGATCTACAGAGATAGTCACAGGAACACCTCAGCAAGCAAGAGTCCAAAAGTGGCAGGTTAAAACCTGAAAAATCAGTCAGTGGCTGAGACCAGGTGAGAAACACCCTCCTGGGTAGCTTGGAAGGCACTGAACAGACTACGCTCTGGGACCACAAGATGTAGAACCAATCTTAAGAAATGGGAGTACAAAGTGGAGGCAACTGCATGCAAGTGTGGAGAAGAACAAACCATGTTAGAGATCCTAAATTGGATCTTCTTAGGTCCACATCACGGGAGCACGTAAGAAGGAGACAGTCCCAAAAAAAGATCAAAAAACAAGGTTTATTTTCGTTTCTTCATGAAGAAGACGGACAGCCTGGCAGCATACGCAGATGCTACCCTTCCAGTGACTGCCGCGTTCCCTTGGCTTTTTGACCACCGATATATAACCTCAAGTAAACAAGAACATTTTTTTGTCATGGAAAGTACTCTCTTTCCAGCCCCCTCCCTTGACCTTTTGATGGAAAGTACCTTCTTGTACCTGCAGACTCTGCGCTTAACTACAACCTTTGAACTTAACCACAATACAACTTCCGACCTCTACTTGTCACATCTTGTTTCTTAAAAACATTTTCTTCCGTGTTGCTCTTTTTCTACAGAGAAAGGCTATGTTTCTCTTTTGCTGTTAATTTCATTCAAAGCCCCTTGCTTAGCATTTGCAATTTTCACTCAAAGACCCTTTCAACCACAGACCACTTACTACAATGCAGTCTGAGCACTGCCACATGCACAATGGAGGACCTCCTTACAGCAACACCAGAGGCACTCCAAGTGGCCAGCTTCTGGTCAAAGGAAATTTAGTACAATACCAAGTTTTTAACTTAGTTTGTTTTTTCTATACATTATAACTGTATTCTCAATTCGCTTCTGACATGATAAAATAAATAAACCTTCCGGGGGTCCCAAATATTGGCTCACCCTATCCATCCTCCCCTCCCAGGAACCACATTTCCACGTGGCACCACCTGTGCAGTCTCTTTCCCAGAGTCTCCTGCCTCCGGTTGTCATTTATTAGTTTCCTGGAACAAAGATTAATGCTTCTATGGAAGCAGCCGGATCAGTTTTCGCAACTAGAAACCTTTTAGGTGGTCGGTGCTAATACAATTTCTGCGGTTAATTCCTTGCCTGCAGGGAGCATCATCTTAGGCGTTTCCTCTTACGGGGATGCATAAATGCATAGATAAATTTCACCCTCCTCCTGGAATCTAAATAGTTTAGAGAAAGGCTATCAAACTTATTTTCATGGAGGGCCACTGTTCTGTCACGCGCTGGGCCTGTAAAGAATTTCCTTTAGAACAGGACGTGCAACCTTTGCCCAGCGGGAAGCCAGGGGGCCCAAGGAGAAGTTCTCAGAGGTTTTCCACCACAAATGATCTTTAGAAGTCTTTTATTAATGAACAATCAAACAGAAATGTCTCTTGTCTTCCATAAAGCTAAACAAATGCTTCCAAGCTTTATGAAACTGGTGACTTCCTAATCTTGCCCACGAAGGACAGGCAACTGTCTTCAATAACTTCTTCTTTACTTTAAAGGAAAGTCCCCTTTTTAACTTCTCCCGGGCTGACTGTAATCTAACCCTTACTGAAGTGGGTTCTGCTACCGGGTTGAACTGTTTCTAGAACGCCGAGTGGACCTACCAGCAGGGGCGGCTTGTCCATTACGTGAAGTAAGCGGTCGCAGAACACTTTTTTTTGCCAGGGGCGCAGAGGCGCCTCTGTAAATGCCCCTCGACCGCCACTTGAGGAGCGCCCCCTCAGCTCACAACAGCCCTAGCAGTCCGGGGGGAGCCTCGGCTCTCTTGCCTTGCTGCCGGGCGATCCTCTTCCCAAAAGGGCCGGGCCCTAGAGCCTCGCCTAGCCCCTCTCGTTCCTGCTCCACCCGGACACCGAGTGCATGAGCAGAGCCGGCGCTCAATCGTTCTCCGCGTTCTATCCCTTCCCCATGACCGGCTCCCTTTCCCGATCCCCCGGCGCTCCACCCGCCTCCTCTCCTCTCCTCAATCCGTGGGTGGGCCAAGGGGCGGAGCCGCCGCACCTGGCCCATTTCGGGTCCGGAGGCGTGTGTGAAGACCCCAGCGTGCGCACCAAAAGTCGCCTCTTCTCCTGACTTTCTCTTCAGCCATTGGGACCGAGAGAGAGAGAGAGAGAGAGAGAGCCCCTCCGTCTGGAGGTATCTCCCACCTCCGCTCCCTCCTTTGTTTTTGCGCCTACCTTCAGGAAAGGTGGGCATCTCCACCTCTCTCTCTCTCTCTCTCTCTCTCGGTCCCAATGGCTGAGTAGAAAGTGAGGAGAAGAGGTGACTTTTGGTGCACACGCTGGGGTCTTCAGGCATGCCTCCGGACCCAAAGCGGGCCAGGCAAGGGAGCAAATGCGGCAACTGTAGTTACTGGGATTTATAGTTCACCTACAATCAAAGAGCATTCTGAACTCCACCAATGATGGAATTGAACCAAATATGGCACACAGAACTCCCACCACAAACGGAAAATATATATCAATGATTGGTTGGGGGGGGGGGGTGCCAAAATACTGTTTGCTTACCGTTGAAAATTACCTAGGGCCGCCTCTGCCTACCAGTAAAGGCTTAGATGTTCTCCAGCTGGAGTTCTTTGGTCTTTAGGGCTGTTTTCCTGGAAATCTTTGAAGACTCTTAAGACTGTTCTCCCCCAGAAGGTCTTGGATGCTCTTAAGACTGTTTCCCCCCGGAAAGTCTTAAGGGTGGAAGCTTTTGTACAGGGGAAGCTTGCACACATCCTGTACATTAGCTTTCCTTGCTGAGACTAACTAAAAATGGCTCCCTTCCCTTCCCAATTGCCCTGAGCAAGGGGCGGGACCAAAACTTAACGATGATGGACAGGTGACTTGCCCTATTACTGCAACCAAAGGAAGGCACCCTTCTGCAGAGTCCCTGAAACCTTGGACTGCAAGCAAACATTCAATACAAAGCAAATAAAGTAGGAGCTCCTGGTACAGCCGTACCAGAACAGCCACATCCTTCTTATGGTTTCCTTAATCCATGAATCCATGAATCCATGGGTGAACAATCTATGGTTCTCCATCGCGGTCCCTATGAATCGCACATATCATATTTCCTGGGCCTGCACAGACAGTGCAGAAAACTTATTAGACACTTTTAGGCAGTAGCCCCGCCCACTCTCCCCTTTAGAGTATATATAGCCAGTGGGTGGGGCTACTGCTTCAGTTCCTTTAATCCGCCGCCATTGCAGCAGCTAGGAATCTTTCTCTTCATCTTTGACTAGCATTTCATACAGAGGGTCAACTATCACTGTTTAATAGTGGTCAGTGCTCTTAAGCTTTTCCCCAGATGTCACTGAGGGACAATTCCCATCCCTTTTGATTATCATTATGCAGACTGGAGATAATGGGAATTGTATTGTCAAAGGCTTTAATGGCTGGAATCACTGGGTTGTTGTAGGTTTTTCGGGCTTTATGGCCATGTTCTAGAAGCATTCTCTCCTGATGTTTCACCTGCATCTATGGCAAGCATTCTCAGAGGTAGTGAGGACCTCTGAACAGACAAGCATTCTGAGCTCTGAGGATTACCGGGGAAGGAATCCCAGTGGAACATTGCAGCGCACCCAAATACCTGGGAGTCACTCTGGACCGTGCTCTGACCTACATGAAGCACTGCCTGAACATCAAGCAAAATGTGGGTGCTAGAAATAATATCATACGAAAGCTGACTGGCACAACTTGGGGATCACAACCAGACACAGTGAAGACATCTGCCCTTGTGCTATGCTACTCTGCTGCTGAGTACACATTCCCGTTTGGAACACATTTCACCACACTGAAACAGTAGATGTGGTTCTTAATGAGACATGCCGCATTATCACGGGGTGTCTGCGCCCTACACCACTGGAGAAATTACACTGTTTAGCTGGTATTGCACCACCTGACATCCAGTGGGAAGTAGCAGCCAGTAGTGAAAGGACCAAGGCAGAGACATCTCCAGCTCATCCCCTGTTTGGGTATCAGAAAGCATGTCAACGACTCAAATCAAGAAATAGTATTCTAAGATCTACAGAGACACTTGCTGGAACACCCCAGCAAGCAAGAGTCCAAAAGTGGCAGGCTCAAACCCAGAACCTCAATCAATGGCTGATACCAAATGAGAGACTCCCCCCTGGGCACACAGAGGACTGGGCGACTTGGAAGGCGCTGAACAGACTGCGCTCTGGCACAACGAGATGCAGAGCCAACCTCAAGAAATGGGGCCACAAAGTGGAATCCACGACATGCGAGTGTGGAGAAGAGCAAACTACAGACCACCTCCTGCAATGCAACCTGAGCCCTGCCACATGCACAATGGAGGACCTTCTAATAGTAACACCAGAGACACTCCAAGTGGCCAGATACTGGTCACAGGACATTTAATCAACTACCAAGCTTGCAAACTTTGTGTTTTGTTTGTTTGTTTATTAAAAAATGCAATACAACTGTTTGGTTTGCTCCTGACATGATAAATAAATAAGCCCGAAAAACCTACAATTACCCAATGGGAATTGTGTTTGGCGAGTGGGCTTAATAACAAAAGACCCTCCCCATAAATGCACAGCAGAGTAACTTATCAGCAGCAGTGTAAACCAGCATCAGTAGCCCAAAGTGACAAAAAGAATAAAAACACACAGAACCAATGTTATCTCTTCCATAAGAAGCTTTTCTTTGTAGTAAAATAATACAGTTGCACTGTTTACAGTGACAAAATTTCCATAACACAAATAAACAAATACATAGTAGCTTACGCGCAGCAGCCTTCACATGGGGCTTTTTCACACGAGGCTTCCCTCACACCGAGGTTTACCTCACATGTCTCAAGATGACACTAGCTTTGGCCCACTAACTCTAATAGGATCTGCCATACTCACTCTCCTCAGGACGACACTAGCTTTGGCCCACTGACTCTAGCAGGCTTCGGCCTACTCACTCTCCTCAGGACAACACTTGCTTTGGCCCATTTACTCTAACAGGCTTTGGCCTACTCACTCTCCTCAGGACGACACTCGCTTTGGCCAACTGATTTTAACAGACTTTGGCCTATTCACTCTCCTCAAGATGACACCAGCTTCAGCCAGCTGACTCTAACAAGCTCCAGCCTACTCACTCTCCTCAGGACGACACTAGCTTTAGCCCACTGAGTCTGACAGGCTTCAGCCTACTCACTCTCCTCAGGATGACACTGGCTTTGGCCAACTGATTCTAACAAGCTTCGGCCTACTCACTCTCCTCAGGACAACACGAGCTTCGGCCAATTGACTCTAACAGGCTTCGGCCTACTCACTCTCCTCAGGACGACACGAGCTTTGGCCAACTGACTAAGAGGCTTCAGTCCAATCATTCCCCTCAGGATGACACGAGCTTCGGCCAACTGACTCTAACAGGCTTCGGCCTACTCACTCTCCTCAGACGACACGAGCTTCAGCCAACTGACTAACAGGCTTCAGCCTAATCATTCCCCTCAGGATGACACGAGCTTCGGCCAACTGACTCTAACAGGCTTCGGCTTACTCACTCTCCTCAGGACGGCACTAGCTTCGGCCAACTGACTCTAGCAGGCTTCGGCCTACTCACTCTCCTTAGGACAACACTCGCTTTGACCCACTGACTCTAACAAGCTTCGGCCTACTCACTCTCCTCAGGACGGCACTAGCTTCGGCCAACTGACTCTAGCAGGCTTCGGCCTACTCACTCTCCTCAGGACGACACTAGCTTTGGCCAACTGACTCTAACAAGCTTTGGCCTACTCACTCTCCTCAGGACGACACAAGCTTTGGCCAACTGACTCTGACAAGCTTTGGCCTACTCACTCTCCTCAGGACGACACTAGCTTTGGCCAACTGCCTCTAACAAGCTTCGGCCTACTCACTCTCCTCAGGACGACACTAGCTTTGGCCAATTGACTCTAACAAGCTTCGGCCTACTCACTCTCCTCAGGACAACACTAGCTTTGGCCAATTGACCCTAACAAGCTTCGGCTTACTCACTCTCCTCAGGACGACACTAGCTTTGGCCAATTGACTCTAACAAGCTTCGGCTTACTCACTCTCCTCAGGACGACACGAGCTTTGGCCAACTGACTCTAACAAGCTTCGGCCTACTCACTCTCCTCAGGACGACACTAGCTTTGGCCAATTGACTCTAACAAGCTTCGGCCTACTCACTCTCCTCAGGACAACACTCGCTTTGGCCAACTCACTCCAACAAGCTTCGGCCTACTCACTCTCCTTAGGACGACACTCGCTTTGACCCACTGACTCTAGCAGGCTTCTGCCTACTCACTCTCCTCAGGACGACACAAGCTTTGGCCCACTGACTCTAACAAGCTTCAGCCTACTCACTCTCCTCAGGACGACACTCGCTTTCACCCATTGACTCTAACAAGCTTCGGCCTACTCACTCTCCTTAGGACGACACTCGCTTTGACCCACTGACTCTAGCAGGCTTTGGCCGACTCACTCTTTCAGTGTTTGACTCACACTTTTGTAATCAGAAGTACCCAGTTAATTTTCAATATATCTGACAGATTGCAACCAATTAGCACTTATGGCCTATTTAAGATGCCTATTTAACTTTGGTTTTCTCTCTCACACACAAAGCTTCGCAAAGTCCTTCCAAACAGAAGTTCCTGCTGCTCAGGAGGAGAAGGAGGAGAAGGAGGAGAAGGAGGAGGTGAGTCTGAGCATTCGTCCCCATTTTTTCTTCCATTGTTCCTCCCTTTAAAGCTTATTTAAATCTCTGGGAAGAAAGGAAAGTTTCAATCTTTTGCGCCTGTTATGAATCGTCATATAAATATCTGATATACAGGATGTATTTTCATCCACAGGACCAAATACTGGTGGAGTTTGGGGAAAATACACTTTGACATTTGGAAGTTGTAGTTGCTGGGATTTATAGTTTACCTACAACCAAAGAGCGTTCTGAACCCCACCAGCAATGGAATTGAACCAAACTTGATACACAGAACTCCCACAAACAACAGAAAACACTGGAAGGGTCTGGTGGGCAATGACCTTGAGTTTGGGAACTGTAGTTCACCTACATCCAGAGAACACTGTGGACTCAAACAACGATGGATCTGGACCAAATTTGGCACGGATACTCAATATACCGAAATGTGAACACTAGCAGAGTTTGGGGGAAATAGACCTTGACATTTGGGAGTTGTAGTTGCTGGGATTTATAGTTCACCTACAACCAAAGAGCATTCTGAACCCCACCAACGATGGTATTGAACCAAACTTGGCACACAGAACTCCCACAAACAATAGAAAATACTGGATGGGTTTGGTGGGCATTGACCTTGAGTTTGAGAGTTGTAGTTCACCTACATCCAGAGAGCACTGTGGACTCAAACAATGATGGATCTGGACCAAACTTGGCACGGATACTCAATATACCCAAATGTGAACACTAGCTGAGTTTGGGGGAAACAGACCTTGACATTTTGGAGTTGTAGTTGCTGGGATTTATAGTTCACCTACAACCAAAGAGCATTCTGAGCTCCACCAACGATGGAATTGAACCAAACTTGGCACACAGAACTCCAACAAATAGAAAATACTGGATGGGTTTGGTGGGCATTGACCTTCAGTTTGGGAGTTGTAGTTCACCTACATCCAGAGAGCACTGTGGACTCAAACAATGATGGCTCTGGACCAAACTTGGCACGGATACTCAATATACCCAAATGTGAACATGTGCAGGTACAACTGCACCAGGAGTTCCAATTTTGTTTGCTTTGCATTAAATGTTTGTTGCAGTCCTAAGTTTCAGGGACTCTGCAGATAGGTGGCTTCTTTTGGCTGCAATCATAGGGCAAGCCACCTGTCAATTATAGTTAGGTTCCCTGGTCCCGCCCCTTTTTGGGTTTTGTAGGGAATAGGAGCCATTTTGGGCCAGTCCACACAGAGAAGCCTTCCATGCAGGACATAATACCAAGAGCTCCTGTAGAAAACTTTGTCTTCTACGGCTTGGCCGGGAGATATACAGCCTTTCAGCTCCCTTGCTGAGGGAATCCGGTCTCACAGCACTTCAGCCAGCCATCACTGAAACCTGAACTCCTTTTTTCCCTTGGAAGTCTACAAAGCTCTGCTTGGTAAGGGTCACTCGCGGAAGCCAGAAAGCAGTTGGTACCGGGTGTAGGGGCTCCATGCCAACAGAGGCAAAGACAGACTGCCCAGATTAGAAGTTAAGGATTTCCCCATTAATGTATTGTCGAATGCTTTCATGGCTGGAATCACTGGGTTGTTGTAGGTTTTTCCGGGCTATATGGCCATGTTCTGGAGGCAATTTTTCTCCTGACGTTCCGCCTGCATCTATGGCAAGCATCCTCAGAGGTAGTGAGGTCTGTTGGAAGTAGGAAAAATGGGTTTATATATCTGTGGAATGACCAGGGTGAGACAAAGGACTTTTTTCTGCTGGGCTAGGTGTGAATATTTCAGCTGATCACTTTGATTAACATTCAATGGCTTGGAAGTGCCCGGGGGGAATCCCTTGTTGAGAGTGATTTTATCTGCCTGTTTGTTTCCCCTACACTGCCGTTCAGCAGTGGAACTCTCTGCCCTGGAGTGTGGTGGAGGCTCCTTCTTTGGAAGCTTTCAACAGAGGCTGGATGGCCATCTGTCAGGGGTGATTTGAATGCAATATTCCTGCTTCTTGATAGGACTGGATGGTCCATGAGGTGTCTTCCAACTCTTTGATTCTATGATTCTAGGATTCTAGGAGCATCACTGAAAATCTAAAAATGTTGTTGTTGTTCTTGTTACAGAAAGCACCGACTGAGGAGCAAGCCAAGCCACGGAAATATCGACCAATGTACGGGACTCTGTGAAGTTGAGCGGAATTTCAAATTCAAAAGGGAATATGCTGGTGTTGCCAAAACCATAGCAGAGAGAACAGAGTCTAGTCATAGCATCTCCCTATGTGCAGGTTGATGGGGGTGTTGGGGCCACACATTGCAGAATTAAGGGCCGCATCCGCCTTATGGTTGCCTTCAAAGGGCCATTGAATCCATGGATGGAGGATCTATGGATACAGAGGGCCATACAAACAAACAAAACACAAAGTTTGCAAGCTTGGTAGTTGATTAAATGTCCTTTGACCAGTATCTGGCCACTTGGAGTGCCTCTGGTGTTGGCGCAAGGAGGTCCTCCCTTGTGCATGTGGCAGGGCTCAGGGTGCATTGCAGCAGGTGGTCAGTGGTTTGCTCCTCTCCACACTCGCATGTTGTGGATTCCACTTTGTGGCCCCATTTCTTAAGGTTGGCTCTGCATCTCGTGGTGCCAGAGCGCAGTCTGTTCAACGCCTTCCAAGTCGCCCAGTTTTCTGAGTGCCCAGGGGGGAGTCTCTCATCTGGTATCACCCATGAATTGAGGTGCTGGGTTTGGGCGTGCCACTTTTGGACTCTCGCTTGCTGGGGTGTTCCAGTGAGTGTCTCTGTAGGTCTAAGAAAACTATGTCTTGATTTAAGTTGTTGACGTGCTGGCTGATACCCAAACAGGGGATGAGCTGGAGATGTCTCTGCCTTGGTCCTTTCACTACTGGCTGCTACTTCCCAGCGGATGTCAGGTGGTGCAATACTAGCTAAACAGTGTAATTTCTCCAGTGGTGTAGGACGCAGACACCCGTAATAATGCGGCATGTCTCATTAAGAGCCACATCCACTGTTTTAGCGTGGTGAGATGTGTTCCACACTGGGCATGCATACTCAGCAGCAGAGTAGCATAGCACAAGGGCAGATGTCTTCACTGTATCTGGTTGTGATCCCCAGGTTGTGCCAGTCAGCTTTCGTATGATATTGTTTCTAGCACCCACTTTTTGCTTGATGTTCAGGCAGTACTTCTTGTAGGTCAGAGCACGGTCCAGAGTGACTCCCAGGTATCTGGGTGCGCTGCAATGCTCCAGTGGGATTCCTTCCCAGGTCATAATCCTCAGAGCTCGGGATGCTTGTCTGTTCTTGAGATGAAAAGCACATGTCTGTGTTTTAGATGGATTAGGGATCAGCTGGTTTTCCCTGTAATAGGCAGTAAGAGCACCTCGAGCTTCGGAGAGCTTCTATTAAACCATCTCAAAGCTCCCTGCTTGAGCGGTGATGGCACGATCATCAGCATAGATGAAACTCTCTGTCCCTTCTGGCAGTGGCTGGTCATTTGTGTAGATATTGAACATGGATGGAGCGAGCACGTTCTCCTGAGGCAGGCCGTTCTTCTGTTTCCGCCATCTGCTTCTCTGGCCCTGGAACTCAACAAAGAAGCTCCTGTTTTGTAGCAGGTTTCCTATGAGGCGGGTGAGGTGCTAGTCCTTTGTGATACTATACATTTTTCTCAGGAGGAGGCGGTGGTTCACAGTCTCATAAGCCATTGACAGGTCTATGCTGCCTTTCAAAGCCAGAGTGAATTTTGAAAAGGTGTGAATGATGCCTGTTTAGCCAAGGAGGTATTGTTGACGTGAGCCTTTTCTCTTGCATATCCAGGTTGTCCCGGCTGTTTACTTTCATACCCCATGAAGGCAAACCGGTAGGCTTCGTGATCTACCTCTTGAGTGGGTTTACTATCCCTGGACTAGTTGGGTTTCTTTATAGTTTTGTAAACTTTTAGGAAAAGAAGAATCAGATAAGTATTTGATCCAGTTGGGAAGGGAAATTATACTTGACTTTAATTACAATGCCTTTTTGATGGGGTGGGGCGGGGGTTGTTCTTTTTTAAATCTGTTGATATTCTTGCAGAAAGCCGTCCTGAGAAAGCCAACCGTCCTTCTGGGAGAGAACATCTCAAGGTACAAAAGCCCTAACTGCCTAGATATCACCTTTAAGAGGGATTTGGCCACGGTACTTGGCCACGGTAGTCCACGCTGTGGTTACATCCCGCCTAGACTACTGCAACGCTCTCTACGTGGGGTTGCCCTTGAAGACGGCCCGGAAGCTCCAATTAGTCCAACGTGCGGCAGCCATGATTCTAACAGGAGCGGAACACAGGGAGCATACAACCCCCCTGTTGCGCCAACTCCACTGGCTGCCGATCTGCTACCGGGCTCAATTCAAGGTGCTGGCGTTGACCTATAAAGCCTATAAAGCTACCTAGCCAACCGCATCTCTGCCTATGAACCCACCAGGACTTTGAGATCTTCCGGGGAGGCCCTGCTCTCGATCCCACTGGCTTCTCAAGCACGGCTGGTGGGGACGAGAGATAGGGCCTTCTCGGTGGTGGCTCCTCAGCTGTGGAACGCCCTTCCCACGGACATTAGATTAGCACCATCTCTAATGGTATTCTGCAAAAAAGTGAAGACCTGGCTGTTTGTGCAGGCGTTCGAATAATTAGTGCAATGATTGGTAATTGAACACCCTGCAGGGGACTCAGGGCGGATTACAGTGTACACATATATGGCAAACATTCAATGCCAATTTTTGACATACAAACATATACAGACATACACAGAGGCTATTTTAACTTTTTTCTGGCAGCCAGGGGAGCTGTCGCTTTCAATGTCCATCTGCGACGCTGATGAAGCTTTACACTAATGCACAGAGCATGGGAAATAAACAAGACAAACTCCAACTTTTAGCACAACACCACAAATATGATATCATAGGCATCACTGAGATCTGGTGGGACGACTCCTATCGCTGGAATGTAGACATCGAGGGCTATAACCTCTTTCACAGAAACCGAACAAAGGGGAGAGGAAGCGGAGTAGCCTTATATGTCAAAAACTCTTATGCTGCAGAAGAGATGCAAGGCAGCAATCCGGGAAACCAGCTTGAAAGCATCTGGATAAGAATCAAGGGAACTGGGACTCAAAAAGATCTCGTTGTAGGCGTCTACTACAGACCCCCAAGCCAGGAGGAAAAACTGGATGAAGTCTTCTGCCAACAGTTGACCAAACAGGCACAGAGAAGAGATGTAGTAGTCATGGGCGATTCCAACTATGGCCATCTGTCAGGGGCGATTTGAATGCAATATTCCTGCTTCTTGGCAGGTTGGACTGGATGGCCCATGAGGTCTCTTCCAACTCTTTGATTCTATGATTCTATGAAGCACTTCCGCATTCCCCGCATGCTTCCCCGCTGGAATGCTTTGCTGGAGTCTTCTTTATGGCCTCATAAATCAGTTAATTTAGCCTCCCCACACTTTAAGGTGGTACCTAATTTTCCTACTTGACAGATGCAACTGTCTTTTGGGTTGCAAAGGTCGACAACAGGCTACACACAATTGGTTGGAAACCCACTCCAACCCGGGCTGGCTTCGAACTCATGACGTTTTGGTCAGAGTGATCTTAACCAACACCAAAGGAAGGAAGGAAGGAAAGAGGCAGAGAAGGAAGAAAGAGAAAGGGAAGGAAAAGAAAAAAGGAAGAAGGAAAGAGGAAGAGAAGGAAGGAAGGAGAGAAGGAAAGAAAAGGAAGGAAAGAGGAGCAAAGGAAGAAGAGAAAGAAAGAGAAAGAGGGGGGAAGGAAGGAAAGACAAAAGGAAGGAAGAAAGGAAAGAGGCAGAGAAGGAAGAAAGAGAAAGGGAAGGAAAAGAAAAAAGGAAGAAGGAAAGAGGAAGATAAGGAAGGAAGGAGAGAAGGAAAGAAAAGGAAGGAAAGAGGAGCAAAGGAAGAAGAGAAAGAAAGAGAAAGAGGGGGGAAGGAAGGACAGACAAAGGGAAGAATGGAAACAAAAACCAAAGGAAGGAAGGAAGGAAAGAGGCAGAGAAGGAAGAAAGAGAAAGGGAAGGAAAAGAAAAAAGGAAGAAGGAAAGAGGACGAGAAGGAAGGAGAGAAGGAAAGAAGAAAAGGGAATGAGGGAAAGAAGGAGAGAAAGAGGGAGGTAAGGTGGGCCACAGCAACGCATGGCAGGGAAAGCTAGTACTAATATAATAATAATAATAATAATAATAATAATAATAATAATAATAACTTTATTTTTATACTCTACCAACCATCTCCCCTAGGGGGGGACTATTAATTATATTATTATTATTATTATTATTATTATTATTATTATGTGGATTAAATATAAATTGAAAGCCACACAGCAAGACGTTGATACCCCTCCTGCTTCTGGGACTGTGTTCCCCATATAGCACATGGCAAGCCTGACTAGAATAATAGAATCATAGAATCAAAGAGTTGGAAGAGACCTCATGGGCCATCCAGTCCAACCCCATTCTGCCAAGAAGCAGGAATATTGCATTCAAATCACCCCTGACAGATGGCCATCCAGCCTCTGCTTAAAAGCTTCCAAAGAAGGAGCCTCCACCACACTCCGGAGCAGAGAGTTCCACTGCTGAACGGCTCTCACAGTCAGGAAGTTCTTCCTCATGTTCAGATGGAATCTCCTCTCTTGTAGTTTGAAGCCATTGTTCCGCATCCTAGTCTCCAGGGAAGCAGAAAACAAGCTTGCTCCCTCCTCCCTGTGGCTTCCTCTCACATATTTATACATGGCTATCATATCTCCTCTCAGCCTTCTCTTCTTCAGGCTAAACATGCCCAGCTCCTTAAGCCGCTCCTCATAGGGCTTGTTCTCCAGACCCTTGATCATTTTAGTCGCCCTCCTCTGGACACATTCCAGCTTGACAATATCTCTCTTGGATTGTGGTGCCCAGAATTGGACACAATATTCCAGGTGTGGTCTAACCAAAGCAGAATAGAGGGGTAGCATGACTTCCCTGGATCTAGACACTATGCTCCTATTGGTGCAGGCCAAAATCCCATTGGCTTTTTTTGCCGCCACATCACATTGTTGGCTCATGTTTAACTTGTTGTCCACGAGGACTCCAAGATCTTTTTCACACGTACTGCTCTCGAGCCAGGCGTCCCCCATTCTGTATCTTTGCATTTTGTTTTTTCTGCCAAAGTGGAGTATCTTGCATTTGTCACTGTTGAACTTCATTTTGTTAGTTTGGGCCCATCTCTCTAATCTGTCAAGATCGTTTTGAATTCTGCTCCTGTCCTCTGGACTATTGGCTATCCCATCAGAGATACTCATGTGCATACAGAATAATAGACTGGTTAGAACACAGGAAGGCAATATCCATACCATGTCGTTGCACCATCATGGGTTACTAATGTGTTTGTCTTCTCTTTCTCGTCAAGGGCATCCAAGATCATAATCGAGAAGAGCAGCCATGAAAACACAAAACAGGATAAGGTATACTGTGGATTTTATATCTCTTCCTTTGCTTCTGAACGTATCTCCTTCTACCAAATTTGGACACAATACACCTATCAGATAGGCTTGGGCGATCCAGTTCGTTAATTTTGTAATTCGTTATTAATTCGTATTTAAATTAGCTTACGATCCAATATCGAGCCATGCAGGAATAGTGTGAGGAGTAATTAAGAATCAAAACAATTTTTCTAATTTTCGTAATTATTTCGTAATTATTTTCGTATGCCTGGTGCAAGTTTTACAATCTCGCATGTACCCCACTTCCGGTCCCTTTGCTCTGCTGCTTCCCTCCTCTTTCCTCGTGCTTCTTCTTGCCTCACTCTAATATACAATACTATAATATAATATATAATATTATAATAATATAATATATATATATATATATATTATATTTTTATAATACTATTATATTATGTTATTGTATATTATATTATATTATTATATTATATATTATATTACTATATTATTATATTATTATTATTATTGTATATTATATTATATTATATTATTATTGTATATTATATTATATTATTATATTATATATTATATTACTATATTATTATATTATATTATAATTGTATAATATAATATAATATACAATAACATAATATAATAGTATTATAAAAATATAATTGTATAATATAATATAATATAATATAATATACAATAACATAATAATATATAATATATAATATAATATATTATAATAATATAATATACAATAATATAATATAATAATATTATAATAATATAATATAATATACAATAATATAATAATATTATTATATAATATACAACAATATAATATAATAGTATTATAAAAATATAATTGTATAATATAATATAATATAATATAACATAATAATATATAATATATAATATAATATATTATAATAATATAATATACAATAATGTAATATAATAATATTATAATAATATAATATAATATACATTAATATAATAATATAATATAATATACAATAACATAATATAATAGTATTATAAAAATATAATTGTATAATATAATATAATATACAATAACATAATAATATATAATATATAATATAATATAATAATATAATATACAATAATATAATATAATAATATTATAATAATATTATATAATATACAATAATATAATAATATTATAATATAATATACAACTATATAATATAATATAGTTGTTGTTAGTTTTATCACACCAACAGTCAACAACAGAGGGAGAGGGAAGCTTCAGCAGTTCCCCCTGTCCCATTTGGAGGTTTTTTTAGCATATTGCGATATCGCGTCCGCCATTAACGAATCGATTCGTAATTTACAAAATTTCAGAAATTTTGAAATCTTAAATTTTGGAAGTCCTCAGAATTTAGAAACGCTAGCGCACCCTAGAAACGAAACGAGTTTAGAACCAATTTTTTTCTTGATCGCCCAAGCCTAATATATATTTTGTGCATTGGCATATCTTTGTTCCTAACAGTGGAGAGAGATAACCTGGTATATCAGTCTAACAACTGAGAAACCTAATTTGCCTTGCATGAATACTAGCGGATATTTTTTACCACTTAGGAAAAGATTCACTCAAGTATTTTTTAAAAAAACAATGTTTGTATGTCATAAACAATTCCAAATGGGATTGTTTTCATTGTCTATGCGATTGCATCGTCGGGTTTAAATTGGTTTCTGTTTGCAAGCTGTCTTGGGAGAAAGGCAGTATACGAGTGAAATGAAGTAATACAACCCTGTTGCTACAGGTCGATTCAGATGTGCCCACAGAGACTGAGCGTGAAGATGGCGATTCAAGGTACGGAGCAGAAATTGCCCAGCAAACGCATTTGGTTGCCTTTGGAAAGTGGTCACAGGAAACTCATTGTTGTTTCGGGTTGTTCTACAATAGGCCAAGAACCCCTTTCCGCCCAGGACCACACAGAGTCCAGAAACACTGTATATACTCTAAGATAAGCCCAGTTTTTCATCCCAGAGCCTGGAGGCCATTGCTTGCAATCTATGTTCTATTTCTCTCTCCTCTTCCCCTCCCTAAACAGTGTGTTTTCTTTTCTGCTTCTCCTGGAGGCCATTGCTTGCAATCTATGATCTATTTCTCTCTCCTCTTCCCCTCCCTAAACAGTGTGTTTTCTTTTCTGCTTCTCCTGGAGGCCATTGCTTGCAATCTATGATCTATTTCTCTCTCCTCTTCCCCTCCTTAAACAGTGTGTTTTCTTTTCTGCTTCTCCTGGAGGCCATTGCTTGCAATCTATGATCTATTTCTCTCTCCTCTTCCCCTCCCTAAACAGTGTGTTTTCTTTTCTGCTTCTCCTGGAGGCCATTGCTTGCAATCTATGTTCTATTTCTCTCTCCTCTTCCCCTCCCTAAACAGTGTGTTTTCTTTTCTGCTTCTCCTGGAGGCCATTGCTTGCAATCTATGATCTATTTCTCTCTCCTCTTCCCCTCCCTAAACAGTGTGTTTTCTTTTCTGCTTCTCCTGGAGACCATTGCTTGCAATCTATGATCTATTTCTCTCTCCTCTTCCCCTCCCTAAACAGTGTGTTTTCTTTTCTGCTTCTCCTGGAGGCCACTGCTTACAATCTATGTTCTATTTCTCTCTCCTCTTCCCCTCCCTACACAGTGTGTTTTCTTTTCTGCTTCTCCTGGAGGCCACTGCTTACAATCTATGTTCTATTTCTCTCTCCTCTTCCCCTCCCTACACAGTGTGTTTTCTTTTCTGCTTCTCCTGGAGGCCACTGCTTGCAATCTATGTTCTATTTCTCTCTCCTCTTCCCCTCCCTAAACAGTGTGTTTTCTTTTCTGCTTCTCCTGGAGGCCACTGCTTACAATCTATGTTCTATTTCTCTTTCCTCTTCCTCTCCCTACACAGTGTGTTTTCTTTTCTGCTTCTCCTGGAGGCCACTGCTTACAATCTATGTTCTATTTCTCTCTCCTCTTCCCCTCCCTAAACAGTGTGTTTTCTTTTCTGCTTCTCCTGGAGGCCACTGCTTACAATCTATGTTCTATTTCTCTCTCCTCTTCCCCTCCCTAAACAGTGTGTTTTCTTTTCTGCTTCTCCTGGAGGCCACTGCTTACAATCTATGTTCTATTTCTCTCTCCTCTTCCCCTCCCTACACAGTGTGTTTTCTTTTCTGCTTCTCCTGGAGGCCATTGCTTGCAATCTATGTTCTATTTCTCTCTCCTCTTCCCCTCCCTACACAGTGTGTTTTCTTTTCTGCTTCTCCTGGAGGCCATTGCTTGCAATCTATGATCTATTTCTCTCTCCTCTTCCCCTCCCTACACAGTGTGGTTTTTTTTCCTGCTTCTCCTGGAGGCCATTGCTTGCAATCTATGATCTATTTCTCTCTCCTCTTCCCCTCCCTACACAGTGTGGTTTTTTTTCCTGCTTCTCCTGGAGGCCATTGCTTGCTATCTATGATCTATTTCTCTCTCCTCTTCCCCTCCTTAAACAGTGTGTTTTCTTTTCTGCTTCTCCTGGAGGCCATTGCTTGCCATCTATGATCTATTTCTCTCTCCTCTTCCCCTCCTTAAACAGTGTGTTTTCTTTTCTGCTTCTCCTGGAGGCCATTGCTTGCAATCTATGATCTCTTTCTCTCTCCTCTTCCCCTCCCTACACAGTGTGTTTTCTTTTCTGCTTCTGCTTTTGTTCTCCTCCCAGGCAGGAATGTTTTGAAAAGGGAAAGGAGAGGGAGAGAAGCCCTTGCAAGTCAGGAAGATCCATTCATCCTATGAAAGCATTTTCCCCTTATTTATTTGTCGTGTCAGAACAACCAGTCCATTATATTACATTTCTAACAGAACAAAGCAAACAAACAGAAAAATACAAAACTTGTGAGTTTGGTAGTTGGTTAAATGTCCTTTGACCAGTATCTGGCCACTTGGAGTGCCTCCGGTGTTGCTGCAAGAAGGTCCTCCATTGTGCATGTGGCTGGGCTCAGGTTGCACTGCAGCAGGTGGTCAGTGGTTTGCTCTTCTCCGCACTCGCATGTCGAGGATTCCACTTTGTAGCCCCGTTTCTGAAGGTTGGCTCTGCATCTCGTGGTGCCAGAGCGCAGTCTGTTCAGCGCCTTCCAAGTCACCCAGTCCTCTGCGTGCCCAGGGGGAATCTCTCATTTGGTATCAGCCATTGGTTGAGGTTCTGGGTTTGAGCCTGCCACTTTTGGACTCTCGCTTGCTGAGGTGTTCCAGCGAGTGTCTCTGTAGATCTTAGAAAACTATGTCTAGATTTAAGTCGTTGATGTGCTGGCTGATACCCAAACAGGGGATGAGCTGGAGATGTCTCTGCCTTGGTCCTTTCACTATTAGCTGCTATTTCCCGGCGGGTGTCAGGTGGTGCGATACCGGCTAAGCAGTGTAATTTCTCCAGTGGTGTAGGGCGCAGACACCCTGTGATAATGCGGCATGTCTCATTAAGAGCCACATCCACTGTTTTAGCGTGGTGAGATGTATTCCATACTGGGCATGCATACTCAGCAGCGGAGTAGCACATCTCAAGGGCAGATGTCTTCACTGTATCTGGTTGTGATCCCCAGGTTGTGCCAGTCAGCTTTCGTATGGTATTGTTTCTAGCACCCACTTTTTGCTTGATGTTCAGGCAATGCTTCTTGTCTAGATACTAGATATGAATATAGATATATAGGATTTGCAGATATTGCTGGGGAAATGCATGCACACACATACTGTATTTATATATATATATATATATATATATATAAATCTGTTAGGTTGGTTCAACCGGACAGCAAAACTCCACAACCCCCCAACGAAACTTAACCAAAATTCCCATGCCCATAACACAACCCACAAGGTACAAACATATCTACGCAAAATGAAAAACAACACAACAACACACTCACAAAACGGCAAAACAACAAAACTCAAAAAAACCCCAACGAAACTTAACCAAAGTTCCCATGCCCATAACACAACCCACAAGGTACAAACATATCTACTCAAAATGAAAAACAACACAATAACACACTCACAAAACGGCAAAACAACTGAGCATGCGCATTGGTGCCCAGCCGCAAGTTCCCTGGCGCGCGCACACGGCCTTCCGGCCAACGTTCCCTCTGCAGATGCCATGCCCACTCCAAGCCCCTCCGCGCCGCTTCCCGCACACACACACACCCTGCCGCACGCACACACACAACCCCACGCTCCATCACTCCCCCCGCCACCGCACACACACACGCAACCCCACGCTCCATCACTCCCCCCGCCGCTGCACACACACACGCAACCCCATGCTCCATCACTCCCCCCGCCGCTGCACACACACATGCAACCCCACTCCCCCCGCCGCTGCACACACACACACACAACCCCATGCTCCATCACTCCCCCCGCCGCTGCACACACACACACGCAACCCCATGCTCCATCACTCCCCCTGCCGCTGCACACACACATGCAACCCCACTCCCCCCGCCGCTGCACACACACACACACAACCCCATGCTCCATCACTCCCCCCGCCGCTGCACACACACACACAACCCCACTACCCCCGCCACCGCACACAGACACGCAACCCCAGGCTCCATCATTCCCCCCGCCGCTGCACACACATAATAGTCCAGATATCTACCTCAACTTTGATAAGTTTTACTATAGGCCACAGCAATGCGTGGCAGGGCACAGCTAGTGTATGTGTGTATGTATATATATATATGTCTAGATAGATATAAACGTAGATATATAGGCTTGCAAATATTGCAGGATGGAAATGCACATATATAGAGAGAGGATTTGCAAACGTTTCAGGGGGAAATGCATATGTGAAATTAGTATATATAATTATAGATCTTAAGCAACTGAGAGGGGAATGGAAAGGGCCTGAGGATGTTAGAAATTATGGGAGTTGAAGTCCAAAACACTTGGAGGGAGGGCCCAAGTTTGCCCGTGCTGCCATTAGAAGAAGTAAGTTGACTTCATTTCCTCATGTGATGCTTTTCCTCTGACATTTCTAGGACCCCGGAGAGCCTTCAGGAAGGTGGTTCTGGATCAGAAAAACAGGTAAAGAGATAATGACTGCAAAGGGAGCCATAGTTTAAGTACAGCTAGCGCCTGGCTTTCCCTCTTTGGACTTATCAGCCACAGAGACGGGAAAAGTGGCATTTTTGTTTGCCCCATAAACCAACAAAGGTCTTGGCTACAAAGTGGTATTTTCGAATCCATATATATATCCTAGATATAATAATAATAATGATAATAATAATAATAATAATAATACACTTTATTTATATTCTGCTCTATCTCCCCGATGGGACTCAGAGCAGATTACAGTATACACATATAGAGGCAAACATTCATAGAATCAAAGAGACCTCACGGGCCATCCAGTCCAACCCCATTCTGCCAAGAAGCAGGAATATTGCATTCAAATCACCCCTGACAGATGGCCATCCAGCCTCTGCTTAAAAGCTTCCAAAGAAGGAGCCTCCACCACACTCCGGGGCAGAGAGTTCCACTGCTGAACGGCTCTCACAGTCAGGAAGTTCTTCCTCATGTTCAGATGGAATCTCCTCTCTTGTAGTTTGAAGCCATTGTTCCGCGTCCTAGTCTCCAGGGAAGCAGAAAACAAGCTTGCTCCCTCCTCCTCCCTGTGGCTTCCTCTCACATATTTATACATGGCTATCATATCTCCTCTCAGCCTTCTCTTCTTCAGGCTAAACATGCCCAGCTCCTTAAGCCGCTCCTCATAGGGCTTGTTCTCCAGACCCTTGATCATTTTAGTCGCCCTCCTCTGGACACATTCCAGCTTGTCAGTATCTCTCTTGAATTGTGGTGCCCAGAATTGGACACAATATTCCAGATGTGGTCTAACCAAAGCGGAATAGAGCATGGGTAGCATTACTTCCTTAGATCTAGACACTATGCTCCTATTGATGCAGGCCAAAATCCCATTGGCTTTTTTTGCCGCCACATCACATTGTTGGCTCATGTTTAACTTGTTGTCCACGAGGACTCCAAGATCTTTTTCACACGTACTGCTCTCGAGCCAGACATTGTCCCCCATTCTGTCTCTTTGCATTTCGTTTTTCCTGCCAAAGTGGAGTATCTTGCATTTGTCCCTGTTGAACTTCATTTTGTTAGTTTTGGCCATTCATCTCTCTAATCTGTCAAGATCGTTTTGAATCCTGCTCCTGTCCTCTGGAGTCTTGGCTCTCCCTCCCAATTTGGTGTTGTCTGCTAACTTGATGATCCTGCCTTCTAACCTTCCATCTAAGTCATTAATAAAGATGTTGAACAGGACCGGGCCCAGGACGGAATTCAATGCCTTTTATACAATGACAACAATGGCATACAATACACAAACAAAGGCAAAAGTTTCCCTTTCCATCTCCGGCATCTGGAGCCGATGCTCACCTCTGGCCATGGGGAGGTGCTCTTGTTCCATTTTCCATGCCAAGGAGCGTGATGTCCATAGATCCTCCTTGAGAAACTGCAAGTCGCCTCTGGTGTGAGAGAATTGGCCATCTTGTTGCCCAGGGGACGCCCAGATGATTTGATGTTTATCATCATCCTTGGGAGTCTTCTCTCATGTCCCCGCATGAGGAGCTGGAGCTGATAGAGGGAGCTCATCCGCCTCTCCCTGGACTCGAATCTGCGACCTGTCAGTCTTCAGTCCTGCTAGCACAGGGGTTTAACCCACTGCGCCACCGGGGGCTCCTACCTCCCTGCTGAGGCAGTACCTATTGATCTACTCACAATACATGTTTTCGAACTGCTAGTTTGGCAGGAGCTAGAGCTAACAGCGGGAGCTCACCCTGATCCATGGCTTCAAACTATTAACTTTCCAGTCAGCAAGTTTTTCTACAGCTAACAGAAAATCCCGCGGTCCTGAGTTATCAGCCTCGGGACTTGGGAAAGTTATCTTTTGGATTAAAGTTCAAAGATTACCCTACAATCTATATATATAAAAATGCTCTGGTCATAATGAGTACCTTAAAAACAAAAGAATCAATGGACGAAATCACGCCAAATTTGGCAACAAAACGTCTCACAACACAAGGAGTGACCATCACTCAAAAAATTATGATTTTTGTCATTTGGGAGTTGTAGTTGCTGGGATTTATAGTTCATCTACAATCAAAGAGCATTCTGAACTCCACCAACCAAACTTGGCTCACAGAACTCCCATGACCAACAGAAAATACTGAAAGTGTTTGGTGGGCATTAACCTTCAGTTTTGGAATTGTAGTTCACCTCCATCCAGAGAACACTGTGGACTCAAACAATGATGGATCTGGACCAAACTCTACACAAATACTCAATATGCCCAAATGTGATCACTGGTGGACTTTGGGGGAAATAGAATCTTGACATTTGGGAGTTGTAGTTGCTGGGATTTATAGTTCACCTACAATCAAAGAGTATTCTGAACTCTACCAATGATGGAATTGAACCAAACATGGCATACAGGACTCCCATGACCAACAGAAAATACTGGAAGGGTTTGGTGGGCATTGACCTTGAGTTTGGGAGTTGTAGTTCATCTACATCCAGAGAGCACTGTGGACTTAAACAATGATGGATCTGGACCAAACTCTATACAAATACTCAAGATGCCCAAATGTGAACACTGGTGGAGTTTGGGGAAAATAGAATCTTGACATTTGGGAGTTGTGGTTGCTGGGATTTATAGTTCACCTACAATCAAAGAGCATTCCGAACTCCACCAACAATGGAATTGAACCAAACATGGCACACTAGGACTCCCATGGCTAAGAGAAAACACTAGAAGGGTTTGGTGGGCATTGACCTTGAGTTTGGGAGTTGTAGTTCACCTACACCCAGAGAGTGTTCGATGGATCTGGACCAAACTTGGCACGAATATTCCAGTGTGCTTCCGGTGTTGCTGCAAGAAGGTCCTCCATTGTGCATGTAGCAGGGCTCAGGTTGCATTGCAACAGGTGGTCAGTGGTTTGCTCTTCTCCACACTCGCATGCCGAGGATTTCACTTTGTAGCCCCATTTCCCAAGGTTGGCTCTGCATCTTGTGGTGCCAGAGCGCAGTCTGTTCAGCGCCTTCCAAGTCACCCAGTTTTCTGTGTGCCCAGGGGAGAGTCTCTCATTTGGTATCAGCCTGGGTTTGAGCCTGCCACTTTTGGACTCTCGCTTGCTGAGGTGTTCCAGCGAGTGTCTCTGTAGATCTTAGAAAACTATGTCTAGATTTAAGTCGTTGACGTGCTGGCTGATACCCAAACAGGGGATGAGCTGGAGAATGTCTCTACCTTAGTCCTTTCACTATTGGCTGTCACTTCCCGGCGGATGTCAGGTGGTGCAATACCAGCTAAGCAGTGTAATTTCTCCAGTGGTGTAGGGCTCAGACACCCCATGATAATGCGGCATGTCTCATTCAGAGCCACATCCACTGTTTTAGTGTGGTGAGATGTGTTCCACACTGGGCATGCATACTCAGCAGCAGAGTAGCACAGCGCAAAGGCAGATGTCTTCACTGTATCTGGTTGTGATCCCCGGGTTGTGCCAGTCAGCTTTCGTATGATATTGTTTCTGGCACCCACTTTTTGCTTGATGTTCAGGCAGTGCTTCTTGTACGCAGAGGCGGCCCTAGGTAATTTTCAACAGTAAGCAAACAGTATTTTGGCGAACGCCCCCCCCCCCCCCCAACCAATCATTGATATATATTTTCTGTTCGTCGTGGGAGTTCTGTGTGCCATATTTGGTTCAATTCCATCATTGGTGGAGTTCAGAATGCTCTTTGATTGTAGGTGAACTATACATCCCAGTAACTGCACTTGCCGCACTTGCTCCCTTGCCTGGCCCGCTTTGGGTCTGGAGGCGTGCCTGAAGACCCCGGCGTGTGCACCAAAAGTCACCTCTTCTCCTGACTTTCTCCTCAACCATTGGGACCAAGAGAGAGGGAAAGAGAGAGAGAGAGAGAGAGAGAGAGAGGTGGAGATGCCCACCTTTCCTGAAGGTAGGCGCAAAAACAAAGGAGGGAGCGGAGGTGGGAGATACCTCCAGCCGGAGGGGCTCTCTCTCTCTCTCTCTCTTGGTCCCAAAGGCTGAAGAGAAAGTCAGGAGAAGAGGCAACTTTTGGTGCACACGCTGGGGTCTTCAGACACACCTCCAGACCTGAAGCGGGCCAGGTGCGGCGGCTCCGCTCCTTGGCCCACCCGCGGATTGGGGAGAGGAGAGGAGGCGGGTGGAGCGCCGGGGGATCGGGAAAGGGAGCCGGTCATGGGGAAGGGATCGAACGCGGAGAACGATTGAGCGCCGGCTCTGCTCGCGCACCCGGTGGCCAGGTGGAGCAGGAACGAGAGGGGCTAGGCGAGGCTCAAGGGCCCGGCCCATTTGGGAAGAGGATCGCCCGGCAGCGAGGCAAGAAAGCCGAGGCTCCCCCCGGACTGCTAGGGCTGTTGTGAGCTGAGGGGGCGCTCCTCAAGTGGCGGTCGAGGGGCATTTACAGAGACGCATCTGCGCCCCTGGCAAAAAAAAAGTGTTCTGCGACCGCTTACTTCGCGTAATGTACGAGCCACCCCTGCTTGTAGGTAAGATCACAGTCCAGAGTGACTCCCAGGTATTTGGGTGCGCTGCAATGCTCCAGTGGGATTCCTTCCCAGGTGATCTTCAGAGCTCGGGATGCTTGTCTGTTCTTGAGATGAAAAGGACATGTCTGTGTTTTAGATGGGTTGGGGATCAGCTGGTTTTCCCTGTAATAGACAGTAAGAGCACCTAAAATAAAACAGAAGCGACCAGCATGCAAGCAAGCAAAATATGCTATTGAAGTCAATGTAAAAGTAGATTTTTGTGACGCACATTGTGATGTCTGTATAATGCATGCATAATTATTTTAAAAGGTATATAAACCAAGGATTTCCTTTGTTCTGAACCCTTCTTTCCTGGCTTACCAGGAGGGTCCATATCCGGTTGGCGCCAACCGAGAATAAAGCCGTGCTTTTCAGTTCTCAGGATCTCTCTTTGTCTCTTTTCCTCAAACCTTCTCCCTGCCATTTCGGCACTAGTTGGATTGGCTACCCTTGCAATCTGGGACCCATCTAAAAGGTAAAGGCTGCCCCCTGACATTAAGTCCAGTCATGTCTGACTCTGGGGTGTGGTGCTTATCTCCATTTCTAAGCCGAAGAGCCAGCATTGTCCATAGACAACTCCAAGGTCATGTGGCCAGCATGACTGCATGGAGCGCCCTTACCTTCCCGCCGGAGCAGTACCTATTGATCTACTCACATTTGCATGTTTTCGAACTGCTAGGTTGGCAGAAGCTAGGGCTGACAGCGGAAGCTCACGCCGCTCCCCGGAATCGAACCTGCGACCTTTCGATCAACAAGCTCAGCAGCTCAGTGCTTTAACCCACTGCGCCAACGGGGGAACTAGGGAAAAGGGTTTATATATCTGTGGAATGACCAGGGTGGGGCAAAGGACTCTTGTCTGCTGGAGCTAGGTGTGAATGTTTCAACTGACCACCTTGAGTAGCATATAATGGCCTGACAGTGCCTGGAGCAAACTTTTGTTGAGAGGTGATTAGGTGTCCTTGTTTGTTTCCTCTCTGTTGTGCTGTTGTAATTGTGCTGGCTGTTGTATTGAATCACACGTCGGACATTTCCCAAGTGTCTAGGACTGTGTGATGTATCGGCGAATAATGCGTGCAGATCCCAGTAGGGTGGCCTTTTGCAGCTGGCAGGTGGTAATTTTGTCAGCACCGATTGTGTTTAAGTGCAGGCCAAGGTCTTTAGGCACTGTACCCAGTGTGCCAATCACCACTGGGACCACCTTGACTGGCTTGTGCCAGAGCCTTTGCAGTTCGATCTTCAAATCCTTGTATTGTGTCAGCTTTTCCAGTTGCATGACTGCATGGAGCGCCGTTACCTTCCCGCCGGAGCAGTACCTATTGATCTACTCACATTTGCATGTTTTCGAACTGCTAGGTTGGCAGAAGCTAGGGCTGACAGCGGAAGCTCACGCCGCTCCCGGAATCGAACCTGCGACCTTTCGATCAACAAGCTCAGCAGCTCAGTGCTTTAACCCACTGCGCCAACGGGGGCTCTACACCTCCATATAAAATCCACATTATGTGCTTTGAACTGGATTATATGGCAGTGTAGATTCATATAATATTTCTATTGGTTTCTGTAGGATGTGTGTCTGCCCTGACCCAATGAAGTCTTACAAATCTATTGCAAAGGGCTTTGTATATGAGAAGATTTCTTTTCTCTTCTCCCTACATGATCGGACCTGCCTCAACAGGACGAAGCTGCTGGAAAGAGCGATGGTGCCCATCCCAAGAAACTCAAAGATGAGTCCTCTTCTTCATATCCAGGTGAGGGCAGGGGAATATATAGTTTCCTTGAAAACTGTTTAGAGCTGCTCTGTGTCTCGGTCACGAAGATAAAAGAGGGATGAAAATAACAAAACAATGGCTTCAAACTCCAAGAGAGGAGATTCCATCTGAACATGAGGAAGAACTTCCTGACTGTGAGAGCCGTTCAGCAGTGGAACTCTCTGCCCCGGAGTGTGGTGGAGGCTCCTTCTTTGGAAGCTTTTAAACAGAGGCTGGATGGCCATCTGTCAGGGGTGATTTGAAGGCAATATTCCTGCTTCTTGGCAGAATGGGGTTGGACTGGATGGCCCATGAGGTCTCTTCCAACTCTTTGATCCTGTGATTCTATAATAATAATAATAATAATAATAATAATAATAATAATGTATTTTAATTGTTTTGAGCCGCTTTGTGTTGCAATCACAGAGATAAAAGAGGGGTAGTAATATACCACTACTACTAATAAGAATAATAATAAGAATAATAATATATTTTAATTCTTTTGAATCACTTTGTGACTCAATCGCAGAGATAAAATAGATTTAGAAATATAATAATAATAATAATAATAATAGTGTATTTTAATTGTTTTGAGCCGCTTTGTGACTCAAAGATAAAAGATGGGTTGAAATATAATAATAATAGTAATAATAATAATAATAATAATAATAATAATAATGTATTTTATTTGTTTTGAGCCGCTTTGTGTCTCAATCACAGAGATAAAAGAGGGGTAGAAATAATAATAATAATAATAATGATGATGATGATGATGATGAAAGTTAATGGTTTGGGGCCTCTTTGTGTCTCAATCACAGAGATAAAAGAGTTTTGAAATATAATAATAATAATAATAATAATAATAATAAATCTTAAATTTTTTGGGCCGCTTTGCGTCTCAATCACAGAGATAAAAGAGTGGTAGAATAATAATAATAATAATAATAATAATAATAATAATAATAATGTATTTTAATTGTATTGAGCTTGCTTTGTGTCTTAATCACAGAGATAAAAGAGGGGTAGAATAATAATAATAATAATAATAATAATAATAATAATAATAATAATGAAAGTTAATGGTTTGGGGCCTCTTTGTGTCTCAATCACAGAGATAAAAGAGATTTAGAAATATAATAATAATAATAATAATAATAATAATAATAATAATGTATTTTAATTGTATTGAGCTTGCTTTGTGTCTTAATCACAGAGATAAAAGAGATTTAGAAATATAATAATAATAATAATAATAATAATAATAATAATAATAATAAATGTTAAATTTTGGGCCACTTTGTGTCTCAATCACAGAGATTAAAGAGATTTAGAAACATAATGATGATGATGATGATGATGAATGTTAATGGTTTTGGGCTGCTTTGTGTCTTAATCACAGAGATAAAAGAGATTTAGAAATATAATAATAATAACTATTATTATTATTATTATTATTATTATGTATTTTGATTGGTTTGAGACACTTTGTGACTCAATTGCAGAGATAAAAGTGGGGTAGAAATACAACAACAATAATAAAAATGTATTTTAATTGTTTTGAGCCGCTTTGTGACTCAAAGATAAAAGAGGGATAGAAATATAATAATAATAGTAATAATAATAATAATGTATTTTAATTGTTTTGAGCCGCTTTGTGTCTCAATCACAGATAATAATAATAATAATAATAATAATAATAATAATAATCAATCACAGAGATAAAAGAGGGGTAGAAATAATAATAATAATAATAATAATAATAGCTGGTAAGAACATGGCTTTGAAATACTGCATTTGCAGAATGATGACTGAGTCAATAACTGCTGACCACATGGGTGGATGGCAATGAATTTATGATTTATTCTGACGAACTGACCTTTTGAAAGTTGTATATTTGTATTTTAATGTATTTTTGTACTGTTGTATTATGATGTTTACTGTGGTTTATCTTACTGTATTTTAACCCTCTGCTGTTAGCCGGCCTGAGTCCCTCTTCGGAGGTCGAGAAGACCGGGTTATAAAAGCTCGAAATAAATAAATAAATAAATAAATAAATAATGCAGTTCAATTGTTTGAGCTGCTTTGTGTCTCAATCACAGAGATTAAATTTATTTATTTATTTATTTATTTATTTATTTATTTCTTGCATTTATTAACCGCCGCTCTCAGCCCTAGGGCGACTCGTGGCGGTGTACAATACAAAAAAGACACTTTACAAAGCAATCAGGACAACAAACTAACATCACTAATACACAACATTTAAATTACACTAAAAATCCGCTGCGTCATATTATGGAATCATAATCAATCTCGTAGTCGTAAATTCATTCCGGTTGTCATTTCCAGTAACATAGCACTCAGTTGAAAGCCTGCTCGAAGAGCCACGTCTTCAGGCCCTTACGAAAGGCCATGAGGGAGGGCGCCTGTCTGATGTCAGCAGGGAGGGAGTTCCACAGCCGGGGGGCCACCACCGAGAAGGCCCTCTCTCTCGTCCCCGCCAGGCGTGCCTGTGAGGCAGGCGGGATCGAGAGAAGGGCCTCCCCAGATGATCTCAAGGTCCTCGTGGGCTCGTAGGCCGAGATGCGGTCGGAACCGTTTGGGCCGGAACCGTTTAGGGCTTTGTAGGATAACACCAGCACCTTAAATTGGGCCCAGTAGCAAATCGGCAGCCAGTGGAGCTGGAACAACAAGGGCGTTGTGTGCTCCCTGCGTCCTGCTCCTGTTAACAACATGGCTGCCGCGCGCTGGACGAGCTGAAGCTTCCGGGCCGTCTTCAAGGGCAGCCCCACGTAGAGAGCGTTGCAGTAGTCAAGACGGGATGTGACCAGAGCGTGTACCACCGTGGCCAAGTCAGACTTCCCAAGGTACGGGCGCAGCTGGCGCACAAGCCGAAGCTGTGCAAATGCTCCCCTGGTCACCGCTGAAACCTGGGGGTCCAGGCTCAACGATGAATCCAGGATCACACCCAAGCTGCGAACCTGCGCCTTCAAGGGGAGTGCGACCCCATCCAGCACAGGCTGTAACCCTATGCCCTGCTCGGCCTTGCGACTGACCAGGAGTACCTCTGTCTTGTCTGGATTTAATTTCAGTTTGTTCGCCCTCATCCAGACCATTACAGCGGCCAGGCACCGGTTCAGGACTTCGACAGCCTCCTTAGTAGCAGGTGGGAAGGAGTGACAGAGCTGGACATCATCTGCGTACAGATGACACCGCACCCCGAAACTCCGGATGATCTCACCCAGCGGCTTCATGTAGATATTAAACAGCATGGGGGACAATATAGAGCCCTGTGGAACCCCACAAGTCAAAGGCTGTGGGGTTGAAAAGGAGTCCCCCAATAACACCTTCTGGGTACGACCCTCCAGAAATGACTGGAGCCACCGCAAAGCAGTGCCCCCAAGACCCATTTCCGCAAGGCGCCCCAGAAGGATACCGTGGTCGACGGTATCGAAGGCCGCTGAGAGGTCCAGGAGCACCAACAGGGACACACTCCCCCTGTCTAGCTCCCGGCGCAGATCATCCACTAAGGCGACCAAGACCGTCTCGGTACCATGTCCCGGTCTGAAACCAGACTGTGCCGGATCCAGATAATCCGTGTCTCTCAAGAATACCTGGAGTTGTGAGGCCACCACGCTTTCCATGACTTTGCCCAAGAAGGGAAGATTGGAAACAGGCCGAAAGTTGTCGAATTTGGTGGGGTCCAATGATGGTTTCTTCAACAGCGGCTTTATAATAGCCTGTTTTAGGCTCGCTGGAATCTTGCCTTCCCGAAGGGAGGCATTAACCACCACCGTTACCCACTCGGCCAATCCCCCTCTGGCCTCCTTCAGAAGCCAGGATGGGCAGGGGTCTAGGATGGACGTGGTGGGCCTCATTCCTCCAAGTATCTTGTCCACATCCTCGGGCTTCACAAGCTGAAAAGAATCCATCAAAACAGGACAAGCAGGTGCTCGTGTCACATCCACAGAGACTGCATTTAATATGGTGTCCAGCCCAGAACGGATCAAAGCGACTTTGTCTGCAAAGAACCGAGCAAATGCTTCACAGCGCGTGGCCGAATTGTCAGGGCTCCCGCCTGAGGTGGCGGGAGTCAAAAGACCTCTGACAATCCGAAACAACTCCGCCGGACGGTTTTTTGCAGACGCAATAGTGGCCGCAAAGAAAGTTTTCTTTGCGGCTTTTATTGCCGCGGCATATGCCCTTAGAAAGGACACAAACCGTGCTCGATTTGGCTCGCTTGGGTCCAAGCGCCACACGCTCTCTAGTTCCCTCTTCCTTCGCTTCATCGCTGCCAGCTCCTCAGTGAACCAAGGGGCTGGTTTAGCTCGGTTACTTGAGAGGGGACGTTCCGGAGCGATCATGTCAATTGCCCTGGTCATCTCCCCATTCCAGAGAGCGACCAAGGCCTCGACATGATCACCTGCCGAGGTAGCGGGAAAGTCCCCAAGAGCCATCAGGAATCCATTCGGATCCATAAGCCTCCTTATTTATTTCAAAGTTTTCTATACCAACCTTCTCACCTCATTGAGGGACTCAGCCCGGTTTCCAACCATACATACACATACACATACAATCAGTAAAATATCATAGTTCACAATTACAGTAACACATTTAAAATAACAATATATTTAAAACTACGGTGGTCAGTCGTCATATTAAAATCAAATATACATCATCTTCCATCCAAAATCCTAGGGTGTTGTCTCATTCATTGAAAGCCTGTCTCCACAACCACGTCTTCACCTGTTTCCTAAATGTCAGGATAGATGGGGCGGTTCTGACCTCCGGTGGGAGAGAGTTCCAGAGTCGCGGGGCCACCACTGAGAAGGCCCTGTCCCTCGTCCCCACCAGGCGCGCCTGTGAGGCTGGTAGGACCGAGAGCAGGGCCTCTCCAGACGATCTTAATAATCTTGATGGTTCGTAAGGGAGAATACGTTCGGAGAGGTAAACAGGGCCGGAATCGTTTAGGGCTGTATAGGTTAACACCAGCACTTTGAATTGTGCTCGGAAGCTAATTGGCAGCCAGTGGAGCTGGTGTAACAGCGGAGTGGTGTGCTCCCTGTACCCAGCACCCGTTACAAATCTGGCTGCCGCGCGTTGGACTTGCTGCAGCTTCCGGGCAGTCTTCAGAGGCAACCCCACGTAATCTAAGTGGGATACAAACAAACAAATAAATAATAGCAATAATAAGCTGTCCCCAGTTGAAAGCAAAGCAGTGTTTCTTTTAGCCTTCTCCATCCTGAGCCTTGAGGGCAAAGGGCATAAACCCACAGGTGGAGAAAGGTGAGCCTGGATAAGAACGAATTATGAGAGATATATATCTAGCTTGAGTACCCGGCGTTGCCTGGGTTATTTGAAAGAGTCAAATAAAGAGTGCTTCTCCATATAACTACAACATGAATGAAAAGGAGTCTGCTTCCTTCTCGCTGGCCAGGCTTTTCCAGCTCGGTCTGGAGCATGGGACAACGAATCAGCCACTGGAAGATGGCCCACACCCGTGGCTATCATGCAGGACAGCTGACTCAGGTGAGTGCAAATGGAATGCAGAATTGGGTGGGCGTGGGACCAGAAAGAGGAGGAATGTTAGGCAGGACTAGGGCCCCATCTACATTGACATCATAATGCAGATTGGACTATAGTATATGGTCGATGTAGAGACTCATATAATGCAGTTTAGCTGTAATGGTGTGAGCAGTTCAAAGGAAACAAATAAACAAAATTTTCAAGGAGAGAAGTGTTTGGGAGTGATGGGTTTTGTGCACTTGAACAGAATATGAACGATCACTGGTGGCGACAGCCAATCAGGAGAGATGGAGGCGGGATGATCTTTAAACAAAGGAAATGCCATGTGGCCGGTGAGACAAAGAGCTCAAGCAGGGCTGCTTTGAGTGTTGTGAATCAACATGTGTAAAAATATCCAGATCCTTCCTGGCTGTGAGACAGGAGAACAATGGTGGCAGCCTGAGGTTAATTCTAAGTAAACAAAAGCAGAGGGGAAGATTTCCCCTTATCTTACAGAAACTTTTGTCAAACAATTCTTTACTCTAGTGGGCCATCTTCCGATGCTAGAGATAAGAATCTCCTTCTTTTATCCATGCAAGTGTGTCTTTGGCGGAAGGTTTCAGTAACCGCTAATGGCTTTTGTTTCTGAAGGCCAGGGGGTTCCCTTACATATTTCTTTGGAGGGAGAAGGGGCAAAGGGTCAGGAATACAAGGAAACATAAAAAAACATATAGAAATTATACACAGGGAAATCATATGTAGGTATCTTCCCATTCAGTGTTTTGGAGTGATGGGTTTTGTGCACTTGAACAGAATATGAACGATCACTGGTGGCGACATATAGAAATTATACACAGGGAAATTATACACAGAAATTATACTTGGGGGGGGGGGTTGAAAAATAAGGAATCCTTTTGACCCTCATTCCCTGGCCCTTTCTTTCCTTACAGGATAAAATTTACAAGTACAGGCTTCTGAAGCACGAGCGGGACACCAAGGCTGCTGTGAGTCTTTTTGGGAATTTTTTCTTTTCCACCCACAGTGTTTTGCGTTGCATCCCACATCCCTGGGCTTTGGTCTAGGGTAGCGTTTCTCAACCTGGGGGTCGCGACCCCCGGGGGGGTTGCAAGAGGGTTTCAGAGGGGTCACTAAAGACTATCAGAAAACCATATATTTCGGATGGTCTTAAGAACTCCTTTGGCAGAGAAGGCTGAAGATCTCTCCGCTTGTCCTTCTCTCCCACCAAAGGCCTTCCTCCACTGTGATTGGCTGCCTCTCAGCCAAAGGGAGGGATGTTTCTGAGACAAGAAGTGGGTAGGAGAGAGCAGGTGTGCTCGGTGAGGGAGAGCGTGCAAGGCTGGAGGGAGGCTCATGCCAGCGAGTTCCTTCAAGTCATGTGTGGAAATTTTAGCCCAATTTGGTGAGGGAGAGCGTGCGAGGCTAGAGGGAGGCTCATGCCAGCGAGTCCTTTCAAGGCATGTGTGAAAAGTTTGGCTCAGTTCTGTGAGGGAGCGCGTGTGAGGCTGGAGGGAGGCTCATGCCAGCGAGTCCCTTCAAGGCATGTATGGAAAGTTTACCCCAATTTGGTGAGGGAGAGCGTGCAAGGCTGGAGGGAGGCTCATGCCAGCGAGTCCCTTCAAGGCATGTGTGAAATGTTTGGTCCAATAAGGTGAGGGAGAGCGTGCGAGGCTGGAGGGAGGCTCATGCAAGCGAGTCCCTTCAAGGCATGTATGGAAAGTTTAGCCCAATTCGGTGAGGGAGAGCATGCGAGGCTGGAGGGAGGCTCGTGCCAGTGATTCCCTTCAAGGCATGTATGGAAAGTTTGGCACAATTTGGTGAGGGAGAGCGTGCGAGCCTGGAGGGAGGCTCATGCCAGCAAGTGCCTTCAAGGCATGTATGGAAAGTTTGGACCAATTTGGTGAGGGAGAGTGTCCGAGGCTGGAGGGAGGCTCATGCCAGTGAGTCCTTTCAAGGCATGTGTGAAAAGTTTGGTCCAATACGGTGAGGGAGAGCGTGCGAGGCTGGAGGGAGGCTCATGCCAGCGAGTCCTTTCAAGGCATGTGTGAAAAGTTTGGTCCAATTCGGTGAAGGAGAGTGTGCGAGGCTGGAGGGAGGCTCATGCCAGCGAGTCCCTTCGAGGAATGTGTGGAAAGTTTGGCCCACTTTGGTGAGGGAGAGCGTGCGAGGCTGGAGGGAGGCTCATGCCAGCGAGTCCCTTCAAGGCATGTATGGAAAGTTTGGTCCAATTCGGTGAAGGAGAGCGTGCGACGTTGGAGGGAGGCTCATGCCAGCGAGTCCCTTCAAGGCATGTGTGGGAAGTTTGGCCCAATTCGGTGAGGGAGAGCATGCAAGGCTGGAGGGAGGCTCGTGCCAGTGAGTCCCTTCAAGGCATGTGTGAAAAGTTTGGCCCAATTCGGTGAAGGAGAGCTTGTGAGGCTGGAGGAAGGCTCATGCCAGCAAGTCCCTTCAAGGCATGTGTGAAAAGTTTGGCCCAATTCGATGAAGGAGAGCGTGCGAGGCTGGAGGGAGGCTCGTGCCAGTGAATCCCTTCGAGGCATGTGTGAAAAGTTTAGCCCAATTCGGTGAGGGAGAGCGTGCGAGGCTGGAGGGAGGCTCATGCCAGCGAGTCCCTTCAAGGCATGTATGGAAAGTTTGGTCCAATTCGGTGAGGGAGAGCGTGCGAGGCTGGAGGGAGGCTCATGCCAGCGAGTCCCTTCAAGGCATGTATGGAAAGTTTGGTCCAATTCGGTGAGGGAGAGCGTGCGAGGCTGGAGGGAGGCTCATGCCAGCGAGTCCCTTCAAGGCATGTATGGAAAGTTTGGTCCAATTCGGTGAGGGAGAGCGTGCGAGGCTGGAGGGAGGCTCATGCCAGCGAGTCCCTTCAAGGCATGTATGGAAAGTTTGGTCCAATTCGGTGAGGGAGAGCGTGCGAGGCTGGAGGGAGGCTCATGCCAGCGAGTCCCTTCAAGGCATGTATGGAAAGTTTGGTCCAATTCGGTGAGGGAGAGCGTGCGAGGCTGGAGGGAGGCTCATGCCAGCGAGTCCCTTCAAGGCATGTATGGAAAGTTTGGTCCAATTCGGTGAGGGAGAGCGTGCGAGGCTGGAGGGAGGCTCATGCCAG
This sequence comes from Anolis sagrei, assembly GCF_037176765.1. Taxonomy (NCBI): domain Eukaryota; kingdom Metazoa; phylum Chordata; class Lepidosauria; order Squamata; family Anolidae; genus Anolis; species Anolis sagrei. The sequence continues at coordinate 16,710,339 of NC_090032.1, forward strand.
CGAGTCCCTTCAAGGCATGTATGGAAAGTTTACCCCAATTTGGTGAGGGAGAGCGTGCGAGGCTAGAGGGAGGCTCGTGCCAGCGAGTCCCTTCAAGGCATGTATGGAATGTTTGGTCCAATTTGGTGAGGGAGAGCGTGTGAGGCTGGAGGGAGGCTCATGCCAGCGAGTCCCTTCGAGGCATGTATGGAAAATTTGGCCCAATTTGGTGAGGGAGAGCGTGCAAGGCCGGAGGGAGACTCATACCAGCGAGTCCCTTCAAGGTATGTATGGAAAGTTCATCATTATCCATGTCAGTATCCTGTATCCATGTCAGGAGGGCTTTTGGCATTTTCCATTTTATTTCAGGTTCCTCTGCCTCTGCAGTCGTTGATGGAGGAAGAGGTGTACACCATCTTAAAGGCTGTTTTACTCGGTGAGTAAAGGAGGAATCATAGAATCATAGAATCAAAGAGTTGGAAGGGACCTCATGGGCCATCCAGTCCAACCCCATTCTGCCAAGAAGCAGGAATATTGCATTCAAATCACCCCTGACAGATGGCCATCCAGCCTCTCTTTCAAAGCTTCCAAAGAAGGAGCCTCCACCACACTCCGGGGCAGAGAGTTCCACTGCTGAACGGCTCTCACAGTCAGGAAGTTCATTCCTCATGTTCTCTTTTCTTGTAGTTTGAAGCCATTGAAGACTTGGGTATGTTGAAGTGGGGGCAATGCATTGGTTCACATTTCTTGGCCCCAAATGAGGCCATGCTGGTGAGAAAAGGGTTCATTCAGATAAGGAGATTTAGTAACGTATAGTCCCCACTTTATATGGCAGTGTAGATGGGACCTCAGGATGGATCTACACTGCCGTATTATCCAGATTATCAAAGCAGATAATGATGAGATATTGGAAAAATATAGATATTTATTGATTTATGCATAAATTGTATATATTTTTCAGTTACTGAAATGCATAGAAAAATCAGGCTCTCTGTGTATAGAAAGAAACCCAAGCTGACAAGACTATCAGGCTACACCCAAGGCATGGCAGGAGGGAGGAGAAGGGGGGCATGTTATCTCTACATTCCAGGAGATAAGCCACAGAGGCTGGTACGAAAGGCCCAGTGTCTTCCATCTAAGGAAGGAGCCAATCCCCCCTTCCTTCTGACATCTCAAAGTGGGCCTCTTGACTGATGAATGTAAGCCATGGTTGCTCTTCAGCAAGACACAGACTTGCATATTAGGAGACAGAATATGATGCTAAGATGACGTAGGAATGACGATATTGTATGTAGTAGCATGTTTCTTTGTTTGCTTGATTGTGAAAACTATAAAAGGCAGTCAGCCCCTTGATCTGGTGCTTTAGGAGAGAACTCCTCACCAGGGTCCCAGCTGGATAAATAATTGTCTTATCTCCAGAAATGATTTCTCTTGGTATTGTTGTTGTTCATTCGTTCAATCGTCTCCGACTCTTCGTGACCTCATGGACCAGCCCACGCCAGAGCTCCCTGTCGGCAGTCACCACCTCCAGCTCCTTCAAGGTCAGTCCAGTCACTTCAAGGATGCCACCCATCCATCTTAATTCTTAATCATTAATTCACATTTTGAATAAATTCAAAAGCAGATAATTCACATTTTGAATAATTTCACATTATCTGCTTTGAATTTATTCAAAGGTCCATTCTACACTGCTATATAAAAATCCATATTATCTGATTTGAACTGGATTATCCAGTTCAGTGTGGATTTTAAGCAGCTATGTGGAAGGGACCTGGGTCTACACTGCCATATAATCCAGTTCAAAGCAGACAAACTGGATTTTATATGGCAGTGTAGATTGAGTGTCCAACTGGATCTGCACTGCTGTATAATCCAGATTATCTGCTTTGAACTGGATTATCTGAGTCCACTCTGCCATATAACCCAGTTCAAAATAGATAATCTTGTATTTTATAGGGCAATGTGGATTGAGCCTGAGACTGCTGAAAAATCCAGATTATCCAAATTATCTGCCTTGGACTGGATTATATGAATCCACACTGTTATATAATCCAGTTCAAAGCAAATAATTTGGATTTTATATGGCAGTATAGATTGGGCCTCAAACTGCTGTATAATCCAGATTATCTAAATTATCTGCTTTGAACTTGATTATATGAATCCACACTGCCATATAATCCAAAGCAGATAATCTGGATTTTATAGGGCAGTGTAGATTGGGCCTCAGACTGCTGAAAAATCCAGATTATCCAAATTATCTGCTTTGAACTGGATTATATGAATCCACACTGCCATATAATCCAGTTCAAAATAGATAATCTTGAATTTTATAGGGCAGTGTAGATTGAGCCTGAGACTGCTGAAAAATCCAGATTATCTAAATAATCTGCTTTGAACTGGATTATATATGGATTTTATATGGCAGTGTAGATTGTCCCAGGCTGCATCTGCACTGCTGTATAATCAAGATTATCCATATTATCTGCTTTGAACTGGATTATATGAATCCACACTGTCATATAATCCAGTTCAAAGCAGATAATCTGGATTTTATATGGCAGTGTAGATTGAGTCCCAGGCTACATCTGCACTGCTGTATAATCCAGATTATCCATCTTGTCCGCCTTGGACTGGATTATATGAGTCCACACTACCATATAATCCACTTCAAAGCAGATAATCTGGATTTTATACGGCAGTGTAGATTGAGCCTCAGACTGAATCTGCTCTGCTGTATAATCCAGATTATCCATATTATATTATATTATAATTATATTATATTATAATTATATTATAATTATAATATATTATAATTTAGATAATCTAGATTATACAGCAGTCTGAGGCTCAATCTTCACTACCACATAATCCAGTTCGGTGTGAATTTTATGCAGCTGTGTGGAAGGGGCTTGAGTCCATACTGCCATATAATCCAACTCAAAGCAGATGGTCGTGATGTGACATGAAGCTTCTCGGTCTCTCTTTCAGACTACCAAAAAAAGCTCGGAGTGCACCACCCGCTCACCATCCAAATGGAAGATGCCATGGACCACCTTCACCTCCAGCTCACTGCAAGAGGAACCATATGAGTGAAGCCAAGCCCCCCAAAGTATTCCCCATCCCACCCCAACCCCTGTAACCTGAAGAACTAGAAACAGGAGGGGTAAATATATATGTCTGTTTATTGAATTATATCTGGTTTATTTGGGACTCTGAATACAAGTCCTTTCCATCATTCAGAAGAATTTGAGGTCGGGCTCCGCATCCTTGTCGGCGTCCTATTTGCGTGTGCGCAAACCACAAAGCGCCATGCTCAAATATTTACCTGCAGCCAAGCTGAGCCCCCTCCTGCTCCCTTCTGTCTGCCTCCCTTCCTATCTCGCCCCCACCCTCAAACACAAAGTCCTGCTTCTCCGGCTGCTCTGTATTCCCTCTTCCCAATGAAGGGGCCCTTTGTCCGACAACCTGCTGCCCTGCGTGCCGCTCTGCCCGCTGTTTGCACTTGCTGCCTGCGCGCCAAGCCTTCAACAGGCCCTCCGTTTTGGAGGGCCTCTGTGTACACATGTGTATGCGGCACACGCATGCATGCCAGGATTTCCCCCTGAATAATGGAAGAGATTTCAGGCTGAACCGACTCCTGGTCAACTCACCTGAGATAAACCGATGTCCTAGGACCACACACTAAAAAAATAGCAAACATGAGAGTGTTGTCGAAGACTTTCATGGCTGGAATCATTGAGTTGCTGTGAGTTTTCTGGGCTGTCGGGCCATGTTCCAGAAGTCAGGGGAGAATGCTTCTAGAACACTGTTTCTCAACCTGGGGGTCGGGACCCCTGGGGGGTCGCAAGGGGGTGTCAGAGGGTCGCCAAAGGACATCAGAAAGCACAGTGTATTCTATTGGTCATGGGAGTTCTGTGAGCCAAGTTTGGTTCAATTCCATCGTTGGTAGAGTTCAGAATGCTCTTTGATTGTGGGTGAACTATAAATCCCAGCAACTACATCTCCCAAATGACAAAATCAATTTTTTTGAGTGAAGGACATACATTGGGTTGTTAGGTGTCTTGTGTCCAAATTTGGTGTCAATTCGCCCAGTGGTTTTTGAGTTCTGTTAATCCCACAAACCAACATTACATTTTTATTTCTATAGACTAGCTGTACCCGCCATGCGTTGCTGTGGCCAACCTTCCCTCCCTCTTTCTCTTCTCCTTTCTTTCTCTCCTTCCTTCCCTCCCTCTTTCCTTCCATCCCTCATTTTCTTTCCCTTCTTCTTTTTTCCTTCTCTACCTGTTTCTTTTCTCGTTTCTTTTGCTCTTTGGTTCCATCCTTCCTTGTCTCTTTCCTTCCTTCCCTCCCTCTTTCTCTCTTTCATTCCTTCTCTCCTTCCTTCCCTCTTTCACTTTTTTTATTTCATTCTCTCCCTCCTTCTCTCCTCCCTTCCTTGTCTACCCTTCTTTCTTCTTTCTCTCCTTCCCTCCTCCTTTCCCTTCTTCTTTCCCTCTTTCTCTTCCTTCTCTCCTTCCTTCCTTCTCTCCTTCCCTCTTTCTCTGCCTCCTTCTCTCCTTCCTTCTCTACCTTTCTTTCTTTCCTTCTTTCTCTCCTTCCATCCTTCTTTCCCTTCTTTCCCTCTTTCTCTCCTTCCTTCCTTCTCTACCTTTCTTTCTTTCCTTCTCTCCTTCTTTCCCTGTTTCTCCCCCTCTTTCTCTCCCTCCTTCTCTCCTTCCTTCCTTCTCTACTTCTTTATCTCCTTCCCTCCTTCTTTCCCTCCTTTTCTCCTTCCTTCTCTACCCTTCTTTCTTTCCTTCCTCCTCTCCTTCCCTCTTTCTCCCCCTCCTTCCTTCTCTACCCTTCTTTTCCCCTTCCTTCTCTCCTTCCCTTCTTCTCTCCCTCTTTCTCACCTTCCTTCCTTCTCTACCTTTCTTTCTTTTCTTCTTTCCCTCCTTCTTTCTCTTCTTCCTCTCCCTCCTTCTCTCCTTCCTTCCTTCTCTATCCTTCTTTCTTTCCTTCTCTCTTTCCCTCCTCTCCCTTCCTCCTTTCTGTGTATGTGTTATGTGCGTGTATATGCATATATGTGTATTTGTGTATATATCTGTGGTTTTGCGTGTGCATTGTAATGTGTTTTTTGGTTTTTTGGCTTTCTAAGTCTCTTCTGCTGTGTTTTTCAGTAATTTGATGAGTGATGGTCACTTGTTGGCCTGAGAGGTGTCTTGTGTCCAAATTTGGTGTCAATTAATCCAGTGGTTTTTGAGTTACGTTAATTCCACAAACGAACATTACATTTTTATTTATATAGATTATTATTATTAAGACTTCATTGTCATGCAAGTAGGATTACATGGCAGTGTAGACTCATATAATCTAGTTCAATGCAATTCAGACTGCATTATATGAGTTCAAATGACATTATATGGCAGTCTAGATGGCGCCCAAGACCGCTCCACCAGCGGCTCGCATCCCATCCGGGCAAAGGACACTCGTTTGCGAAAATGAGAGAGCACAACTCATCTTTTGCTGGTGATTGGGAGCACAAAACAAAAGAGTTTTAACCCTGGAGGGTTGGGCCAGAATAAATATGGTGGAACCGGAGATGTGGACCTCGGGAAGTCTGATCTGGCCACGGTGGTCCATGCTCTTGTTACATCCCGAATAGACTACTGCAATGCGCTCTACGTGGGGTTGCCCTTGAAGACTGTTCGGAAACTTCAACTAGTCCAGCGAGCGGCAGCTAGATTGCTCACCGGAGCGACATACCACCCCCCTGCTGTGCCAGCTCCACTGGCTGCCGATTCAGTTCCGAGCACAATTCAAGGTGCTGGTTTTGACCTACAAAACCCTGTACGGTTCCGGTCCAGTGTATCTGTCCGAACATATCTCCCTCTACGTCCCACCTCGGAGTCTGGGATCATCTGGGGAGGCCCTGCTCTCGACCCCACCACTGTCACAAGTGAGGCTGGTGGGGACGAGGAGCAGGGCTTTCTCAGTGGTGGCCCCTCACCTGTGGAACTCACTCCCGGGGGAAATCAGGGCATCATCATCCCTCCTCGCCTTTAGGAGAAGGGTGAAGACTTGGTTATGGGACCAGGCCTTTGGGCACTCCGGCAATTAAATCAGACAACCAGGCGAGTAAGACCAACAGGATTGATGAAGTGGAACGGAAAACTAGAACTATGAGTAGCGAACGCTGACCATGTAAGAGGAGAAATTGGGTTTGTATTTGGTTTTATTGATTTTATATAATGTATATTTGTTGTTAACTGTGTAATGATGTAATTCTGTGTTTGATTGTCTTTATGATGCAGGCATCAAATTGTGCCTTTGCTTTTGTAAGCCGCCCTGAGTCCCCTTCGGGGTGAGAAGGGCGGGGTAAAAGAACCCCAAATAAATAAAATGTGGGGAGGTCTCCTCATCCCAACCGGCAGGGCGAGCCTTCTTCAGCGACAACGGCAGGACTTCACCACCATGTTGCTGAGCTGCTGCACTTTGGGCGAGCGGCCCACGTAGTAGAGGATGGTCAAGGGCTCCAGCTTATGGGGGACGCAGCAAGGGGCGGCCGAGGCTTCGGGGTTCAGCTTGTTGTACAAAGGAAGCACCTGCGGGAGTGGGTTGGACAAAGAAGGGGGTCAAAAAACTCTCTTGGAAATCGAACATGACCCCCCAATAAAAGATAGTAACTCACAGTTTTGCCAAGGAAGAAGTCGAACATGACCCCCCCCCACCCAATTTGAGATAGTAACTTATAGTTTTGCTAAGGGCAAGGACACCAGGCTGGATAATAAGGGTTAAGCCTTGGTCAAATTGGTGTGTATCATTTAATCAAGGCTTTATGCCCTATTTTCATATGTTTATAGCAGAAGGTAACCAATTTATCACTGAAAATCGTGCCACAAAAGTATTTGACTTTTTCCAAATAACAAAGGAATATCTATATCTTTCTTGACTTTGGAGTCGGGCCATCAAGAGGATAATCATTTGGCAGACTTTTTAATCATATAACAAAGTCTCCCCCTTTGTGCCCCAATCCAACCGCAAGAGGAAGATCAATCACAAGACAATAAGATTGGCTTTTCTTGCAGGCTGATTCTGGAAACTCCATAATCCACCCAAGAATGCATTGTATTCCTTCATCCCGCCTCCCTCCCTTCTGATTTGCTGGAGCGCAGAGGTGACAGGAGCCTCCTGATTGGCTTTGGCGCACCACAGAAGCCCTGTGATTGGCCCTGACTCACGGGGGATGGCCAATTTATTTATTATTTATTTAGCAGTTTTGTATACCGGTCTTCTCTCCTCTGTCGAGGGACTCGGGCCGGTTTCCAACAGTAATATCACAAACAGTGATTAAAAACATCATATAGCATATTAAACTAAAACGTTAAAATAGCAAAATGCAATCACATAATTACAATGGTCAGTCGTCATAATAAATTCGTTGTTCGTCATTCATCGTCAACCATCCATATCACGGAATATTGACTCGCTCGTTGAAAGCCAAACTCCATAGCCAAGTTTTCACCCGTTTCCTGAACTTCAAGATGGAAGGGGCAGTTCTGATCTCCAGTGGGAGAGACTTCCAGAGCCAAGGGGCCACCACCGAGAAGGCCCTGTCCCTCGTCCCCACCAGACACAATTGCGAGGATGGTGGGACCGAGAGCAGGGCCCCTCCAGAAGATCTTAACAACCTTGATGGTTCATAGGGGAGAATCCATTCGGACAGGTAAACTGGGCCGGAGTCATTTAGGGATTTATAGGTCAACACTAGCACTTTGAATTGTGCTTGGAAGCTAATTGGCAGCCAGTGGAGCTGGCGCAACAGAGGAGTAGTATGCTCCCTGTACCCCGCTCCTGTTAGTAATCTGGCTGCCGCTCGTTGGACTAATTGCAGCTTCAGAGGCAACCCCACACAGAGAGTGTTGCAGTAGTCTATATGGGAGAAAGCCCACACATCCTGCTGTAAGGCTCCAAACTGTGAGACTGAACTAAAAGTCCCCTTTCCCCAAAAAAAACCTGAGTAGTATGCTCCCTGTACCCTGCTCGTATTAGAATTCTGGCTGGCACTCGTTGGACTAGGTGGAGCTTCTGGACAGTCTTCATAGGCAACCCCACGTAGAGAGCGTTGCAGTAATCTAAACGGGATGTAACCAAAGCGTGGACCACCGTGGCCAAGTGACTTCCCAAGGTACGGGCACAGCTGGCGCACAAGTTTTAATTGTGCAAAAGCTCCCCTGACCACCGCTGAAACCTGGCATGAAAATCATACCACAAAAGTATTTGACTTTTTCCATCTGACATGCCACAAAAGTATTTGACTTTTTCCACCTGGGCTCCTGATGCTCCCCCATCTCACAAACAAGGGACTCTCTTTCCCCCTCATGGACATATTTCCCTTTATGGACCTTCCTATGAATGATATGAATTATGAACACTGAGGGAGGGATGCCTGGATATGATTTTTCCTATATTTCTATGTTTCCCTTCGCGTATCTGACCTTGCCCTGACCCTTTTGCCCCCTTCCCATTTCCTTGAGAAAAATGTATAAGAAAGTTGCCCTGCCTCTGGTAATGTAATTAGTGATTGCCAACCCGTTTTTCTTTCAAGCCTTTCCATTGAAGACATTCACCAAAGTCTCCCCCTTTGTGCCCCTATCTGACTGCAAGAGGAAAACTCGGATTAAGTGATCTATGCTTATCTCAGATCACTCTCAAGACAATAAGATTGGCTTTTCTTGCAGGCCGATTCCGGACGTGTTAAGCCCCCTGGACATTAAACTCCATAATCCACCCAAGATTGCATTGTATTCCTTCATCCTGCCCCCCCCCTTCTGATTCGCTGGAGCGCAGAGGCAGCAGGAGCCTCCTAATTGGCTCTGATGCACATCATAATCCACCCAAGAATGCATTGTATTCCTTCATCCCGCCCCCCTCCCTTCTGATTCGCTGGAGCGCAGAGGCAGCAGGAGCCTCCTGATTGGTTCTGCCGCACCGTGGAAGCCCTGTGATTGGCCCTGATGCACGGGGGATGGCCAAGCCTCCTCCCAGCTGTTTGCGTGTCAGCCAATCCCCTTCGAGCTGGGCGAGAGGGGGGAGTGAGAGATTTGAACCACACATCTCTGTATTTTCTATAGAAATGGCATTTATTTGTGTAACTTCATGCTTAGCTTGGCGAATGATTGCCGCTTTGCATCCTTTTCAAATACAACAACAACAAGGACCCTTCCCCATGTCAGATAGTGTGTACATTTAATCAAGGTTTTATGCCCTATTTTCATATATTTATAGCAGAAGGTAACAATTTTTTTTACTGAAAACCATGCCACAAAAGTATTTGACTTTTTTCCATCTGGGCTAGAGAATTAACGACTCTCCTAATGGTTCCCCATCTCAGGCAACGACTCACAAACAAAAAGGACTTTGTATTGTTGAAGGCTTTCATGGCCGGAATCATGGGCTGTTGTAGGTTTTTTCGGGCTATATGGCCATGTTCTAGAGGCATTCCCTCCTGACGTTTCGCCTGCATCTATGGCAATGTATTACTAGGACAAGAGGCCGATTCTGGACTTGTTCAGCCTCTGGACATTAAACTCCATAATCCACCCAAGATTGCATTGTATTCCTTCATCCCGCCCCCCTCCCTTCTGATTCGCTGGAGCGCAGAGGCAGCAGGAGCCTCCTGATTTCCTGGAATGTTGTGTAGCCCACTCTCACCATGTTGTACTGTGTGTCCGTGCTCCATACATAACGGCAGCTTCCAGCACAGAAGTTGGCCTTGTAACCTTTGGGCTGGTGGATCCACTTCCATTTCAGGTCTTTGCGGAAATCAATGTACAAGGTGCGGAGGCAGCAGCCCTGGTCGGTATTCCTGAAAGGAGGCGGGGTTGTGGAGAGAGAAACACAAGCAGATAAACATCAGGTTCATGCCATATGACAGGAGTCTCCTTTGGAGAGAAACAGTGGGGTATAAATAAACATAACATCAACAACAGCCCAATATGACCAACAGCCACAGGAATGTGTCCAGGGGAGGGCGACTAAAATGATCAAGGGTCTGGAGAACAAGCCCTATGAGGAGCAGCTTAAAGAGCTGGGCATGTTTAGCCTGAAGAAGAGAAAGCTGAGAGGAGACATGACAGCCATGTGTAAGTTTGTGAGGGGAAGTCATAGCAAGGAGGGAGCAAGCTTGTTTTCTGCCACCCTGGAGACTAGGACACGGAACAATGGCTTCAAACTGCAAGAAAGGAGATTCCATCTGAACATGAGGAAGAACTTCCTGACTGTGAGAGCCGTTCAGCAGTGGAACTCTCTGCCCCGGAGTGTGCTAGATGCTCATTCTTTGGAAACTTTTAGAGTTTGGATGGCCATCTGTCGGGGGTGCTTTGAATGCAATATTCCTGCTTCTTGGCAGGATGGGGTTGGACGAGGGGCACGAGCCAGGTAAGGGGCTTGGGCCCGGCAAGCGACGAGGGGTTTTTTGCGATACCAGGCTGCGCGGTGCAGCCTCCCTTTCCTGGCTCGCATGAGGGGCAGTGTGACGGCGTCAGTGAAGCCACCTATATGTAGAACTGTAAGTTGCAGGATTTGAACTGTTGTATCATGTCTGATTTTGCCTTTTTACCCTGAAATGTATAGTTAGATTGATTGGTTATTTATAGCTGTCAATCAATGTTGTTTGCACCAGTTGAATTGCTCCTCCTGCTCAATTGTTTGACCCCACTTCTTCCTAGAGAGCAGGACAGTGTTTCCTTTTCCATTCCACCATCAAACTTTCTATCAGATGGACGTGAGAGAGAGACTTGGCTCTGAAGCCCTTGATTAAGTTACCTCTCAGCACCAATTCTGAGGTTCTTACCCTTGAGACTTATGCTTCATGTTCAGATCAACCTGGACGACGTTGAGAAGTCTCAAGCGCCTTCAAACCAGTTCTTTGGCACCAGAGGAAGTCTTTGTGCCTTCAAAATATAGGCCATTGGAACTGGGGTTGTGATTATTCCGATATTCACAGCCATTGAGAAAGAGGGACCTGGAAAAGCTTCTCAGCTGCAAAACACCTTGGACTCAAGACAACCAGAGACTGTAAGGTATATTTTCCTTTACCCCTTTGAAACTTCCAGCTTATTGCCTCAAAGGGATAACTCTTTGTGAACAATTAAACCTATTTTGAGTTATCTACAGTGTTTTGGTCTTTGGGAGTTCCAGTTTTCCTAAAGGAGGGCAAGAAGTAATCCCCTGGGAGAAAGATGTCATGTCCATGCCTCTTTCACTAAGAGTTATAACCCCCAGGCATGACAGCACAGGCAGCACAAGCCAGAAAAGCTGCACCACGTGGCTTGGCCTCACGTGAAGCCCCTCGCCACTTGCAAGGCCCAATCCCCTCACCTGCAAGCAATGGAAGCAGCGAGGGGCTTTGCGCAAAGCCCAATCCCCTCGGTGGGTTGGATAAATGCCCTTGGTGGGCCGCATGTGGCCCGCGGGGCATAGTTTGAGGACCCCTGATCTAGCGTGTGCTTTCTCAATCCCCTCGGTGGGCTGGATAAATGCCCTTGGTGGGCCGCATATGGCCCACAGGGCCTAGTTTGAGGACCCCTGATCTAGCGTGTGCTTTCTCAATCCCCTCGGCGGGCTGGATAAATGCCCTTGGTGGGCCGTATATGGCCCGCGGGGCATAGTTTGAGGACCCCTGATCTAGCGTGTGCTTCCTCAATCCCCTCGGCGGGCTGGATAAATGCCCTTGGTGGGCCGCATATGGCCCGCGGGGCGTAGTTTGAGGAACCCTGATCTAGCGTGGGCTTCCTCAATCCCTTTGGCGGGCTGGATAAATGCCCTTGGTGGGCCGTATATGGCCCGCGGGGCATAGTTTGAGGACCCCTGATCTAGCGTGTGCTTCCTCAATCCCTTTGGCGGGCTGGATAAATGCCCTTGGTGGGCCGCATATGGCCCGCGGGGTGTAGTTTGAGGACCCCTGATCTAGCGTGTGCTTACTCAATCCCCTCGGTGGGCTGGATAAATGCCCTTGGTGGCGCGCGGGGCATAGTTTGAGGACCCCTGATCTAGCGTGTGCTTCCTCAATCCCCTCGGCAGGCTGGATAAATGCCCTTGGTGGGCCGCATATGGCCCTCGGGGTGTAGTTTGAGGACCTCTGATCTAGCGTGTGCTTCCTCAATCCCCTCGGCGGGCTGGATAAATGCTCTTGGTGGGCCGCATATGGCCCGTGGGGCGTAGTTTGAGGACCCCTGATCTAGCGTGTGCTTCCTCAATCCCCTCGGCGGGCTGGATAAATCCCCTTGGTGGGCCGCATATGGCCCGCAGGGCGTAGTTTGAGGACCCCTGATCTAGCGTGTGCTTCCTCAATCCCCTCGGCGGGCTGGATAAATGGCCTTGGTGGCCCACGGGGCGTAGTTTGAGGACCCCTGATCTAGCGTGTGCTTCCTCAATCCCCTCGGCGGGCCGGATAAATGCCCTTGGTGGGCCGCATATGGCCCGTGGGACGTAGTTTGAGGACCCCTGATCTAGCATGTGCTTCCTCAATCCCCTCGGCGGGCCGGATAAATTCCCTTGGTGGGCCGCATATGGCCCGCGGGACGTAGTTTGAGGACCCCTGATCTAGCGTGTGCTTCCTCAATCCCCTCGGCGGGCCGGATAAATTCCCTTGGTGGGCCGCATATGGCCCGCGGGACGTAGTTTGAGGACCCCTGATCTAGCGTGTGCTTCCTCAATCCCCTCGGCGGGCTGGATAAATGCCCTTGGTGGGCCGCATATGGCCCGCGGGGCGTAGTTTGAGGACCCCTGATCTAGCGTGTGCTTCCTCACCTGGAGCAGCTGGGGCTGTTGGCTGATCTGCGACGCCGACCCTTTGGGGAAGGCTCCAACCGGTGTGGGGGAAGCAAGGTGAGGATGATGTGGGGGTCTTTGCCGCTGAGATCCGGAGGTCTCGCACGACCCTTCCACGCCTCCTTAATGAGTTCATCATCCAGTCCTGTAGAAGAAGGCAGCCTTGAGAGACCCTTGGCGAGAAAGGGATGCTTGGAAACACCTCCCCATCTCCCCCTCCATTCACACATAGGTTCGTACCTGCAAACCGAGCCTCCAGTTCCTCACTGTGGTTGGGGCTGATGGTGTTTCCAGCAGGAACATACGTGCAGCAGGGGCAATGCACCCCCAGTTTCAGGCCCAGATTTCTTTCTGGGGGAGAAGGCAAAAGGGAGCAGAATTATTAGAAGGCGCAAAGCAGACTTTTTGATCATTTGCATTTTGAACTCATGTCGTGTGTTTACTGCATTTTAATCTTTGTTCTGTGTATTTTAATAGATGGATCCCATAGAAATATATTATTACTAGCTGTACCCTGCCACGCGTTGCTGTGCCCTATAGTAAATCTTTTCAAAGTAGAGGTAGATATCTGGACTATTATGAAAGAGAGGTACCTACCTATTCCTTCTCCCTTTTTCTCCCCCTTTCTCTCCTTTCTTCCTTCTCTACCTCTTTCTTTCTTTCCTTCTTTCGCTCCTTGGTTTCATCCTTCTCTCTTTCCTTCATTCCCTCCCCTTTCTTCCTTTGCTTCCTTCCTTCCTTCCATGTTTCCTTCCTTCTTTCACTTTCTATTTGCTGTGGCCAACCTTCCCTCTTTCTCTCCTTCTTTCCCTCCCTTCCTTCCTTCTCATCTTTCCTTCTCCTCTTCCTTCTCTATCTCTTTCCTTCCTTCCCCCTTTTTCTTTCTCTTCTGCTGTCTTTCTTTTCTTCCTTCTCTCTTTCCTTCCCTCCCTCTTTCTCTACATCTTCCCCCTTCCTTCACTCCCTCTTTCCTTCCTTCATTCCCTTTTTTCTTTCCTTCTCTCCTTCCTTCCTTCTCTCCTTCCTTCTTTTCCCTTTTTCTTTCCCTCCCTCTTTCTCTCATTTCTTCCTTCTCTACCTCTTTCCTTCCTTCCCCCTTTTTCTTTCTCTTCTGCTGTCTCTCTTTTCTTCCTTCTCTCTTTCCTTCTCTCCCTCTTTCTCTACATCTTCCCCCTTCCTTCACTCCAAATGTGAACACTGGTGGAGTTTGGGGAAAATAGACCTTGACATTTGGGAGCTATAGTTCACCTACAATCAAAGAGCACTCTGAACTCCACAAATAATGGAATTGAACCAAATTTGGCACACAGAACTCCCATGACCAACAGAACATACTGGAAGGGTTTGGTGGGCATTGACCTTGAGTTTGGGAGTTGTAGTTCACCTACATCCAGAGTGCACTGTGGACTCAAACAATGAAGCATCTGGACCAAACTTGGCATGAATCCTCAATATTCCCAAATGTGAACACTGATGGAGTTTGGGGAAAATAGACCTTGATGTTTGGGAGTTATAGTTCACCTACAATCAAAAAGTATTCTGAACTCCACAAACAATGGAATTGAACCAAACTTGGCACACAGAACTCCCACAACGAACAGAAAATATTGGAAGGGTTTGGTGGGCATTGACCTTGAGTTTGGGAGTTGTAGTTCACCTACATCCAGAGTGAACTGTGGACTCAAACAATGATGGGTCTGGACCAAACTTGACACGAATACTCAATATGTCCAAATGTGAACACTGGTGGAGTTTGGGGGAAATAGACCTTGACATTTGGAAGTTATAGTTCACCTACAATCAAAGAGTATTCTGAGCTCTACAGACAATGGAATTGAACCAAACTTGGCACACAGAACTCCCATGACTAACAGAACATACTGGAAGGGTTTGGTGGGTATTGACCTTGAGTTTAGGAGTTGTAGTTCACCTACATCCAGAGAGCACTGTGGACTCAAACAATGATGGGTCTGGACCAAACTTGGCACGGATTCTCAGTATGTCCAAATGTGAATACTGGTGGAGTTTGGGGAAAATAGACTTTGACATTTGGGAGTTATAGTTCACCTACAATCAAAAAGTATTCTGAACTCCACAAACAATGGAATTGAACCAAACTTGGCACACAGAACTCCCATGACGAACAGAAAATATTGGAAGGGTTTGGTGGGCATTGACCTTGAGTTTGGGAGTTGTAGTTCACCTACATCAAGAGTGCACTGTGGACTCAAACAATGATGGGTCTGGACCGAACTTGGCACGAATACTCAATATGTCCAAATGTGATCACTGGTGGAGTTTGAGGAAAATAGTCCTTGACATTTGGGAGTTGTAGTTCACCTACAATCAAAGAGCATTCTGAACCCTACCAACAACAGAACTGTGCCAAATGTCCCACACAGAACCTCCAACAGTCATAAGCAGAGAGTCAATGGGGGAAAGTGGCAGTCCCTTGAATAACAAGACCCTCACCTCTCTTGCCCAGCCACTGGCTCACCGTGTCCGTGACGTCAAAGGAGACCCACTCGGCCCGATCCGTGGGGTGTAAAGTCTTGCTTTCCACATAGCGCTGAGTTGATGCCAAGGGCTCCCTTGCCCGAACCACCTGAAGAGTTTGTTGTTGTTGGTTAAAATGTATACTCTGCCCTTTCTAGTTGTTTACAAAAAGTTGTGTACAAAATCAAAACAAGTCAATGTGTTTACGAAACAATGAACGAATGATTACAGTTGCATGGGACTCTCTTTATCCAGCAAATAATAATAATAATAATAATAATAATAATAATAGTAATAATAATGTGTGATGCAATACAACAGCCAGTAGAGTGTCCGCTGTGGACTCATCTTGTTGTGTTTCAAATAATAATAATAGTAATAATAATAATAATAATAATAATAATAATAATGCCAGCAGAATGTGTGCTGTGGACTAATCTTGTTCTGTTTCTAATAATAATAATAATAACAATAATAATAATAATAATAATAATAATAATAATGATACAACAGCCAGCAGAGTGTCTGCTGTGGACTCATCTTGTTGTGTTTCTAATAATAATAATAATAATAATAATAATAATAATAATAATAATACAGCCAGCCGAATGTCTGCTGTGGACTCATCTTATTCTGTTTCTGATAATAATAATAATAATAATAATAATAATAATAATAATAATAATAATAATACAGCCAGTAGAGTGTCTGCTGTGGACTCATCTTGTTGTGTTTCAAATAATAATAATAATAATAATAATAATAATAATAATAATAATACAGCTAGTAGAGTGTCTGCTGTGGACTCATCTTGTTGTGTTTCTACTAATAATAATAATAATAGAGTTTAACGATCGAACTGCAAAGACTGGCACAAGCCAGTCAAGGTGGTCCCAGTGGTGAACAGCACACTGGGTGCAGTGCCTAACGACCTTGGCCTGTACTTAAATACAATTGGTGCTGACAATCTTACCACCTGTCAGATGCAAAAGGCCACCTTACTGGGATCTGCAAACATTATTTGCCAATACATCACACAGTCCTAGACACTTGGGAAGTGTACGACGTGTGATCAAATACAACACCCAGCAGAGTGATCTTGTTTGTTTGTGTTGTTGTGAATCAAATAATAATAATAATAATAATAATAATAATTCATTTACTCAAATCTAATGGTCACTAACTTGCCTTCCCAAAATTATAATATTAATAATATTGCAGTATAATATTATAGTACAATATAATATAATATATAATATTAATATTGTGCTATGATAATAATATAATTTATTTTATATTATTTTATTTATTCGGGGTGAGAAGGGCGGCATATAAATGTCGTAAATAAATAAATACTCCCAACTCAAGAACGGGAAACGGAATGTTGGTGGACAGGAAAAGAGATTTCAAGATGGACTTAAAACTGTGGCATAGACACCAAGAACTGGGAAGCCCTAGCCCTTGAGCTCTCCAGCTGGAGGTCAGCTGTGACCAGCAGTGCTGCAGAATTCAAAGAAGCACGAATAAAGGGTGGAAGGGAGAAATGTGCCAAGAGGAAGGCGTGTCAAGCCAACAATGACCAGGACCGCCTTCCACTTGGAAACTGATGTCCTCACTGTGGAAGAACATGTGGATCAAGAATAGGGCTCTACAGCCACCAATGGACCAACCACCAAGATACTACATTTGGAGGACCATCATCATCACACTATGAGGGATCGGCTAAGTAAGTATCCTAGAATTGGAATAGGCCCCAAGGGTCATCTGGTCCGACCCTCCAACCACTAAACCACACTGGGTCCCATTATCCACAGCAACCTGCTCCTTTTAATGGAACGATCCAAGTCAAGAGACCCTCCAAGGAGAAGGTGGGCAACCCATGGTGGTTGGGACCCCAATGAATGGCAAGGCAAACCCTGGGGCTCCAACCTGATAGAGCTCCAGGCGTTGCTCCGTGGCTCGTGCCCGAGGGTTGGGGACTCTGTAGATGCGGAGTTCGGCCTGGACGAGGCTGCTGAGGTTGGATTCGGCACCAGAGACATCAAAGTGGAGGAGGCGGAAGAAGGGGCTGCTTTGGGTGCTGGAGATGGCGTCTGCAGAGGAGGAGAAAAGAGCAAATGGCATCAGAAGACCCTGGAAAAGAGGACTCACCCCAGCATAAAGTATTCTGTTGATTTATGGGTGCACTAGCTGTCCCCTGTCATGTGTTGCTGTGGCCCACTCTGGTGGTCATGGGGGTTCTGTGTGGGAAGTTTGGCCCAATTCTAATGTTGGTGGGGTTCAGAATGGTCTGTGATTGTAGGTGAACTATAAATCCCAGCAACTACAACTCCCGAATGTCAAGATTCTATTTTCCCCAAGCTCCACCAATGTTCACATTTGGGCATATTGGGTATTCATGCCAAGTTTGGTCCAGATCCATCATTGTTTGAGTCCACAGTGATCTCTGGATGTAGATGAACTACAGCTCCCAAACACAAGGTCAGTGCCCACCAAATCTTTCTACTGTTTTCTGTTGGTCTTGGAAGTCCTGTGTGGCAAGTTTGGTTCAATTCCATCGTTGGTGGAGATCTGAATGTTCTTTGATTGTAGATGAACTATAAATCCCAGCAGCTACAACTCCCGAATGTCAAGATTCTATCTTCCCCAAACTCCACCAATGTTCACATTTGGGCATATTGGGTATTCGTGCCAAGTTTGGTCCAGATCCATCATTGTTTGAGTCCACAGTGATCTCTGGATGTAGGTGAACTACAACTCTCAAACTCAAGGTCAATGCCAACCAAACGCTTCTGGTGTTTTCTGTTGGTTATGGGAGTCCTGTGTGGCAAGTTTGGTTCAATTCCATCGTTGGTGGAGATCTGAATGTTCTTTGATTGTAGATGAACTATAAATCCCAGCAACTACAACTCCCAAATGACAAAATGAATTTTTTTGAGTGAAGGACATACATTGGGTTGTTAGGTGTCTTGTGTCTAAATTTGGTGTCAATTCGTTTAGTGGTTTTTTTAGTTCTGTTAATCCCACAAACGAACATTACATTTTTATTTATATAGATAGATGATATATGGCAGGGGTCCTTGAACTTTCTAAACAGAGGGCCAGGTCACAGTCCCTCAAACTGTTGGAGGGACAGATTATAATTTGGAAAAAAAAAACCATGAATGAATTCCTATGCACACTGCACATATCTTAGTTGCAGTGCAAAGAACACTTAAAATTGTTCTTCATTTTAATTATTGTATTGCTTTTAACAAATATAAACTTATTAGTATTTCAATGGGAAGCGTAGGCCTGATTTTGGATTGTTTGGATTGTTTGGATGATTGTTGTTGTGTGCTTTCAAGTCGTTTCAGACTTAGGTTGACCTTGAGCGAGGGCCGGGAAAACGACCTTGGAGGGCCGTATCTGGCCCGCGGGCCATAGTTTGGGGACCCCTGCTCTATCTTATCTATCTATCCTTATCTTATCTATCTAATACTAAACTTATTAGTATTTCAATGGGAAGCGTAGGCCTGATTTTGGATTGTTTGGATGATTGTTGTTGTGTGCTTTCAAGTCGTTTCAGACTTAGGTTGACCTTGAGCGAGGGCCGGGAAAACGACCTTGGAGGGCCGTATCTGGCCCGCGGGCCATAGTTTGGGGACCCCTGCTCTATCTTATCTATCTATCCTTATCTTATCTATCTAATACTAAACTTATTAGTATTTCAATGGGAAGCGTAGGCCTGATTTTGGATTGTTTGGATGATTGTTGTTGTGTGCTTTCAAGTCGTTTCAGACTTAGGTTGACCTTGAGCGAGGGCCGGGAAAACGACCTTGGAGGGCCGTATCTGGCCCGCGGGCC
This sequence comes from Anolis sagrei, assembly GCF_037176765.1. NCBI lineage: Eukaryota > Metazoa > Chordata > Lepidosauria > Squamata > Anolidae > Anolis > Anolis sagrei. Next base: position 16,729,476 of record NC_090032.1, read on the forward strand.
ATAGTTTGGGGACCCCTGCTCTATCTTATCTATCTATCCTTATCTTATCTATCTAATACTAAACTTATTAGTATTTCAATGGGAAGCGTAGGCCTGATTTTGGATTGTTTGGATGATTGTTGTTGTGTGCTTTCAAGTCGTTTCAGACTTAGGTTGACCTTGAGCGAGGGCCGGGAAAACGACCTTGGAGGGCCGTATCTGGCCCGCGGGCCATAGTTTGGGGACCCCTGCTCTATCTTATCTATCTATCCTTATCTTATCTATCTAATACTAAACTTATTAGTATTTCAATGGGAAGCGTAGGCCTGATTTTGGATTGTTTGGATGATTGTTGTTGTGTGCTTTCAAGTCGTTTCAGACTTAGGTTGACCTTGAGCGAGGGCCGGGAAAACGACCTTGGAGGGCCGTATCTGGCCCGCGGGCCATAGTTTGGGGACCCCTGCTCTATCTTATCTATCTATCCTTATCTTATCTATCTAATACTAAACTTATTAGTATTTCAATGGGAAGCGTAGGCCTGATTTTGGATTGTTTGGATGATTGTTGTTGTGTGCTTTCAAGTCGTTTCAGACTTAGGTTGACCTTGAGCGAGGGCCGGGAAAACGACCTTGGAGGGCCGTATCTGGCCCGCGGGCCATAGTTTGGGGACCCCTGCTCTATCTTATCTATCTATCCTTATCTTATCTATCTAATACTAAACTTATTAGTATTTCAATGGGAAGCGTAGGCCTGATTTTGGATTGTTTGGATGATTGTTGTTGTGTGCTTTCAAGTCGTTTCAGACTTAGGTTGACCTTGAGCGAGGGCCGGGAAAACGACCTTGGAGGGCCGTATCTGGCCCGCGGGCCATAGTTTGGGGACCCCTGCTCTATCTTATCTATCTATCCTTATCTTATCTATCTAATACTAAACTTATTAGTATTTCAATGGGAAGAGTAGGCCTGATTTTGGATTGTTTGGATGATTGTTGTTGTGTGCTTTCAAGTCGTTTCAGACTTAGGTTGACCTTGAGCGAGGGCCGGGAAAACGACCTTGGAGGGCCGTATCTGGCCCGCGGGCCATAGTTTGGGGACCCCTGCTCTATCTTATCTATCTATCCTTATCTTATCTATCTAATACTAAACTTATTAGTATTTCAATGGGAAGAGTAGGCCTGATTTTGGATTGTTTGGATGATTGTTGTTGTGTGCTTTCAAGTCGTTTCAGACTTAGGTTGACCCTGAGCGAGGGCCGGGCAAATGACCTTGGAGGGCCGTATCCGGCCTCCGGGTCTTAGTTTGAGAACTGGATTAGATAGATAGATAGATAGGATAGATAGATAAGATAGAGCAGGGGTCCCCAAACTATGGCCCGCGGGCCGGATACGGCCCTCCAAGGTCATTTACCCTGCCCTCACTCAGGGTCAACCTAAATCTGAAACAACTTGAAAGCACACAACAATAACAATCCTATCTCATCAGCCAAAAGCAGGCCCACATTTCCCACTGAAATACTAATAAGTTTATATTTGTTCAAATTGTTCTTCATTTAGTTTGAGGACCCCTGATATATGGTATATTATATATATATATGCTCTGTGCATAATGAGTGCCTTAAAAACAAAAGATCAAATGAATGAAATCACACCAAATTTGGCAACAAAACGTCTCACAAAGACTGACCATCACTCAAAAAATTACGATTTTGTCATTTGGGAGTTGTAGTTGCTGGGATTTATAGTTCACCTACAATCAAAGAGCATTCTGAACTCCACCAACGATGGAATTGAACCAAACTTGGCACACAGTTCTCCCATGACCAACAGAAAATACTGGAAGGCTTTGGTGGGCAGTGTCCTTTGGTTTTGGAGTTGTAGTTCACCTACATCCAGAGAGCACTGCATGATGGATCTGGACCAAACTTGGCACAAATACTCAATATGCCCAAACGTGAACACTGGTGGAGTTTGGGGAAAATAGAATCTTGACATCTGGGATTTGTAGTTCACCTACAATCAAAGAGCATTCTGAACTCCACAAACAATGGAATTAAACCAAACTTGGCACACAGAACTCCCATGACCAACAGAAAATACTGGAAGGGTTTGGTGGGTATTGACCTTGAGTTTGGGATTTGTAGTTCACCTACATCCAGAGAGCACTGTGGACTCAAACAATGATGGGTCTAGACCAAACTTGGCACGAATACTAAATATGCCTAATTGTGAACACTGGTGGAGTTTAGGAAAATAGACCTTGACATTTGGGAGTTATAGTTCACCTACAATAAAAGAGTATTCTGAACTCCACCAACAATGGAATTGAACCAAACTTGGCACACGGAGCATTCTGAACCCCCAAAACGATAGAATTGGGCCAAACCTCCCACACAGAACGTCCATGACTACCAGAGTGGGCCACAGCAATGCGTGGCAGGGGACGGCTAGTAGTCACTTATAAAAACACTGAAACACACAGCAAAAGAGACTTAAGAAGCCAAAAAACAAAAATTACATTATAATGCATGCACAAAACCATATATGTGTGTGTGTGTGTGAGTGTGTGTGTGTGTGTGTGTGTGAGTGAGTGAGTGTGTGTGTGCAAACACACATATACACACATATATACACACACAAAATACATATACACAGACTGGGCCACAGCAACGTGGGGCAGGGGATGGCTAGTATGTATATATATGTGTGTGTGTGTGTGTGTGTATACACACACACACCACACAATAAAAGTAAAAACCTGTGTGTGTGACTGGGGTGTCCACTTACACAGACCTGCTCCTTCCACCACAAACAGCTATAACTCCCACTACTCAGGAGACACCAAAGGACCTCCCTCCAGTGACCTTGCAGGTTAGAATGAGAGTCATGAACACGTCCAAGAGCCCTGCCAATATCTGCCAAAAGCAAAATACTGTCCACCACCTAAGTAAAAGCTTTCCCATGGGGACAACTTCATTCTAGATTTTACGTGTTTCCTCCCAGACAACCCAGTGTTTCTTACTCTCTCCATTGGTGTGGAATTTGCATGACCCCGCCCACTGCCTCACCCTTAACCCTTTCCTATTATTTTCCTATTATTACTTTCCCATTATTTTCTATTGCACACAGCAAACAGATGAATTGATCAGCAACTCAACATACTAGAGAGGTTTGGGGAGAATTCGTGATTTATAGGAGTTGTAGGTCCTGAGATGTATAGTTCACCTGCAATCTCTATTCTGTCTCCCATGCTTTTCAACATCTACATGAAACCGCTGGGAGAGGTCATCCGGAGTTTTGGAGTTAGGTGTCACCTCTATGCAGATGACACACAACTCTACTACTCTTTTCCACCTAACTCCAAGGAGGCCTCTCGGGTGCTGGACAAGTGCCTGGCCGCTGTGTCTATCTGGATGAGGAGGAACAAGCTGAAGATCAATCCCGACAAGACAGAGGTCCTCCTGGTCGATCGCAAACCTGACCGGGGTATAGGGTGGCAACCTGTGTTGGACGGGGTCACACTCCCCCTGAAGTCACAGGTCCGCAGTTTGGGAGTCCTCTTGGATTCATCGCTCACGCTTGAGCTGGTGGCGGTGTCTGGGAGGGCTTTCGCACAATTAAGACTCGTGCGCCAAATGCGACCGTACCCCGCGAAGGCGGATCTGGCCGGGGTGGTCCATGCCTTGATCACCTCTAGATTGGACTACTGTAATGCAGTCTATGTGGGGCTGCCCTTGAAAACAGCTCAAAAATTTCAACTGGTCCAACGGGCAGCGGCCAGAATGTTAACTGGTGCTCCTTACAGGGAGAGGTCAATGCTCCTGTTCAAGGAGCTCCACTGGCTGCCGTTTATCTTCTGAGCCCAATTCAAGGTGCAGGTGCTTACCTACAAAGCCCTAAACGGTTTGGGACCACCCTACCTGCGTGACCGCATCTCTGTGTATGAACCCACACGCTCACTTCGTTCATCCAAAGAGGCCCTGCTCATGATTCCGCCTGCATCGCAGGCGCAGCTGGTGGGGACGCGAGACAGCGCCTTCTCTGTGGTGGCCCCCCGACTCTGGAACACCCTCCCCAAAGATCTTAGACAGGCCCCTACATTGGCAGTCTTTAGAAAGAACTGAAGACTTGGCTGTTCCAATGTGCCTTTCCAGAATAGGAACTCTCCAACAAGTCCCAGAAGCACTTTATTAGAATTAAGATTGCTGCACATCGCACACTGCACTTACCCATAATCCTTACATACCACTTGTCACGTCAGCACTTTTAATTCTGTACCTATTACTCTGGCCCGGCCCAGTTTTATTGCGTTTTGGTGTATTGTTTTATTGCTGTTGTTTAATATTGCTTTAACTGTTTTTAATTTGCTTTGGTTGTGTATTGTTATGTTGTGTTTTGAGGCCTCGGCCTGTGTAAGCCGCATCGAGTCCTTCGGGAGATGCTAGCGGGGTACAAATAAAGATAATAATAATAATAATAATAATAATAATAATAATAATAATCTAAGAGCACTCTGTATGTGCTGGTACGGCTGTACCAGGAGCTCCAACTTTATTTTCTTTCTGTTATCTGTTTGCAGTCATAGGGCAGGCCTCCTGTCCATCATAATTAAGCTTTGGTTCCGCCCCTTGTTCAGGGCTCTGGGAGGGAAAGGAGCCATTTATTTATTTTTTGCAGTCTCTCATAAGGAAGCTAAACTATAGGACGTAGACCAGCTCGTCCGGTAGCAAAGCTTCTTTTCTCAAGAACATCCGGGGAAACATAAACAGAAATTCCAGGGAAAAGGTCCCAAGGCTCTGGCTGAGAGCTCACAGCCTCTCAGCCTCACGGCAATCAGAGGGAAAACAGCCCTGAAGTTTTCAAAGAATTCTCTGAGGGAGGACAGCACTACAGATCCACGGAGCTCCAGCTGAAATATCTTCAAGCCTCGGCTGGTAGGTCTACTCGATACCCAGACGCATTTGGAATCGGTAGTAGGACCCACACTGATGAGGCAAAGATAGTAAACAGCCCGGGAGAGGTTAAATAGGGTTTTTTCTTACAGAGAAAGTTCAGTTAATCAAAGTCAGGTACCAGTCCATTGAGGACTAGACTAAGAAAGCCTTGAAGTTTGAACCATTGAAAATTTGTTGTTTGTTCCATAATAAAGACTTTGTTGTATCATTAAAGACTGTAAAGACTATCACTTCAGAAAAATCCCTGAGCACCTCTCTTTGAGGCGCCCCTGGCTTCCCGCTGGGCTTAAAGTATACGTCCTATAGAAAAGACCGTTGTTACAGGCCCAGCGCGCGACAGAACTCTGAACTTCACCAGCAATGGACCTAGAACTAACTTGGCACACAAAACCCCCATGACCAAGAAAAAATACTGGAGGTCTTTGGAGGGATTTATAGGAGTTGTAGTTCACCTACAACACTGGTGGCGCAGTGGGTTAAACCCTTGTGCTGTCAGGACTGAAGACCGACAGGTCACAGGTTCAAATCTGGGGAGAGCATGGATGAGCTCCCTCTGTCAGCTCCAGCTCCTCATGCACACAGAGCCCCCATGTCCAGCATAAAATACTGGAGGCCTTCCTTGCACCATCTGACAACTGCAGAGAAGTAGCAGCCAGTAATCAAAGGACCAAGACATTGACATCTCCAGTCCATCCTCTGTTCGGATATCAGCCAACACACCAACACCTTAAATCAAGAAACAACTTCATAAGATCTACAGAGATACTTGCAGGAACATCTCAGCAAGTGAGAGTCCAAAAGTGTTAGGCTAAAACCCAGAGCCTCAATCAGTAGGTGATACCAAATGAGAGTAGGTTATATGAAATGAAAGTGAAATACTCAAGGCACAATTGCAAACAGTGCCAACAAAGAGAAAAAATAGGACAAGTTCAAAGAAGCCAGAATGGATGTCCAAAGAACTTCTAACTGTGCTAAGACAAAAGAGACATGCACAAGAAGTGGAAAAAGGGAGAAATCACCAAAGAAGAATTCAAACAAATAGCCAACTCCTGTAGGGAAAAGGTCCGCAAGGCTAAAGCACAAAATGAGCTCAGGTTTGCCAGGGACATTAAAAACAATAAAAAGGGCTTCTTTTCTTATGTCAGTAGAAAAAGGAAGGAGGAGATAGGGCCTTTTTGAGGAGAAGATGGGGCAATGCTGACAGGGGATAGGGAAAAAGCAGAACTGCTTAATGCCTTCTTTGCCTCAGTCTTCTCACAATAAGAAAGTCATCTTCAACCTCAGCAAGATGGAGTGGATGAGGGATTAGAGGACATTCAACCCCAAATGGGAAACAAGTCGTCCAGGAATACCTGGCCACTCCAAATGAGTTCAAGTCCCCATGGCACACAGCCCATGTCTGAGATACACACACATTTTCTGATACGATAAATAAATAAAAATCTATATCTATGTCACTGCCCTTCCCAATGCCTCTTACTGTCAGTGTGCCCAGGAGGCAACATGTCCACACGCTGCACTTCCTTGGCATAGTACTCCTCCTCTTCGCTGCTGCTGGCGCTGCGTCCACCGCAGGCTCCTCTTTCCCGGGAGAGCTCCTTTGTGCTGTTGTACAGCAGCATCACCTCGGCCGGCGGCTGTTCGGGAACCCCTTCCTCTTCCTCAGGGGGTGCCACCAGCTGCAACTTGCTCAGGATTTGCCCTCGTACGGCCTCGACCCGCCGGGCCCGGGCCACCTCCAGGTCCAGGGTCTGGCACGTTGAGAGCGCCTGGGCCATCTCTCTGGGGCCTAGGACCAGTGGCACCACCAGGAGCACGGCAATGAACATGTTTGGGGGTGATAAGGACACCCGCACCCCGAAATCCAGGCTAGAAAGGGGGCAAACTGCTGCTCGGATGCCCTGCTTTGAAGGCGACGGGACGTTTTGTATTTTTTGTTTAGTGCCAATTTATTTTGGAGGATGCCAAAATCCTGCTCTCTGGCTGAGGAATTGTCCAAAGTCTCAGTCCACCAAGATGGAACGAAAAGATGCTGAAGTTATCCTGACATAAGAAAGAAAGAAAGAAAGAAAGAAAGAAAGAAAGAAAGAAAAGCAAAGAGAGAGGGGGGGAGAGAAAGAAAGAGAAACAGAGAAAGAAAGAGAGCGAAAGAAAGAAAAGGGGGCCAAAGAGAAAGGAAGGAAGGGAAGAAAATGGACAAATAACGAGAAAGGAAGAAAAGGAAGGAAGGCAAAAGGAACAGGAGGAGGAGAAAGAAAAGAAAAGGGGGAACAATAAAAAAGGAAGAAATGGGAGGAAGGAAGGAAGGAAGGAAGGCAAATGAAAAGAAAGAAAGGAACAGGAGGAGCAAATAAAAAGAAAGAAAAAGGAGGGGCAAAAAGAAAGGAAAGAAAATCGAGGGATAAATAACAAGAAAGGAAGAAAAGGAAGGAAGGCAAATGAAAAGAAGGAAAGGAACAGGAGGAGCAGGAAGGAAGGAAGGAAGGAAGGAAAGAGGAGGGGCAAAAAGAAAGAAGGAAAAAAGGGGAAGAAACAAAAAAGGAAGAAACGGAAGGAAGGAAAGAAGGAAGGAAGGAAGGAAGGAAGGAAAGAAGTCAAATGAAAAGAAAGAAAGGAATAGGAGGAGCAAATAAAAAGAAAGAAAAAGGAGGGGCAGAAAGAAAGGAAAGAAAGAAAGAAAAAAGGGACAAATAAAAAAGAAAGGAAGGCAAATGAAAAGAAGTAAAGGAACGGGAGGAGAAGGAAGGAGGGAAGGAAGGAAAGAAGGGCAAAAAGAAAGAAAAGAAAAAGGGGAACAAACAAAAAGAAAGAAAAGGGAGGAGGGGAGGAAGGAAAGAAGGAAGGAAGGAAGGAAGGAAGGAAGGAAGGAAGGAAGGAAGGAAGGAAGGCAAATGAAAAGAAAAAAGGAACAGGAGGAGCAAATAAAAAGAAAGAAAAAGAAGGGGCAAAAACCAAGAAAGAAAAAGGGAGCAATAAAAAGAAAGGAAGAAAAGGAAGGAAGGCAAATGAAAAGAAGGAAAGGAACAGGAGGAGCAGAAAGGAAGGAAGGAAGGGCAAAAGAAAGAAAGAAAAGAAAAAGGGGAACAAACAAAAAGGAAGAAACGGAAGGAAGGAAGGAAGGAAGGAAGGAAGGAAGGAAGGAAGGAAGGAAGGCAAATGAAAAGAAAGAAAGGAACAGGAGCAAATAAAAAGAAAGAAAAAGGAGGGGCAAATAAAAAGAGAGGAAGAAATGGAAGGAAGGCAAATGAAAGAAAGAAGGAAGGAAGGAAGGAAGGAAGGAAGGAAGGAAGGAAGGAAAGGACAAGAATGTCACTAATTAAAAGATGCAGAAGTTCTTCCGACCTGTCCACGGAAAAGTCTGCAGAGTCTGATGCACCAAAATTAAGTTGATGGGGAAGTTCAGCTTGTCAGAAGAAAGAAGAAGGGAAGACTTCAAAAAGGGAAGGAAGAAGAAGGGCAAATCGAAAGACAGAAAGAAACAGAAGGGGCAAATACAACCCAGGAAAGAAAGGGATGGGGCCTAATAGCCGAGCGGTCAGACCCCTGTCCTGGGGCTGCTCCCTCGGTCTCTCCAGCCGGGACCTTTTCTGCTGGGCTCCATCCCCAAAGCAGAGCTGAGGCCAAGCTGTGTCTGTCCGCACTCTCGTTCTCCTTCTGTCCCTCAGAAGCCGGGCCGGGGAGCCTCTGAGAGGGGGGCCCAGCCCTCCCCACCCTTCCCACACGTCCTCCACCCCTTTCCTGCCACACGCTTCTGCTCCACAGAGCCAGCATTGATCCCACTCCGGCCACAGAGAAGGGCCAGGAGCAATGCAAAGAGCCCTCGGGAAGCCTCTTTGGCTCTTCTCCTCTCCTCTCTCAGTGTAACAACACCCTTGGCTCTCTGGTTTTAGCCTTACTATCGGGCTGCGTTGGTGCATACGGACCGAAGGAAAAGTAGAAAACACTTTGCCAGTCTTATTGGTGCCACACTATTATTTACAAAAAGGCCTTTCAGTTAGCCCCATTTAACCTCCACTCAGGGGCGGCTCAACCCATACGCAAAGTAAGCATTCACAGTACAGTTGATTTTGCCCAGGGTGCTCTTGAGGCGCTCTTGGGGGAAAATAGACCTTGACATATGCGAGTTGTAGTTACTGGGATGTATAGTTCACCTACAATCAAAGAGCATTCAATGATTGGTTGAGGCGCTCTTGGGGGAAAATAGACCTTGACATATGCGAGTTGTAGTTACTGGGATGTATAGTTCACCTAAAATCAAAGAGCATTCAATGATTGGTTGAGGTGCTCTTGGGGGAAAATAGACCTTGACATATGCGAGTTGTAGTTACTGGGATGTATAGTTCACCTACAATCAAAGAGCATTCAATGATGGGGGGGGGGGGGTGCCAAAATACTGTTTGCTTACCGTTGAAAATTACCTAGGGCCGCCTCTGCTGGCACGTTAATCTATTAATGTATTGTTAAATTTTACAGATGATGTAGTATAATGTTTTAAAATAATTTTATTGTAAATTGTAATTTTTACTGTATTTATGCTGTTAGCATCCTCTGATGCTCATGTGAGGCCACGCTGAGTCCCCCTTGTGGGGAGAAGGGCGGGATATAATTATATGAAATATGAAATAAATAAATACTTGCTGGAGCAAGCGAGAGTCCAAAAGTGGCAGTCTCAAACCCGGAAACTCAATCAGTGACTTGATACTGGATGAGAAACTCCCTCCTGGGTGCACAGAAGACTGGGTGACTTGGAAGGCGCTGAACAGGCTGCGCTCTGGCACCACCAGATGCAGAGCTAACCTTAAGAAATGTGGCCACAAAGTGGAGTCCACGACATTCAAGTGCGGAGAAGAGCAAACCACAGACCACTGAGTACAATGCAGTCTGAGCCCTACCACATGCACAATGGAGGACCTTCTCACAACGCACCAGAGGTACCTGGAGTGGCCAGCTTTCGGTCAAAGGGCATTTAGTAGAATGCCAAGTTTTGAACTTTGTTTGTGGTTTTAAAGGCATTATTATTATTATTATTATTATTATTAAGGTATTCTCAATTCGCTTCTGACCTGATAAATAGAAATTATAGATCCTAATGTGCCATCTAGTGGTAAATATGGCAAGTGGCAGGCTGGAAGGATTTCTGTTTTAAACAGAATAAATAATAATAATAATAATAACAACAACAACAACAACAACACAATCCTAGAGGTGTTCGACTTGTGATTTTGTGATACAAAATCCAGCACACATACTGTGCTTTTGTGTCAATAATAATAATAATAATAATTATTATTATTATTATTATAAAGACAAAGAGGGAATACCGTAAAAACACAATTCAGAGCAGAAGAGAAAACTGGCGAAAGAAGGTACTCCATGGACAGTTCCTGGGAAAAATTGAGAGGCAAATTGACAAAGAAAAAAACATGGTTGTGGCTCACAAATGGGACTCTGAAAAAGGAGACAAAGGAGGGCCTGATTCTGGCAGCCCAAGAACAAGCCATTCGAACCAAGGCCATCAAAGCCAGAACTGAAAAGTCGACTACAGATCCCAAGTGTAGACTCTGCAAGGAAGCAGATGAAACAATAGATCTCATCCTGAGCTGCTGCAAGAAGATCACGCAGTCGCAGACAGACTCCAAACAGAGGCACAACACTGTTGCTCAGATGATTCACTGGAACTTGTGCCACAAATCCCATCTGCCTGCGACAAAGAACTGGTGGGATCCCAAGCCGGAAAGAGTTACAGAGAATGAACATGCCAAACTCCTCTGGGACTTCCGGATTCAGACAGACAGATGTTTGGAGCATTATACTCGTGTTAAAAAACAAAGTATGGATCGTTGATGTTGCAATCCCAATTGAAGAGAAACAACTGGAAAAGCTGACACGATATGAGGATTTAAGATCGAACTGCAAAAACTCTGGCACAAGCCAGTCAAGGGGGTTCCAGTGGTGATCGGCACACTGGGTGCAGCGCCTCAAGACCTTGGCCTGCACTTAAACACAATCAGCGCTGACATAATTACCATCTGGCAGCTGCAGAAGGCCACCTTACTGGGATCTGCACGCGTCATTCACTGATACATCACACAGTCCTAGACACTTGGGAAGTGTCCGACGTGTGATCCAATTCAACAGCCAGCAGAGTGTCTGCTGTGGACTCATCTTGTTGTCTTTCTAATAATAATAATTAATAATAATAATAAATAATAATAATAATAATAAAGACTCTGTCACAAACTAGTCAAGATGTTCCCAGTGGTGATCGGCACACTAGGTGCAGCACCTCAAGACCTTGGCCTGCACTTAAACACAATCGGTGCTGACAAAATTACCATCTGCCAGCTGCAAAAGGCCACCTTACTAGGATCTGCACGCAATATTCGCCGATACATCACACAGTCCTAGACACTTGGGAAGTGTCCGACGTGTGATCCAATACAACAGCCAGCAGAGTGTCTGCTGTGGACTCATCTTGCTGTGTTTCTAATAATAATAATAATAATAATAATAATAATAATAATAAACAATATTTAAAAATTGAGAACAAAATACACATCTGATGTGTGATCCAATACAACAGCCAGCAAAGTGATCTTGTTTGCTGTGGACTCATCTTGTTGTGTTTCACATAATATTATATACTGCATTATATAATATTATAAGATAATATATAATGGCATTGAGTCCCATTTGGAAGAAAAGCGGGATATAAATAAAGATAATAAAGGTCGCCGGTTCGAATCCAGGGAGCAGGGTGAGCTCCCGCTGTTAGCCCCAGCTTCTGCCAAGCTAGCAGTTTGAAAACATGCAAGATCAGGTGGGATGGGGAGTCTTTTGGTGCAATGCTCAACAGAGCAAGGGGCCAAAGTGCTTTGGGGCAATTGCCGTTTGTTGCACGGCAGGTTTGGCACATGGGTCCCATCCGTCAGGGTGACAGAACCAGCACCAACTGGAGCAAACTGGCCACACGCAGCAACGCGTGAATGGGAAGGAAAGGCGGTCCTTGGAAGGTTGTCCACTCTCGGTCTTGAATCGTTTTCTTTTCTGGTGCGACTTTCCGATTCCAAGCCTGAACTGCAATTTAACAGGATGTAAGATTCTATGGCTGGATGGTCATCTGTCGAGAGGGCTTTGGTGGAGTGTTACTACATAAACACAAAGGATAATTGGACTAAATTGAGGATGTAAGATTCTATGGCTGGATGGCCATCTGTCGGGACGGCTTTGGTGGTGCCTTACTACCCAATACAAGGGGTTTGGACTAAATGACCCTTGGGGGTCTTGGATTCTATGGTTCAGAGGCTGGGTGGCCATCTGTCAGGACGGCTTTGGTGGGGTGTTACTACATAAACACAAAGGGGATTGGACTAAATTGAGGATGTAAGATTCTATGGCTAGATAGCCATCTGTTGACAGGGCTTTTGTGGGGTATTACTACATAAACACAAAGCATAATTTGACCAAATTGAGGATGTAAGATTCTAAGGCTGAATGGCCATCTGTCGGGAGGGCTTTGGTGGGGTGTTACTACATAAATACAAAGGGTAAGTGGACTAAATTGAGGATATTAGATTCTATGGCTGGATGGCCATCTGTCGGGACAGCTTTGGTGGTGCCTTACTACCCAATACAAGGGGATTGGACTAAATGACCCTTGGGGGTCTTGGATTCTATGGTTCGGAGGCTAAATTGAGGATGTAAGAGTCTATGGTTGGATGGCCATCTGTCGGGACGGCTTTGGTGGGGTGTTACTACATAAACACAAATGGAATTGGACTAAATTTAGGATTGAAGAATCTATGGCTGGATGGCCATCTGTCGGGACGGCTTTGGTGGGGTGTTACTACATAAACACAAAGGGAATTGGACTAAATTTAGGATCTTAGAATCTATGGCTGGGTGGCCATCTGTCGGGACGGCTTTGGTGGGGTGTTACTACATAAACACAAAGGGAATTGGACTAAATTTAGGATCTTAGAATCTATGGCTGGGTGGCCATCTGTCGGGACGGCTTTGGTGGGGTGTTACTACATAAACACAAAGGGAATTGGACTAAATTTAGGATTGAAGAATCTATGGCTGGATGGCCATCTGTCGGGACGGCTTTGATGCGCTATTAATAGAACTATAATATAATAATAATATAATGCCTAAGAATTGGTTCAAGCAGATATAATAATAATAATAATAATAGTAAGCTTGTTGATCGAAAGGTTGCAGGTTCGATTCCGGGGAGCGGCGTGAGCTTCCGCTGTCAGCCCTAGCTTCTGCCAACCTAGCAGTTCGAAAACATGCAAATGTGAGTAGATCAATAGGTACCGCTCCGGCGGGAAGGTAAGGGTGCTCCATGCAGTCATGCCGGCCACATGACCTTGGAGGTGTCTACGGACAACGCTGGCTCTTCGGCTTAGAAATGGAGATGAGCACCAACCGCCAGAGTCAAACACGACTAGACTTAATATCAGGGGACTACCTTTACCTTTTTTACTATAATATAATAATAATAATAATATAATGCTGAAGAATTGGTTCAAGCAGATATAATAATAATAATACTATAATATAATAATATAATATAACATAATATAATAATGCTGAAGAATTGGTTCAAGCTGATATAATAATAATAGTACTATAATATAATATAATAATATGATAATGCCCAAGAATTGGTTCAAGCAGATATAATAATAACACTATAATATATAATAATAATATAATGCCCAAGAATTAGTTCAAGCAGATATAATAATAATAGTACTATACTATAATATAATACAATTTAATAATATAATAATATAATGCTGAAGAATTGGTTCAAGCTGATATAATAATAATAATAATAGTACTATAATATAATATGATAATATGATAATGCCTAAGAGTTGGTTCAAGCAGATATAATAATAATAATAATACTATAATATATAATAATAATATAATGCTGAAGAATTGGTTCAAGCAGATATAATAAGAATAATAGTACTATAATATCATATAATAATAATATAATGCTGAAGAATTGGTTCAAGCAGATATAATAAGAATAATAACAGTACTATAATATCATATAATAATCATATAATGCCCCAAAATTGGCTCAATTGGATATAATAATAATACTATAATATAATAATATAATGCTGAAAAATTGGTTCAAGCGGATATAATAATAATAATAATACTATAATATAATGCTGAAGAATTGGTTCAAGCAGATATCATAATAATATTAGTACTATACTATAATAATAATATAATGCCCAAGAATTAGTTCAAGCAGATATAATAATAATAATACTATAATATAATAATATAATGCCGAAGAACTGGTTCAAGCAGATATAATAATAATAATAATAATAATAATACTATAATATAATAATATACTGCTGCAGAATTAGTTCAAGAAGACATAATAATAATAATAATACTATAATATAATAATATAATGCTGCAGAATTGGTTCAAACAGATATAATAATAATAATAATAATAATACTATAATATAATATAATAATAATATAATGCTGCAGAATTGGTTCAAAGAGATATAATAATAATAATAATAATAATAATATAATATAATAATAAGGGTACTATAATATTATAATAATAATATAATGCTGAAGAATTGGTTGAAGTGGATATAATAATAATATAAGAACTATCCTATAATACAATATAATATAATAATATAATAATGCCTAAGAATTGGTTCAAGCAGATAAAATAAGATGTAAGAGTCTATGGCTGGATGGCCATCTGTTGGGAGGGCTTTGGTGGCGCCTATGCAAAGCCAGCTAGCCTTGGGAGGGAAGGAGGGAGGGAAAGAGAAAGAGAGTAGGGGGCGGGGCTTATGCAGACCAGGGGGCGTGTCCTAGTTGGGAGGGAGGGAAGAGAATAGAGCGTCGGGGGGCGGGGCTTATGCAGAGCAGGGGGCGTGTCCTAGCAGGGGCAGGGCGGTCCTGCGAGGCCCCGCCCCTGTCTCCGCCCCCTTCCCTGCCAGAGGGAGGGGGGGAAAGAGAGTGTAGGGGGCGGTGCTTATGCAGAGCAGGGGGCGTGTCCTAGCGAGGCCCCGCCCCCTTCCCCGCCAGCTGGAGGAAGCCGAGTAGGAAGTGGGTTGCGATGTCCTTTTGTGTCCTACAGCCGGAGCGGAGAGGAGGAGGAGGAGGAGGAGGAGGAGGAAGGCGCCCCGCTCAGCCTCGGCCCATGGGCCCCACGCCGCCCGGAGCCAGGAGGGGCCCCTGAGCCGCTCTTGGGCAGCCCCAGCCGGGCACAGGCTCCTCTGCGGCTCGGAGCCCTTGCCTTGCCGCCAAGGTCAGTGAGATTGAGCGCGGGTAGGGCGGGGGCTGCGCACAGAGAGAGAGGGAGAGAGAGGGCTGCCTCATTCCTCTGCCTTCCCTTCCTTCCTTCTTCCCTTCCTTCCAGGGATCCCTCATCCTACACAACAGAGAGAGCAAAAGGAGCAAGGCAGGCAGGAAGGAAAGGAAAGGAAAGTAGGAGCCATACTTTTTGGCCAGGTTGCCATTGGACAACTTCAATAGCATTGAATGGCCTCGCAGCTTCAAAGCCTGGCTGCTTCCTGCCTGGGGGAGGGAAAAAATCCTTGGTTGGGAGGTGATTATTAGCTGGCCCTGATTGTTATTAATTATTATATCTTCTGGAACCAATTCTCCAGCATTATATTATTATTATATTATATTATTATTATATTATATTATTAGTACTATTATTACTATTATATCTGCTTGAACCAATTATTGGGCATTATATTATTATAATTATATTTATTATATCTGCTTGAACCAATTCTTAGGCATTATATTATAATTATATTACATTATAGTACTACTAATATTATTATTATATCTGCTTGAACCAATTCTTGAGCATTATACTATTATATTATATTTATTATAGTATTATTATTATTATATCTTCTTGAACCAATTCTTAGGCATTATATTATTAGTATTAGTATTATAGTATTATTATTATTATATCCGCTTGAACCAATTCTTAGGCATCATATTATTATATTATATTATAGTACTATTATTATTATTATATCTGCTTGAACCAATTCTTGGGCATTATATTATTATTTTATATTATTATTACTATTATTACTATTATATTTTCTTGAACCAATTCTTAGGCATTATATTATTATTATTATTATTATTATTATTTTATCTTCTGGAACCAATTCTTGGGCAATATATTATTATATTATATTATAGTACTATTATTATTATTATTATTATATCCACTTGAACCAATTCTTAGGTATTATTATTATTATATTATATTATGGTACTATTATTATTACATCTCCATGAACCAATTCTTGAGCATTATACTATTATATTATATTTATTATACTATTATTATTATTATATCTTCTGGAACCAATTCTCCAGCATTATATTATTATTATTATTATTATTATTATATTATTATTATATCTCCTTGAACCAATTTTCCAGCATTATACTATTATATTATATTGTATTATATTATAGTATAGTGCTATATTATTATTATTATTATTATTATTATTATATCTTCTTGAACCAATTCTCCAGCATTATATTATTAATATATTTATTGTAGTATTATTATTATTATTATATCTTCTTGAACCAATTCTTGAGTATTGTATTATATCCTTGAATATATAATATAATATATAATAATATAATATTATATTATTCTATTATTTTCTGGATTGCTTTTTCTTATTACTCTATTTTTGAGTATTATTTTATTTTTATTATTATTATTATTATTATTATATCTTTTTGAACCAATTCTTGTTTGATTCTTGAATATTATAATATTATATTGTTACTTTTGGATACAGGGATAATAATAATAACAATAATAATGCTATAATATAATATAATACTCAATGATTGGTTCAAGAAGATATAATAATTTAATAATTATTATTATGTTATATCATCTAGAACCAATTCTTCAGTATTATATTATTATATTATCCTCTTGAACCAATTCTTGGTTGCTTCTTGAGTATTATTATTGTTTCAACCAATTCTTGAGTATTATTATCATATTACTACTTTTGGGTACAGGCATAATATATAACAATAATAAAACTATAATAATAATAATAATATAATGCTCAAGAATTGGTTAAAGAAGATATACTACTACTACTATTACTACTACTACTACTACTACTAATAATAATAATAATAAAAATAATAATATAATATATAATAATAATTGGCACACTGGGCGCAGTGCCCAAAGACCTTGGCCTGCACTTAAACACAATCGGCGATGACAAACTTGCCAGCTGCAAAGACTCTGGCACAAGCCAGTCAAGATGGTCCCAGTAGTGATTGGCACACTGGGTGCAGCGCCTCAAGACCTTGGCCTGCACTTAAACACAATCGGCGCTGACAAAATTACCATCTTCCAGCTGCAAAAGGCCACCTTACTGGGATCTGCACACATTATTCGCCAATACATCACACAGTCCTAAACACTTGGGAAGTGTCTGACGTGTGATCCAATTCAACAGCCAGCAGAGTGACCTTGTTTGCTGTGGACTCATCTTGTTGTGTTTCAAATAATAATACTATAAGTATATAATAATATAAGGCTCAAGAATTGGTTCAAAAATATATAATAATAATAATAATAATAATAATAATAATAATAATAATATACTAATATAATGCCAAAGAATTGGTTCAAGCAGATATAACAATAATAATAGTACTATAATATAATAATAATATATTCCCCAAGAATTGGTTCAAAATATATAATAATAATAATAATAATGTAATATAATATAATAATATAATGGTCAAGAATTGGTTCAAGAAGATATAATAACAATAATAATAATAATATAATGCTGAAGAATTGGTTCAAAAAGATATAATAATAATAATAATAATAATAATGTAATATAATATAATAATATGCTGAAGAATTGGTTCAAGCAGATATAATAATAATAGTACTATAATATAATATAATAATCATATAATAGTCAAGAATTGGTTCAAAAACATATAATAATAATAATAATAATAATAATAATAATAATAATAATGTAATATAATATAATATAATAATATGCTGAAGAATTGGTTCAAGCAGATATAATAATAATAGTACTATAATATAATATAATAATCATATAATAGTCAAGAATTGGTTCAAAAAGATATAATAATAATAATGTAATATAATAATATAATGGTCAAGAATTGGTTCAAGCAGATATAATAATAATACTATAATATATTATAATAATATAATACCTAATATATAATTATAATCAGGGCCAGTGAACACTTCCCAACAAAGGATTCCCTCAGGCAGGAAGCAGCCAGGCTTTGAAGCTGCAAGGCCATTGAATGCTAATCAAGGTGGCCAATGGCAACATTCACATTTGCCTCTAACAGACAAGGTTTCATTCTCCCACTCTGGACATTATTTCACAGATATATAAACCTCACTTGCCTAGTTTCCAGCAGATCTCACAACCTCTGAGGATGCCTGCCATAGATGTGGGCAAAATGTCAGGAGAGAGTGCTTCTGAAACATGGCTATTCAGCCTGGAAAACTCAGCAACCCAATAATTCTGGGCATTAAAGCCTTTGTCGACACATAGATGTAATACTTTTGGATACAGGGATAATATATGATGATGATGTAATAATATACTCACGAATTGGTTCAATAATAATAATAATAATAATAATAATACTTTATTTATACCCCACTCCATCTCTCCCAGGGGGACTTGGTGTGGCTTACATGAGGTCAAGCCCATCAATGCGGTACATACATTGTAATACAAAAACATAACAATACCAGAAAATAAAATATATAAAATGCAAAAAAATATATAATAAACGACACAGACAATATAAAACATTATATTATTATTATATCAAGAAGATATAATAATAATAATCAAGAATTGGTTCAAAAAGATGTAATAATTATAATATTCAAGAATCAATCAAGAATTAGTTCAAGTAGATATAATAATATGATGATAACTCAAGAATTGGTTCAGTAATAATATATTATTATATATATTAATATATAATATATATAATAATAATATATTATTATTGAACCTATTCTTGAGTTATCATTATATTATTAATATATTACTATTATATTATTTATATATATTATTAATATATAAGAAATAAAATTATTATTACTATTATTAATATATAAGAATATATTAATAATAGAAATAATAATGTTATTTCTTACCCACCTCTCCTCGAGTCAAGGTAATAATATATTATTATTGAACCAATTCTTGAGTTACCATTATATTATTAATATATTACCATTATATTATTATTATTATTATTATTATTATTAAACTTTATTTGTACCCCGCTAGCATCTCCCAAGGGATTATTTATATATATTTATATATAATTATTTATATATATTATTAATATATGACATAGAATTATTATTATTACTATTATTATAATATATTAATAATAGTATGTATTAATAATAATATTACTATTATTATAATATATTAATAATAGTAATAATAATTTTATTTATTACCCGCCTCTCCTCGAGTCAAAATGCACAGTCAAAATTGCAAAAATGTTATAGACACGCATATTCAAACAAAGTTCTGTTAAAAATACCTATTTAAACATATTTATATAAAATATTTATTCAATACACAAGACGGAGATGGAAACACTGGACTTCAAACTGGCTGGGAGTGGGCAATGTTGGGAAAGTTAGCTTCCCAATTAGAGGAGGAATCAAAGAAAAGCTGTATTGAATGAGAGACAAGGCATGCGGATATACCGTGTGCTGCCTGTATATCCCTGGATGCAATTTGCACTCTGCGCATGTTTGGCGCAACGAAAGGGCACAATAAAGGTCACAAAGAGGAGCCTCTTGGATGGAAAAATGCCTTGGGTCGATTCTTGATCCTACGGAAAGGAAAGGAGAAGACATATAGCCTGTGAGCACACTCATATATACATATTTGGTAGCGACACATGGGCACATGGTCATGGATGTACGATGCATGGGCACACGGTCATGGCTCTTCCCGTTCCTTTTGGCTCACCCTTAATCTCAGGAAGCCAAGGTTCCCGTCGGGACTCGATCGTCTCCAATGCAGTCATTGCTGTGAGTTTTCCGGGCTGTCTGGCCGTATTCCAGAAGCATTCTCTCCTGACGTTTCGCCCACATCTATGGCAGGCATCCACAGAGGTTGTGAGGTCTGTTGGAAACTATATATCTGTGGAATGATGTCCAGGGTGGGAGAAAGAACTCTTCGGCTCAGTGTTGCAATTGATCACCTCGATTAGCATTGTGAATAGCCTTGCAGCTTCAAAGCCTGGCTGCTTCCTGCCTGGAGGAATCCTTTCTTGGGAGATGTTAGCAGGAAGCAGCCAGGCTTTGAGGCTGGATGTCATCTGTCCGGGGTCTTTGATGATGGTCTTTGAATAGCCTTGCAACTTCAAAGCTTGTCTGCTTCCTGCCTGGTGGAATCCTTTGTTAGGAGGTGTAAGCAGGAATCTTCCTCTCAATGTTGCAATTGATCACTTCGATTAGCATTGAATAGCCTTGCAGCTTCAAAGCCTGGCTGCTTCCTGCCTGGGGAATCCTTTTTTGGGAGGTGTTAGCAGGAAGCAGCCAGGCTTTGAGGCTTGATGGTCATCTGTCTGGGGTCTTTCATTGTGGTCTTTGAATAGCCTTGCAGCTTCAAAGCTTGTCTGCTTCCTGCCTGGGGGAATCCTTTCTTGGGATGTGTTAGCAGGAAGCAGCCAGGCTTTGAGGCTTGATGGTCATCTGTCTGGGGTCTTTCATGGTGGTCTTTGAATAGCCTTGCAGCTTCAAAGCTTGTCTGCTTCCTGCCTGTGGGAATCCTTTATTGGGAGGTGTTAGGAGGAAGCAGCCAGGCTTTGAGGCTTGATGGTCATCTGCCTGGGGTCTTTCATGGTGGTCTTTGAATAGCCTTGCAGATTCAAAGCCTGGCTGCTTCCTGCATGGGGGAATCATTTGTTGGGAGGTGCTCAGGTGGTACCACTTTGACTGCCTTTGGCTTAGCCTCCTAAATCAAATTGTCAAATCGAATTCGGAGACTTCTAGAGAGTTGGTGGTGTTGCAGTCAAGACGGGCAAACATTTTGTCCTCGTCATCGGATCCAGTGAGTCCTCGGTTCCCATCTACACCCACCATTTACGGCAGTTTCAAACCGTATTATTATTATTATTATTGTTCAGGTGACGATGTAGTAAATCCATTTTGTGGCCCAAATGGAGCACCAATGTACACAATTTATTATTATTATTATTATTATTATTATTATATCTTCTTGAACCAATACTTGGGCATTATTATTATTATTATTATTATTATTGTTGTTCAGGTGATGATGTAGGAAATCCATTTTGAGGCCCAAATGGAGCACCAATGTACACAATGTATTATTATTATTATTATTATTATTATTATTATATCTTCTTGAACCAATACTTGGGCATTATTATTATTATTATTATTATTATTATTGTTGTTCAGGTGACGATGTAGTAAATCCATTTTGTGGCCCAAATGGAGCACCAATGTACACAATTTATTATTATTATTATGATTGTTATTATTATTATATTTTCTTGAACCCATTCTTGGGCATATTATTATTATTATTATTATTATTATTATTATTATTATTATTGTTCAGGTGACGATGTACGAAAACTATTTTGAGACCCAAATGGAGCACCAATGTACACAATGTATTATTATTATTATTATTATTATTATTTCTTGAACCAATTCATGGGCATGTTATTATTATTATTATTATTATTATTATATTCTTGAACCTATTCTAGGGCATATTATTATTATTATTATTGTTCAGGTGACGATGTACGAAAACCATTTTGAGGCCCAAATGGAGCACCAATGTACACAGTGTATTATTATTATTATTATTATTATTATTATTATTATATCTTCTTGAACCAATTCTTGGGCATATTATTATTGTTGTTGTTGTTGTTCAGGTGACGATGTATGAAAACCATTTTGAGGCCCAAATGGAGCACCAATGTACACAATGTATTATTATTATTATTATTATTATTATTATTATTATTTCTTCTTGAACCAATTCATGGGCATTATTATTATTATTATTATTGTTGTTGTTGTTGTTCAGGTGACGATGTAGGAAATCCATTTTGAGACCCAAATGGAGCACCGATGTACACAAAGTGCTTTCTTTCATGCACTTTGGTGGGAGCTTTTTGTCTAGCTTGCTGCAGCTCTGAAACCGCTTTAAATAGTGCGTGTGGATGGAGTTTTCCCTTTCGCCCTTCCTGGATGGTATCCGATGAGGAGGAGCTTGGCAGGAGCAAAACGTAGGAAGGGAGTCGAAGGTCACAGGACAAATAATCTCTGGAGGACGCCTGAGGCAACCCTGGCGCACCTTCTGAAAGTTTTCATTGCCGGCGTCCGGGGTCTCTCCTTGCACTTTTCACGCTTACCTGATCTTGCTGGGAATGAATGAATGGCACAAGGAGGAGGAGGAAAGCTGTGTAACACAACTAGCCCCCTTAACATAACCGTCCCCCTTCTCCCCTTGAGTAAACTCGGAGTGTGTGTTGGGTAAGGGACCGGCGCCAATGCAAAGGGGACAAAGGTCCTTTGACTGGCCTTGCGGGAAGGGCGGTGGGGGAGCAGCGGGCCCGTGGGTCAAGATCCACGGTGGGCAGAGTGTGATCTAATCATCCGTGTCCCATTCAGGTCGTAGGGGGAGGAGGACCATGCTTGTTGTTGTAGGTGCATCATAGCTACCCTTGATTATATTATTATTATTATCATATCTTCTTGAACCTATTCTTGGGCATTATATAATAATAATAATAACAATAATAACAATAATAACAATAACAACAATAATAACAATAATAATAATAATCCGCAGCACTGGCGAGGTATGGATTGGTGACTCCAAGTCGGAGTTGTTCTTCCTCCCGTTCCGGGAACGGCAAGGAAAACCAGGACTCCTTGGTGGATGCCAAAGAAAGAGTCCTAGTTTTCTATTTCGGGTGGGAGCAGGGGGGAGGTGAGACCCCAAAGGCCATATATGTTTGCAGAGGGTTGCAGGGGAGAGATATAGGGACATATGTGGGGTGTTGGGGAGAGATACGTCAAAATGGGTTTGCCGGGTGTTGGGGAGACCTATGTCAAAATGGGC
Organism: Anolis sagrei; assembly: GCF_037176765.1. NCBI lineage: Eukaryota > Metazoa > Chordata > Lepidosauria > Squamata > Anolidae > Anolis > Anolis sagrei. Next base: position 16,752,676 of record NC_090032.1, read on the forward strand.
TTGCCGGGTGTTGGGGAGACCTATGTCAACAAGGGTCTGCAGGGTTTTGGGGACCTATGTCAACAAGAGACATACATCAAAATGGGTGTGCAGGGTGTTGGGGAGACTGATGTGAAAATAGGTTTGCAGTGTTTTGGGGAGACCTATGTCAAAATGGGTTTGCAGGGTGTTGGGGAGAGATATGTCAACAAGGGTCTGCAGGGTGTTGGGGGGGACCTACTTCAATATGGGTTTGCAGGGTGTTGGGGTTTGCAGGGTGTTGGGGAGACCAACGTCAAAATGGGTTTACAGGGTGTTGGGGAGACATGTGTCAACAAGAGTTTGCAGGGTGTTGGGGTTTGCAGGGTGTTGGGGAGACATACGTCAAAATGGGTTTACAGGGTGTTGGGGAGACATGTGTCAACAAGAGTTTGCAGGGTGTTGGGGTTTGCAGGGTGTTGGGGAGACATACGTCAAAATGGGTTTACAGGGTGTTGGGGAGACATATGTCAACAAGGGTCTGCAGGGTGTTGGGGTTTGCAGGCTGTTGGGATTGCAGGGTGTTTGGGAGACATACGTCAAAATGGGTTTGTAAGGTGTTGGGGAGGCATATGTCAACAAGGGTCTGCAGGGTGTTGGGGTTTGCAGGGTGTTGGGTTTGCAGGGTGTTGGGTTTGCAGGGTGTTGGGGAGACCTATGTCAAAATGGGTTTGCACGGTGTTGGGGGGACATTAGTCAAAATGGATTTGCAAGGTGTTGGGGAGACCTATGTCAACAAGGGTCTGCAGGGTGTTGGGGTTTGCGGGGTGTTGGGGAGACCTGTGTCGAAATGGGTTTGCAGGGTGTTGGGGAGACCTATGTCAACAAGGGTCTGCAGAGTGCTGGGGTTTGTAGGCTGTTGGGGAGACATACGTCAAAATGGGTTTGCAGGGTGTTGGGGAGACATATGTCAACACGGTTTCGGTTTTGTGGCAGTGAAGGTGAGTCGAGAGGGTTGGCAGAGAACCACGCCAAGAGGTTATTCCTCTCTCTCCTTAGTACGTTTTAAGTTGCGAAATCCCAGGGTTTTTCTCCCTCCGAGGAACTTGTACGGGAAGGGGCAGGAGAGTGGGGCAGAAGGTGCCGAGAGTGCCTTTCCTCCTCTGATGTGGGGTGGAGTCTCCCTGGAGTGACCTTGAGCCGTCCGGATGACGGAGGTGCCAAAACGGCATAGCTTTTGGAGGGACTTTCACCCCAAACCTGGGCCTTGCTCTGCCCCAGTCGGCGGTGGGTCGAAATGCACAGTTCCGGACCCTTTTGGGGTGCAGCCTTCCCCCTTAATTGATCAATGCGGCTTCTGTAGCACTTGCATGGACTTCTTGCTTGCTTTCTATTTTGGTATTTATGTCCTGCTGTTGTTTGTTATTTTCCGTACCGGGACGTAAGGAGGGTCGCAGTGTAATTACAAAAATAATGCTAATAAAAGGAAGAATCGAGAAAATATTTAATTATAGTCACAAATTCCTATATTTTTTGGCACACCACATTTCTGAATCCTCGCTACTGCATCTATGACATTAAGGAATCTTCCTAATATCTATTGAGATCTATTGCTTTTGCACATTCGCACTAGATCTGAAAGATCTGGATCACCTTGAAGGCAAAGGACACGATTGGCATCTTTCTGGATCTTTGCGACATCTCACAACTGTTTTCCTATTATTATATTACAATAATATTAGAATATATTTTATATTGTGTTATTATTAGGATTAATATAATAATATATTCTAATATTATAGTAATATAGTAATATATTACAATATTATTATAATATATTATTATATTAATATTATTGTAATATAGTATATAATATTATTGTAATATTTTTATATTGTGTTATTATTAGGATTAATATAATAACATATTATAATATTATTGTAATATAGTAATATATTACAATATTATTATTATATATTATTGTATTAATATTATTGTAATATAGTATATAATATTATTGTAATATAGTAATAGTAAAGGGAAAGGTTTCCCCTGACATTGAGTCTAGTTGCTCCCTTTCTAAGCCGAAGAGCCGGCGTTGTCCATAGACACCTCCAAGGCCATGTGGCCAGCATGACTACCTGAAGCACCATTACCTTCCCGCAGAAGCGGTACCTATTGATCTACTCAGTAGGTATATTACAATAATATTATTATTGCATGTTTTCGAACTGATGGGTGGGCAGAAGCTGGGGCTAACAGCAGGAGCTCACCCCCTCCCTGGGTTCAAACCGCCAGTCTGGGGAGCGGAAGCTCACGCCGCTCCCCAGAATCAAACTTGCGACCTCAACAAGCTCAGTGCTTTAACCCACTGCGTCACCTGGGGCTCAATAATAATAATAATAATAATAATAATAATAATCTTTATTTATACCCCGCCACCATCTCCCCAGAGGAGACTCAGAGCGGCGTACAT